>NC_041380.1:56346188-56434748 GCF_002162155.2 Triticum dicoccoides | reverse complement strand
TTTTTTTTTTAATTTACCATATACGCAACACAATTTTTCTAAGAGCTATGTGGTGCAAAAAATTGTGTAAAATTATGAATTAATATATACCAATCTGTATTTTAGTTGCAACGACCAATCTTTGTGGAACTTTTTCCACAAAATCTTCAAGTTCATCTCCATTGAAGAATTTCAAGCACAATTCTGAAGTGCTACATTTTAAAAATAATTCCCCTCCTTTTCATTTTCTTAAAAAGAAAGCACCAAAAATGACTGTGGTCCTTTAGTAGTTGAAGTGATATTGTACTAACAATTTAGAAAAAAAATCACATCAACAAGTAGTCCCATCAATGCTGCCATTGAGAAGTCCAAAGGCAAAGAGTGAAAAAGGCATGCGTCTCCCAGAAAGTAATCAAAGGAGAGAAGACCAAAAGACCTGTCCAGATTTATCAAGGACATGCGTTGTGTTCCGGAGTGAATTGGCTAATTTCTTCATGTACAGATGGCTGTAGTAAAAACTAATTTGGGGCCCCATTTTCTTGGGGGGACCTGTGCAGTTGCACATCCTGCACATGTGCCCCGTACGGGCCTGCCCCGATGGGTCTGGCGCCGTACGTCGCGAGAGTTCCAGCCCAGCCTGCTGACCAAGACCCGGGCGGCGGGCGGAGCCGCAAGCGAGCGCAGATCTGGGAGGGAGAAAAGGGTCGGGCGGATAGGCGCGAGTCCTCTGTCCTCGCCACAGGCATCTGAACTCTCCACCGGTAAGACACGCATGCACCTGGCTGGGCTAAGAGGTGCGTTCGATCGTACACGAAGAGGGTAGTTTTCGATTTTCCTGTATGCTGCGTAACAGCGTCGAGTGCCTGTTGATCTGCGTGAGATTTGTGCACTAATTTGTGGGTTCACATTGCTTAAAACCAGTCCAACCAGAGGAGATAGTTAGAACAATTTGGGTCCTTAACCAGAGTTTTTGGTTATGGTTGAGTAATTAGTATTAGTACTAGTATAAGTGTGTTAGTACTGGAAGGTAGAACTAAGTGAGGCTTGATGCAGCGATTAATTTAGCAAATGTTGTGTGCTGTGAATGGGCTGAGCAAGTTCTTTTGGCATGAAGCATGAGGTAAGATCCTCTGAATATGTTGATGGTGATATACTGGAGCAGTTGGATCACTCAATATAGCCATCGACTGGTGCAAGAGGTGAGTTCCAATCCGAGGAAGCCTATTCAATTTTCTCGTCGAATGTATTTTCTTGGTTGGCACAGAAGTACTTGCATTAGGCTGTGAGCTTTGTACTAAAATCCGCGCGTATGATTCGACATGTTCAGTTGAGTAGAGTTCTGACTGTAATTGTTTTGTAGAGGTTAGCAGTGTTTGGACTGTTGGTTATCATTCTCGAATAAGGCATTCATATCAATCTCTGCTCCTGCCAGAAATAAGAAATGTGGAATGTATGGTTTGTTGCCGTTTCCTTTGTGATTTTTGTGTACCCTGTAGACATAATTCTATCTTCTGCACATGGAAAGTGTCAAACATTGTTTCTGAGTTGTGAAGATACTCTCTTGCAGGTTGAGGTTTGGAGCTGCAGCCCCTAGTAGGATGCTCTGCCCGGTGAGGGCTTGTTCCGTTAAACCTGACTGGGGTTCGAAATCCGATCTGGCTTGTAACAGCCTTCGGTTATACCTTGTCCAGTAAGCGAGGAAGGAGAGGCGTGAGTGACGGCGGGCCTGCAGCAGATCCACATGCGCGGCGGCCTTCTCTGGTGCGAGCACGACGGGAGCAGATGGCAGCAGCGTGCCCCAGAGGCGTCCTACTATTGCGTCTGAGAGGTGACAACGGCGTCCACACCTACGATGTTGGATTTCTCGCTGGTAAGGTCCTATTTCTTCCTCTCGCTTACCCGAATTTCTGAGCCTCTAGGTTTCTCGGTTCACGCGAATTATAAGGTTCTTGGATCCTGTCTGCCTGCTCAAGTCATTTGTTTTTCCAGAAATATTCTCTTGATCAAGTGTCTTTTATGTCATACTGAACTGTGTTATGAAACACTGGAGGGAGAAGCATAAATCTGAACATCTAAATTTTGGTTAGACAGATAGTTCTTTTTTCCCTGATAGTTCATAATTGCGTGAGCACAATGTCAGCGTTCCATTAACTTTTCTTGACCGCTTTCTTGAGCATGCATGGTCTGGTCCATTCGATTGTTAACTTCTATGGGGTTAATTAGCCAGGCCTAGCACAAATACTTTTTGTCTGTAATATTTAGGCCAGGAAGAGAAGCCAGCAGGCTGCAGATCGTTTCACACATTGCAAGTTCTGAACTGAATTCAAGTTTCATATTCATGCCATGTTACAGTTTTCATTTTTTCCTTCTAGAAACTATCTTCAATATTATCCTGAAAGAAATGGAAATGGCACATCTTTCTGGTAGTTGAAGTTAATAACGGATGTAATTTACTAATGACACGATGACACTTCATTTGGATAATGTATGTAATTCGTGAGTTAGTTCATGATTTTGAAATTCTTGAAATCAAGGAATACATGGGAGCTATACTGGGTTGGGTTGTGTGAGTTACAGGTTTCTTGCCATTGCTTTTCATTATTAGAAGAACATGTTTCCATACACTTAACAAAAGCAATTTTACATTGTTGCCTTGCATGTTCATCTTAAAAACCTTAATTCTTTTTCAACCATGCGAGGGTATTGAGGCATTTTATATGCTCCTTGAGCTAGAAAATTTGGGTTCTGAATCTCCAGATTACTATAAGCAGAGGCTGAGTGCGCAGGAGGTCAAGCTGATCGTGCCCAAGGCAAAAACTGACGCCCTTGACTCTACCATCCAGGAGCTAGTCGAGATTGGCATTGTCTGCCATTTCTCCCTGCTTGCCACTGATGATGCAGTCCTAGAAGAAAATGACATGGTTTTTTAGAGAAAAGAAAATGGTCAAAATGTCTTACTTTTAACCTTTTGTACCATGTGTTTATCCTTTTATTTTACCATGAACCTTAAGGATTATGCTCTCATTTTATAGAGATATGGCCTGGCCTGGTAGTTGGCACCTAAGATTGCGGTCGAAACAACTCTGCTTCTGGTGTATCCCAGAAGTTGTTCTTCTGAACTTGCGTTTTATTGAAATCCCCAGCATCTCAAATTCTTCTCATTGTGTTGGTTGCTATCAGTAACATGTGCGGCTCTGGTTCTAGTTCAGATATTTGTGTTCCACACAATCCAGTGAAATAGTTTGCCATGGCAATAATTTTTCGAGCTTTTAATTGAACTATGGTGATGCTTCACATATTTGGTAGTTCTTCATAGAAGGTTACATTTCTGAAAGTGGTACTGGTTTGGGTGGGTGGGTACTGTTGTTGACCCGAATCCTCTGGTGAACAAATGCTGCTTGCTGGGCATGTACTGGATCTGGAAGCTGCTGGGGTCGTAGTGGCGATTGGGAGCCCCACGGTAGGTCTCGTTTGATCCCATGAATCCACAAAGACCAGCCTGCAAGAACAAAAACGATTAGAAAACTAGTACCCGGGCAATCTGTAACGAGATTTCAGAACAGCCAAATCATGGATCGCTGTGTGAGGAAGCGGAAGTAGACATCGCTCTGCGAAGCTCTTGCTCCTGGGATCGATTGGAGACAGTGGGCGACGATGGGATGAAGACTAACCGTGTCGGAGAAGATTAAGTTTTTTTTGAGGGGTCAGAGAAGATTAGGTAGCTGTCTCCCAACGGTCAGGCGCAATAAATGGGCCACATGGTCGCGTTAGTCCAGAATCCGGAAGCTACTGGCCCATATGATCTATATTTTCCCGAGCCGGTGTGGTGGAGGCTGACGGCGTTCCAGTGCCTTGCGATCAGGCGTGGGCCATCGTCCCATTTTATTAATACAAGTACGTGCGATATACATGGGCCTATACACTGACAGTTGGCGATATCTAGGAAAACGGAGGGGAGGGATATCGAGGGTATCTGTGCTCGAGCACAGAACAGGACTTTCGGACACACGTATTACTCCCTGCTACGTACTGCCTGATCCGCTATTTTCTCTCCACTAGCCGGTAGCATGGCCACGAGTAACAACCTCTTTGACATGGCCATACGATTCAGCCTGCGTCATGCTTATCTCCTAATTACTCGGTCCATATCTAAGCCACTATTGGCTATACAGCACATTCATGTAATGGAAATACGCGTACGTGCATGCTACTAACCTGATGGACGCCCGCACATGCATCCATTCTCTACTGACTTCCTCCCAACTAACTAACTCACTCTATCAACCAGCTTTGCACTGTGTACGTGATCACAACTAGACATACACAACCTGCCGCAGCTTAGACTAAATGCATGACCGAAACTAATACGACGAAATACACATGATGAATACCTAGACAACAAGGTAAACTCTATCAATCACCCCCTTAACCTTGTTGTCATTTATTCGAACGCCTCCATGCCGATCTTCAAAGCAGCCCCGGCTCGGCGGCGGCGGTCGCGTAGGCGAGAAGCGCCCGCTGCTTCCTTGGCTTGGTGCAGTTCTTGGAGTAATGCCCGTACTCTTGACAGTTGTAGCAACGCACCTTCCGTATGTCGAAGTTGCCGTTCTTCTTGCCGGTGCCGCTGCGGTGGCGAGCAAGCCACTCCTCCTCCGTGAGGAGCAGGCGGCTCCCACCACCCTGGTCGTAGTTATTGGCGCCCTCGTCCAAGTCGCTCCGGTCCTCCGTCGTTTTGAGCCTTCCCACAAGCTCTTCCATGGACATAGTTTTAAGATCAAGAAGTTGTTCAATGGCAATAGCTACCTGGGTACACTTGGATGGCATGATGCGGAGAAGCTTCTTCACGACCTTCACCTCGTCGAGGTTCTCGCCGAGCGTGCGCAGCTTGTTGGCAATCCCGTTCATGCGCATGGCGAGCTCATCGAGGGTCTCGCCGCTCCTCATGCGGACAGCATCAAACTCCTTCAGGAGAGTCTGCGCCTTGGCCTCACGGACGCGGGCATCGCCGACCCGCATGATCTTGATGGCATCCCATGCCTCCTTTGTCGTCACCTTCATAGCAAGCATGGAGTGCATCTCCTCCGGCACGGCTCACAGAATTGCCGCAAGCGCCGCCCTGTCCTGGCTGAATGTCCCGCCTCCCTCGATGGCGTCCCACACGCGTTGGGCCTCCATGTTCACCTTCATGATCAACAACCACTCGAAGTAGTTCGTCGCCGTCAGTGGCGGGTAGACGACGATGCTGCTGGCCTGGTGGACGACTTCCTACTGCACCACCACCTCGCGGCAGCCACGCCGCGTCGGGCTCCGGCCTCGGCGCACCACCGGTGAGGCCGAGACACGGCGGCGACCCGGCGACGGAGTGCGCGAACCTTCAGTCACCATGGCTCTGAATACCAAATGTTGGAACAGCTCGAGGAGGTAGAACAAAGGACACACACAAGAGCTTGAGGTAGAAGAAGAGCACACAGTGAGTTTTGCGGCACCGCACACACTTGTGCCTTTTCTCTGTTTTTTCTCAACACACACAACTGATTACAAGGTCTTTTAATAGAGACACACACGTACTACTCCCTGCTACGTACTGTCTGATCCGCTATTTTCTCTCCACTAGCCGGTAGCATGGCCACGAGTAACAACCTCTTTGACATGGCCACACGATTCAGCCGGCGTCACGCTTATCTCCTAATTACTCGGTCCACATCTAAGCCACTATCGGCTATACAGCACATTCATGCAACGGAAATACGCGTACGTGCATGCTACTAACCTGATGGACGCCCGCACATGCATCCATTCTCTAGTGACTTCCTCCCAACTAACTAACTCACTCTATCAACCAGCTTTGCACTGTGTACGTGATCACAACTAGACATACACAACCCGCCGCAGCTTAGACTAAATGCATGACCGAAGCTAATACGACGAAATACACATGATGAATACCTAGAAAACAAGGTAAACTCTTGTTGGGGAACGTAGCAGAAATTCAAAATTTTCCTACGTGTCACCAAGATCTATCTATGGAGAAACCAGCAACGAGGGGAAGGAGAGTGCATCTACATACCCTTGTAGATCGCTATGCGGAAGCGTTCAAGAGAACGGGTTGAAGGAGTCGTACTCGTCGTGATCCAAATCATCGGAGATCCTAGTGCCGAACGGACGGCACCTCCGCGTACAGCACACGTACAGCCCGGTGACGTCTCCCATGTCTTGATCCAGCAAGGAGAGAGGGAGAGGTTTGAGAAAGACTCCATCCAGCAGCAGCACAACGGCGTGGTGGTGGTGAGGAGCGTGGGACTCCAGCAGGGCTTCACCAAGCACCGCAAGAGACGAGGAGGAGAGAGGTAGGGCTGCGCCAGGGAGAGATCAAATCGTGTGTCTTGGGCAGCCCCAAACCCCCACTATTTATAGGAGAAGGGGACGAGGGTGCGCCCCCTCTAGGGTTCCCACCCCTAGGGGGCGGCAGCCCTAGATGGGATGGAGGGGGGGCGGCCAAGAGGGGGAGAGGGGGGCGCGCCCTAGGGTGGGCCTTAGGCCCATCTGCGCCTAGGGTTTCCCCCTTCTCCTCCTAGCTGCGCCTTGGGCCTTGTGGGAGGCGCACCAGCCCACTCAGGGGCTGGTCCCTTCCTACTCTTTGCCCATGCAAACCCCCGGGGCTGGTGGCCCACTTGGTGGACCCCCGGGACCCTCCCGGTGGTCCCGGTACGTCACCGATAAAACCCGAAACTTTTTCGGTGACCAAAACAGGACTTCCCATATATAAATCTTTACCTCCGGACCATTCCGGAACTCCTCGTGACGTCCGGGATCTCATCCGGGACTCCGAACAACATTCGATAACCACATACAAACTTCCTTTATAACCCTAGCGTCATCGAACCTTAAGTGTGTAGACCCTACGGGTTCGGGAACCATGCAGACATGACCGAGACGTTCTCCGGTCAATAACCAACAGCGGGATCTTGATACCCATGTTGGTTCCCACATGTTCCACGATGATCTCATCGGATGATACACGATGTCGAGGATTCGATCAATCCCGTATTCAATTCCCTTTGTCTAGCGGTATTGTACTTGCCCGAGATTCGATCGTCGGTATCCCGATACCTTGTTCAATCTCATTACCGGCAAGTCTCTTTACTCGTTCCGTAAAACATCATCCCGTGATCAACTCCTTGATCACATTGTGCACATTATGATGATGTCCTACCGAGTGGGCCCAGAGATACCTCTCCGTTACACGGAGTGACAAATCCCAGTCTTGATTCGTGCCAACCCAACAGACACTTTCGGAGATACCTGTAGTGTACCTTTATAGCCACCCATTTACGTTGTGACGTTTGGCACACCCAAAGTATTCCTACGGTATCCGGGAGTTGCACAATCTCATGGTCTAAGGAAATGATACTTGACATTAGAAAAAGCTTTAGCATACGAACTACACGATCTTTGTGCTAGGCTTAGGATTGGGTCTTGTCCATCACATCATTCTCCCAATGATGTGATCCCGTTATCAACGACATCCAATGTCCATGGTCAGGAAACCGTAACCATCTATTGATCAACGAGCTAGTCAACTAGAGGCTTACTAGGGACATGGTGTTGTCTATGTATCCACACATGTATCTGAGTTTCCTATCAATACAATTCTAGCATGGATAATAAACGATTATCATGAACAAGGAAATATAATAATAACTAATTTATTATTGCCTCTAGGGCATATTTCCAACAGTCTCCCACTTGCACTAGAGTCAATAATCTAGTTCACATTGTCATGTGATTAACACTCACAGGTCACATCACCATGTGACCAACATCCAAAGAGTTTACTAGTGTCACTAAACTAGTTCACATCATCATGTGATTAAGACTCAATGAGTTCTGGGGTTTGATCATGTTTTTCTTGTGAGAGAGGTTTTAGTCAACGGGTCTGCAACAATCAGATCTGTATGTACTTTGCAAATCTCTAGGTCATATTATAAATGCTGCTTCCACGCTCCACTTGGAGCTATTCCAAATGGTTGCTCCACTATACGTATCCGGTTTGCTACTCAGAGTCATTCAGATAGGTGTTAAAGCTTGCATCGATGTAACCTTTTACGCCGAACTCTTTATCACCTCCATAATCGAGAAACATGTCCTTATTACTCCAAGGATAATTTTGACCGCTATCTAGTGATCCACTCCTGGATCACCTTTGTACCCTCTTGCCAGACATGTGGCAAGGCACACATCAGGTGCGGTACTCAGCATGGCATACCGTATAGAGCCTATGACAAAAGCATAGGGGACGACATTCGTCCTTTCTCTTTCTTCTGCCGTGGTCGAGCTTTAAGTCTTAACTTCATACCTTACAACTCAGTCAAGAACTCCTTCTTTGACTGATCCATCTCGAACACCTTCAAGATCATGTCAAGGTATGTGCTCATTTGAAAGTACCATTAAGCGTTTTGATCTATCCTTATAGATCTTGATGCTCAATGTTCAAGTAGCTTAATCCAGGCTTTCCATTGAAAAACACTTTCAAATAACCCTATATGCTTTCCAGAAATCCTACGTCATTTCTGATCCATAATATGTCAACAACATATACTCATCAGAAATTCTATAGTGCTCCCACTCACTTCTTTGGAAATACAAGTTTCTCATAAACTTTGTATAAACCCAAAATCTTTCATCATCTCATCAAAGCGTACATTCCAACTCCGAGATGCTTACTCCAGTCCTTAGAAGGATTGCTGGAGCTTTGCATACTTATTAGCATCTTTCAGGATTGACAAAACCTTCCGGTTGTATCACATACAACCTTTCCTCAAGAAAATCGTCGAGGAAACAATGTTTTGACATCCTATCTGCAAGATTTCATAAATAATGCAGTAATCGCTAATATAATTCCAACAGACTCTTAGCATCGCTACGAGTGAGAAAGTCTCATCGTAGTCAACTCCTTGAACTTGTCAGAAAATATCTTAACGACAAGTCGAGCTTTCTTAATGGTGATACTTACCATCATTGTCCGTCTTCCTTTTGAAATCCATATGTACCTAACAGCCTTACGACCATCAAGTAGTTCCTCCAAAGTCTACACTTTGTTTTCATACATGGATCCTTTCTCGGATTTTATGGCCTCGAGCCATTTATCGGAATTCAGGCCCACCATTGCTTCTCCATAGCTCGTAGGTTCATTGTTGTCTAGCAACATGACTTCCAAGACAGGATTACGTACCACTCTGAAGTAGTACACATCCTTGTTATCCCACGAGGTTTGGTAGTGACTTGATCTGAAGTTTCACGATCACTATCATAAGCTTCCACTTCAATTGGTGTAGGTGCCACAGGAACAACTCCCTGTGCCCTGCCACACACTAGTTGAAGAGATGGTTCAATAACCTCATCAAGTCTCCACCATCCTCCCACTCAATTCTTTCGAGAGAAACTTTTCCTCGAGAAAGGACCCGATTCTAGAAACAATCCCTTATTGCTTTCGGATCTGAGACAGGAGGTATACCCAACTGTTTTGGGTGTCCTATGAAGATGCATTTATCCGCTTTGGGTTCGAGCTTATCAGCCTGAAACTTTTTCACATAAGCGTCGCAGCCCCAAACTTTTAAGAAATGACAGCTTAGGTTTCTCTAAACCATAGTTCATACGGTGTCATCTCATCGGAATCATGTGGTGCCCTATTTAAAGTGAATGTGGTTGTCTCTAATGCCTAACCCATAAACTACCATGGTAATTCGATAAGAGACATCATGGTATGCATCATATCCAATAGGGTGCAGTTATGATGTTCGGACACACCATCACACTATGGTGTTCTAGGCTGTATTAGTTGTGAAACAATTTCCATAATGTCTTAATTCTGTGCCAAACTCGTAATTCAGATATTCATCTCTATGATCATATCATAGATCTTTTATCCTCTTGTCACGACGATCTTTCAACTTCACCCTGAAATTACTTGAACCTTTCAATAATTCAGACTCATGATTCATCAAGTAAATATACTCAACATCTACTCAAATCATCTATGAAGTAAGAACATAACGATATCCACTACATGCCTCAGCACTCATTGGACTGCACACATCAAAATGTATTACTTCCAACAAGTTGCTTTCTAGTTCCATTTTACTGAAAATGAGGCTTTCAGTCATCTTGCCCATGTGGTATGATTTGCATGTCTCAAGTGATTCAAAATCAAGTGAGTCCAAACGATCCATTTGCATGGAGTTTCTTCATGCATATACACCAATAGACATGGCTCGCATGTCTCAAACTTTTCAAAAACGAGTGAGCCCAAAGATCCATCAACATGGAGCTTCTTCATGCGTTTTATACCGATATGACTTACGTGGCAGTGCCACAAGTAGGTGGTACTATCATTACTATCTTATATCTTTTGGAATGAGCATGTGTATCACTACGCGAGATTCAATAAACCATTCATTTTAGGTGCAAGACCATTGAAGGTATTATTCAAATAAACAGAGTAACCATTATTCTCCTTAAATGAATAACCGTATTGCGATAGACATAATCCAATCATATCTATGCTCAACGCAAACACCAATCTTGATGGTAGAGGGAGCATACGATATTTGATCAACCTTGGAAATACTTCCAACACATATCGTCATCTCACCTTTAGCTACTCTCCGTTTATTCCGTAGCTTTTATTTCAAGTTACTAACACTTAGCAACCGAACCGGTATCTAATACACTGGTGCTACTAGGAGTACTAGTAAAGTACACATTAAAATAATGTATATCCAATATACTTCTATCGACAGCCTTCTCATCTACCAAGTATCTAGGGTAATTCTGCTCCAGTGGCTGTTCCCCTTATTACAGAAGCACTTAGTCTCGGGTTTGGGTTCAACCTTGGGTTTCTTCACTAGAGCAGTAGTTGATTTGCCGTTTCATGAAGTATCCCTTCTTGCCCTTGCCTTTCTTGAAACTAGTGGTTTCACTAACCATCAACAATTGATGCTCCTTCTTGATTTCTACTTTCGCGGTGTCAAACATCGCGAGTATTTCAAGGATCATCATATCTATCCCTGATATGTTATAGTTCATCACGAAGCTCTAGCAGCTTGGTGGCAATGACTTTGGAGAAACATCACTATCTCTGGAAGATCAACTCCCACTCGATTCGAGTGATTGTGGCACTCAGACAATCTGAGCACAAGCTCAACGATTGAGCTTTTCTCCCTTAGTTTGCAGGCTAAGAAAAATCGTCGAAGGTCTCATACTTCCTGACGTGGGAACGAGCCTGAAATCCCAATTTCAGCCCTCGAAACATCTCATATGTTCCGCGACGTTTCGAAAAACGTCTTTGGTGCCTCAACTCTAAACCGTTTAACTGAACTATCATGCAGTTATCTAAACGTGTATGTCCGATGTTCGTAACATCCACAAACGACGTTTGGGGTTCAGCACACTGAGCGGTGCATTAAGGACATAAGATTTCTACTGTCCGCATAATTGCTACTGTCAACTTTCAACTATATTTTCTCTAGGAACATATCTAAACAGTAGAACTAAAGCGCGAGCCACGACATAATTTGCGAAGACCTTTTGACTATGTTCAGGATAATTAAGTTCATCTTATGAACTTCCACTCAGATAGACATCCCTCTAATCATCTAAGTGATTACATGATATGAGTCAACTAGGTCGTGTCCGATCATCACGTGAGACGGACTAGTCATCATCGGTGAACATCTTCATGTTGATCGTATCTACCATACGACTCATGCTCGACCTTTCGGTCTCTTGTGTTCCGAGGCCATGTCTGTACATGCTAGGCTCGTCAAGTCAACCTAAGTGTTTCGCGTGTGTAAATCTGTCTTACACCCGTTGTATGTGAACGTTAGAATCTATCACACCCGATCATCACGTGGTGCTTCGAAACAACAAACTGTCGCAACGGTGCACAGTTAGGGGGAACACTTTCTTGAAATTATTATGAGGGATCATCTTATTTACTACCGTCGTTCTAAGTAAACAAGATGCATAAATGATAAATATCACATGCAATCAAATAATAGTGACATGATATGGCCAATATCATATAGCTCCTTTGATCTCCATCTTGGGGCTCCATGATCATCTTGTCACTGGCATGACACCATGATCTCCATCATCATGATCTCCATCATCGTGTCTTCTTGAAGTTGTCTCATCATCTATTACTTCTACTACTATGGCTAATGCTTTAGCAATAAAGTAAAGTAATTACATGATGTTTAAGTTGACACGCAGGTCATAAATAAATAAAGACATCTCCTATGGCTCCCGCCGGTTGTCATACTCATCGACATGCAAGTCGTGATTCCTATTACAAGAACATGATCAATCTCATACATCACATATCATTCATCACATTCTTCTGTTGGGGAACGTTGCAGAAAATTAAAATTTTTCCTACGGTTTCACCAAGATCCATCTATGAGTTCATCTAAGCAACGAGTCAAGGGAGAGAGTTTGCATCTACATACCACTTGTAGATCGCGTGCGGAAGCTTGCAAGGTGATGATGTAGTCATACTCGACGTGATTCGAATCACCGATGACCAAGTGCTGAACGGACAGCACCTCCGCGTTCAACACACGTACGGGACGGGAGACGTCTCCTCCTTCTTGATCCAGCAAGGGGGAAGGAGAGGTTGAGGAAGACAGCTCCACCGGCAGCACGACGGCGTGGTGATGGTGGAGAGGCAGTACTCCGACAGGGCTTCGCCAAGCACACAACGGAGGAGGAGAGGTGTTGGGGAGGGGAGGGCTGCGCCTTGGAGGGTGGTGCGGCTGCCCTCCCCTCACCCCTCTATTTATAGGGGGAAGGGAGAAGGGGGCCGGCCCCCTAGAACCCATCTAGGGGGGGGGGTGCGGCGGCCTAGGGGAGAGGGGAGAGGGTGGCTTGCCCCCCAAGCCAAGGGGGCGCCCCCTCTAGGGTTCCCCCCTCAACCCTAGGCGCATGGGCCCAAGGGAGGGGGTGCGGCCAGCCCACCAGGGGCTGGCTCCCTGCCCCACGCAGCCCATGTGGCCCCCCGGGAGGGGTGGCCCCTCCCGGTGGACCCCCGGAACCCTTCCGGTGGCCCCGGTACAATACCGGTATGACCCCGAAACTTCCCGGTGTCCGTTTGACAACTTCCCATATATAAATCTTTACCTCCGGACCCTTCCGGATCTCCTCGTGACGTCCAGGATCCCATACGGGACTCCGAACAACATTCGGTAGTCACATACTAGTCTTCCTAATAACCCTAGCGTCACCGAACCTTAAGTGTGTAGACCCTACGGGTTCGGGAGACATGCAGACATGACCGAGACGCTCTCAGTCAATAACCAACAGCGGGATCTGGATACCCATGATGGCTCCCACATGCTCCTCGATGTTGTCATCGGATGAACCACGATGTCGAGGATTCGATCAAACCCTGTATGCAATTCCCTTTGTCAATCGGTACGTTACTTGCCCGAGACTCGATCGTCGGTATCCCAATACCTTGTTCAGTCTCGTTACCGGCAAGTCACTTTACTCGTACCGTAATGCATGATCCCGTGTCCAACACCTTGGTCACATTGAGCTCATTATGATGATGCATTAGCGAGTGGGCCCAGAGATACCTCTCCGTCATACGGAGTGACAAATCCCAGTCTCGATCCGTGTCAACCCAACAGATACTTTCGGAGATACCTGTAATGCACCTTTATAGTCACCCAGTTACGTTGTGACGTTTGATACACCCAAGGCACTCTTACGGTATCCAGGAGTTACACGATCTCATGGTCGAAGGAAGAGATACTTGACACTGGCAAAGCTCTAGCAAAACGAACTACACGATCTTTTATGCTATGCTTAGGATTGGGTCTTGTCCATCACATCATTCTCCTAATGATGTGATCCCGTTATCAACGACATCCAATGTGCATAGTCAGGAAACCATGACTATCTATTGATCACAACGAGCTAGTCAACTAGAGGCTCACCAGGGACGTATTGTGGTCTAAGTATTCACACGTGTATTACGATTTCCGGATAATACAGTTATAGCATGAATAAAAGACATTTATCATGAACATTGAAATATAATAATACTTTTATTATTGCCTCTAGGGCATATTTCCAACAGTCTCCCACTTGCACTAGAGTCACCAATCTAGTTACATTGTGATGAATCGAACACCCATAGAGTTCTGGTGTTGATCATGTTTTGCACGCGAGAGAGGTTTAGTCAATGGATCTGCGACATTCAGATCCGTGTGCACTTTGCAAATCTCTATGTCTCCATCTTGAACATTTTCACGGATGGAGTTGAAACGACGCTTGATGTGCCTGGTCTTCTTGTGAAACCTGGGCTCCTTGGCGAGGGCAATAGCTCCAGTGTTGTCACAGAAGAGTTTGATCGGCCCCGACGCATTGGGTATGACTCCTAGGTCGGTGATGAACTCCTTCACCCAAATCGCTTCATGCGCTGCCTCCGAGGCTGCCATGTACTCCGCTTCACACGTAGATCCCGCCACGACGCTCTGCTTGCAGCTGCACCAGCTTACTGCTCCACCATTCAACATATACACGTATCCGGTTTGTGACTTAGAGTCATCCAGATCTGAGTCGAAGCTAGCGTCGACGTAACCCTTTACGACGAGCTCTTCGTCTCTTCCATAAACGAGAAACATGTCCTTCGTCCTTTTCAGGTACTTCAGGATATTCTTGACCGCTGTCCGGTGTTCCTTGCCGGGATTACTTTGGTATCTTGCTACCAAACTTACGGCAAGGTTTACATCGGGTCTGGTACACAGCATGGCATACATAATAGATCCTATGGCTGAAGCATAGGGGATGACACTCATCTCTTCTTTATCTTTTGCCGTGGTCGGTGACTGAGCCGAGCTCAATCTCACACCTTGTAACATAGGCAAGAACCCCTTCTTGGACTGATCCATTTTGAACCTCTTCAAAATCTTATCAAGGTATGTGCTTTGTGAAAGACCTATGAGGCGTCTCGATCTATCTCTATAGATCTTGATGCCTAATATATAAGCAGCTTCTCCAAGGTCCTTCATTGAAAAACACTTATTCAAGTAGGCCTTAATGCTGTCCAGAAATTCTATATTATTTCCCATCAAGAGTATGTCATCTACATATAATATGAGAAATGCTACAGAGCTCCCACTCACTTTCTTGTAAACGCAGGCTTCTCCATAAGTCTGCATAAACCCAAACGCTTTGATCATCTCATCAAAGCGAATGTTCCAACTCCGAGATGCTTGCACCAGTCCATAAATGGATCGCTGGAGCTTGCATACTTTGTTAGCGTTCCGAGGATCGACAAAACCTTCCGGCTGCATCATATACAGTTCTTCCTTAAGATGCCCGTTAAGGAATGCCGTTTTGACATCCATTTGCCATATCTCATAATCATAGTATGCGGCAATTGTTAACATGATTCGGACGGACTTCAGCTTCGCTACGGGAGAGAATGTCTCGTCGTAGTCAATCCCTTGAACTTGTCGATAACCCTTAGCGACAAGTCGAGCCTTATAGATTGTAACATTACCATCCGCGTCCGTCTTCTTCTTAAAGATCCATTTGTTTTCTATCGCTCGCCGATCATCGGGCAAGTCTGTCAAAGTCCATACTTTGTTTTCATACATGGATTCTATCTCGGATTTCATGGCTTCAAGCCATTTGTTGGAATCCGGGCCCGCCATCGCTTCTTCATAGTTCGAAGGTTCATTGTTGTCTAACAACATGATTTCCAGGACAGGGTTGCCGTACCACTCTGGTGCGGAACGTGTCCTTGTGGACCTACGAAGTTCAGCAGTAACTTGATCCGAAGTACCTTGATCATCATCATTGTTTTCCTCTTCAGTTGGTGTGGGCATCACAGGAACGGTTTCCTGCGCTGCGCCACTTTCTCGCTCAAGAGGTAGTACTTCATCGAGTTCTACTTTCCTCCCACTTACTTCTTTCGAGAGAAACTCTTTTTTCAGAAAGCATCCGTTCTTGGCAACAAAGATCTTGCCTTCGGATCTTAAGTAGAAGGTATACCCGACAGTTTCCTTAGGGTATCCTATGAATACGCATTTTTCCGACTTGGGTTCGAGCTTTTCAGGTTGAAGTTTCTTGACATAAGCATCGCATCCCCAAACTTTTAGAAACGACAGCTTAGGTTTCTTTCCAAACCATAATTCATACGGTGTCGTCTCAACGGATTTAGACGGTGCCCTATTTAAAGTGAATGTAGCTGTCTCTAGAGCGTATCCCCAAAATGATAGCGGTAAATCGGTAAGAGACATCATAGACCGCACCATATCCAATAGGGTGCGATTACGATGTTCGGACACACCGTTTCGCTGAGGTGTTCCAGGCGGCGTGAGCTGTGAAACGATTCCACATTTCCTTAAGTGTGTACCAAATTCGTGACTTAAGTATTCTCCTCCACGATCTGATCGTAAGAATTTTATCTTTCGGTCACGTTGATTCTCTACCTCATTCTGAAATTCCTTGAACTTTTCAAAGGTCTCAGACGTGTGTTTCATTAAGTAGACATACCCATATCTACTCAAGTCATCTGTGAGAGTGAGAACATAACGATATCCTCCGCGAGCCTCAACGCTCATTGGACCGCACACATCGGTATGTATGATTTCCAACAAGTTGGTTGCTCGCTCCATTGTTCCGGAGAACGGAGTCTTGGTCATTTTGCCCAAAAGGCATGGTTCGCACGTGTCAAATGATTCATAATCAAGAGACTCTAAAAGTCCATCGGCATGGAGCTTCTTCATGCGCTTGACACCAATGTGACCAAGGCGGCAGTGCCACAAGTATGTGGGACTATCGTTATCAACTTTAAATCTTTTGGCATCTACACTATGAACATGTGTAATATTACGCTCGAGATTCATTAAGAATAAACCATTGACCATCGGAGCATGACCATAAAACATATCTCTCATATAAATCGAACAACCATTATTCTCAGACTTAAATGAGTAGCCATCTCATATTAAACGAGATCCAGATACAATGTTCATGCTCAAACTTGGCACTAAATAACAATTATTAAGGTTCAAAACTAATCCCGTAGGTAAATGTAGAGGCAGCATGCCGACGGCGATCACATCGACTCTGGAACCATTCCCGACGCGCATCGTCACCTCGTCCTTCGCCAGTCTCCGTTTATTCCGCAGCTCCTGCTGTGAGTTACAAATATGAGCAACGGCACCGGTATCAAATACCCAGGAGTTACTACGAGTACTGGTAAGGTACACATCAATCACATGTATATCAAATATACCTTTGGTGTTGCCGACCTTCTTATCCGCTAAGTATTTGGGGCAGTTCCGCTTCCAGTGACCCTTCCCCTTGCAATAAAAGCACTCAGTCTTAGGCTTGGGTCCATTCTTTGACTTCTTCCCGGTAACTGGCTTACCAGGCGCGGCAACATCTTTGCCGTCCTTCTTGAAGTTCTTCTTACCCTTGCCCTTCTTGAACTTGGTGGTCTTATTGACCATCAACACTTGATGTTCTTTCTTGATTTCAGCCTCTGCTGACTTCAGCATCGAGAACACTTCAGGAATGGTCTTTTCCATCCCCTGCATGTTGTAGTTCATCACAAAGCTCTTGTAGCTTGGTGGGAGCGACTGGAGGATTCTGTCAATGACCGCCTCATCTGGGAGGTTAATGTTCAGCTGGGTCATACGGTTGTGCAACCCAGACATCTTCAGGATGTGCTCACTGACAGAACTGTTTTCCTCCATCTTACAACTGTAGAACTTGTCGGAGACATCATATCTCTCGACCCGGGCATGAGCTTGAAAAACTAGTTTCAGCTCTTCGAACATCTCATATGCTCCATGGTGCTCAAAACGCTTTTGGAGCCCCGGTTCTAAGCTGTAAAGCATGCCGCACTGAACGAGGGAGTAATCATCAGCGCGAGTTTGCCAAGCATTCATAATGTCTTGGTTCTCTGGGACGGGAGCGTCACCTAGCGGTCCTTCTAGGACATATTGTTTCCTGGCAGCTATGAGGATGATCCTCAGGTTCCGGACCCAGTCCGTATAGTTGCTGCCATCATCTTTCAGCTTGGTTTTCTCTAGGAACGCGTTGAAGTTCATGTTGACATTAGCGTTGGCCATTGATCTACAAGACATATTTGCAAAGGTTTTTAGACTAAGTTCATGATAATAAAGCTATAATCAAATTATGAACTCCCACTTAGATTAGACATCCCTCTAGTCATCTAAGTGTTACACGATCCGAGTCGACTAGCCCGTGTCCGATCATCACGTGAGACGGACTAGTCATCGTCGGTGAACATTCTCATGTTGATCGTATCTTCCATACGACTCGTGTTCGACCTTTCGGTCTCCGTGTTCCGAGGCCATGTCTGCACATGCTAGGCTCGTCAAGTTAACCCTAAGTGTTTTCGCTGTGTAAAACTGTCTTACACCCGTTGTATGTGAACGTAAGAATCCATCACACCCGATCATCACGTGGTGCTTAGAAGCGACGAACTGTAGCAACGGTGCACAGTTAGGGGAGAACACTTCTTGAAATTTTTGTAAGGGATCATCTTATTTACTACCGTCGTCCTAAGTAAACAAGATGCATAAACATAATAAACATCACATGCAATTATATAGTTGTGACATGATATGGCCAATATCATATAGCTCCATTGATCTACATCTTCGGGGCTCCATGATCATCTTGTCACCGGCTTGACACCATGATCTCCATCATCATGATCTCCATCATCGTGTCTTCATAAAGTTGTCACGCCAACGACTACTTCTACTTCTATGACTAACGTTTAGCAATAAAGTAAAGTAGTTTACATGGCGTTATTCAATGACACGCAGGTCATACAAAAAATAAAGACAACTCCTATGGCTCCTGCCGGTTGTCATACTCATCGACATGCAAGTCGTGAATCCTATTACAAAGAACATGATCTCATACATCACAATTCATCATTCATCACAACTTCTGGCCATATCACATCACATGATCAATCGCTGCAAAAACAAGTTAGACGTCCTCTAATTGTTGTTGCATCTTTTACGTGGCTGCAATTGGGTTCTAGCAAGAACGTTTTCTTACCTACGAATCACCACAACGTGATTTTGTCAACTTCTATTTACCCTTCATAAGGGCCCTGTTCATCGATTCCGCTCCAACTAAAGTGGGAGAGACAGACACCCGCCAGCCACCTATGCAACTAGTGCATGTCAGTCGGTGGAACCGGTCTCACGTAAGCGTACGTGTAAGGTTGGTCCGGGCCGCTTCATCCCACAATACCGTTGAGCAAGAAAAGACTAGTAGAGGCAAGTAAGATGACAAAATCCACGCCCACAACAAAATTGTGTTCTACTCGTGCAAAGAGAACTACGCATAGACCTAGCTCATGATGCCACTGTTGGGGAACGTTGCAGAAAATTAAAAATTTTCCTACGGTTTCACCAAGATCCATCTATGAGTTCATCTAAGCAACGAGTCAAGGGAGAGAGTTTGCATCTACATACCACTTGTAGATCGCGTGCGGAAGCTTGCAAGGTGATGATGTAGTCGTACTCGACGTGATTCGAATCACCGATGACCAAGTGCTGAACGGACAGCACCTCCGCGTTCAACACACGTACGGGACGGGAGACGTCTCCTCCTTCTTGATCCAGCAAGGGGGAAGGAGAGGTTGAGGAAGAAAGCTCCACCGGCAGCACGACGGCGTGGTGATGGTGGAGAGGCAGTACTCCGACAGGGCTTCGCCAAGCACACAACGGAGGAGGAGAGGTGTTGGGGAGGGGAGGGCTGCGCCTTGGAGGGTGGTGCGGCTGCCCTCCCCTCACCCCTCTATTTATAGGGGGAAGGGAGAAGGGGGCCGGCCCCCTAGAACCCATCTAGGGGGGGGGTGCGGCGGCCTAGGGGAGAGGGGAGAGGGTGGCTTGCCCCCCAAGCCAAGGGGGGCGCCCCCTCTAGGGTTCCCCCCTCAACCCTAGGCGCATGGGCCCAAGGGAGGGGGTGCGGCCAGCCCACCAGGGGCTGGCTCCCTGCCCCACGCAGCCCATGTGGCCCCCCGGGAGGGGTGGCCCCTCCCGGTGGACCCCCGGAACCCTTCCGGTGGCCCCGGTACAATACCGGTATGACCCCGAAACTTCCCGGTGTCCGTTTGACAACTTCCCATATATAAATCTTTACCTCCGGACCCTTTCGGATCTCCTCGTGATGTCCAGGATCCCATCCGGGACTCCGAACAACATTCGGTAGTCACATACTAGTCTTCCTAATAACCCTAGCGTCACCGAACCTTAAGTGTGTAGACCCTACGGGTTCGGGAGACATGCAGACATGACCGAGACGCTCTCAGTCAATAACCAACAGCGGGATCTGGATACCCATGATGGCTCCCACATGCTCCTCGATGTTGTCATCGGATGAACCACGATGTCGAGGATTCGATCAAACCCTGTATGCAATTCCCTTTGTCAATCGGTACGTTACTTGCCCGAGACTCGATCGTCGGTATCCCAATACCTTGTTCAGTCTCGTTACCGGCAAGTCACTTTACTCGTACCGTAATGCATGATCCCGTGTCCAACACCTTGGTCACATTGAGCTCATTATGATGATGCATTACCGAGTGGGCCCAGAGATACCTCTCCGTCATACGGAGTGACAAATCCCAGTCTCGATCCGTGTCAACCCAACAGCTACTTTCGGAGATACCTGTAATGCACCTTTATAGTCACCCAGTTACGTTGTGACGTTTGATACACCCAAAGCACTCTTACGGTATCCGGGAGTTACACGATCTCATGGTCGAAGGAAGAGATACTTGACACTTGCAAAGCTCTAGCAAAACGAACTACACGATCTTTTATGCTATGCTTAGGATTGGGTCTTGTCCATCACATCATTCTCCTAATGATGTGATCCCGTTATCAACGACATCCAATGTCCATAGTCAGGAAACCATGACTATCTGTTGATCACAACGAGCTGGTCAACTAGAGGCTTACCAGGGACATAGTGTGGTCTAAGTATTCACACGTGTATTACGATTTCCGGATAATACAGTTATAGCATGAATAAAAGACAATTATCATGAACAATGAAATATAATAATACTTTTATTATTGCCTTTAGGGCATATTTCCAACAGACTGTTGGGGAACGTTGCAGAAAATTAAAATTTTTCCTACGGTTTCACCAAGATCCATCTATGAGTTCATCTAAGCAACGAGTCTAGGGAGAGAGTTTGCATCTACATACCACTTGTAGATCGCGTGCGGAAGCTTGCAAGGTGATGATGTAGTCGTACTCGACGTGATCCAAATCACCAATGACCAGCGCCGAACGGACGGCACCTCCGCGTTCAACACACGTACGGGACGGGAGACGTCTCCTCCTTCTTGATCCAGCAAGGGGGAAGGAGAGGTTGATGAAGATCCAGCAGCACGACGGCGTGGTGGTGGATGCAGGGCGTCACAGCAGCAGGGCTTCGCCGAGACTACGAGGGAGAGACGTAACGGGGGGAGGAGGAGGCGCCAGGGGCTGGTGTATGAAGTCCCTCCTCTCCCCCACTATATATAGGGGTGCCAGGGGGGGCGCCGGCCCTAGTAGATGAGATCTACTAGGGGGGGCGGCGGCCTAGGGGAGGTTTCCCTCCCCCCCAAGGCACCTAGGGGTGCCTTCCACCACTAGGACTCCTCCTAGGGGGAAACCCTAGGCGCATGGGCCTATAGGGGCTGGTGCCCTTGGCCCATGATGGCCAAGGCGCACCCCCTACAGCCCATGTGGCCCCCCGGGACAGGTGGCCCCACCCGGTGGACCCCCGGGACCCTTCCGGTGGTCCCGGTACAATACCGATAACCCCGAAACTTGTCCCGATGCCCGAAATAGCACTTCCTATATATAATTCTTTACCTCCGGACCATTCCGGAACTCCTCGTGACGTCCGGGATCTCATCCGGGACTCCGAACAACATTCGGGTTTCTACATATTCATATCTTCATAACCCTAGCGTCACCGAACCTTAAGTGTGTAGACCCTACGGGTTCGGGAGACATGCAGACATGACCGAGACGCTCTCAGTCAATAACCATCAGTGGGATCTGGATACCCATGATGGCTCCCACATGCTCCTCGATGTTGTCATCGGATGAACCACTATGTCGAGGATTCGATCAAACCCTGTATGCAATTCCCTTTGTCAATCGGTACGTTACTTGCCCGAGACTCGATCGTCGGTATCCCAATACCTTGTTCAGTCTCGTTACCGGCAAGTCACTTTACTCGTACCGTAATGCATGATCCCGTGTCCAACACCTTGGTCACATTGAGCTCATTATGATGATGCATTACCGAGTGGGCCCAGAGATACCTCTCCGTCATACGGAGTGACAAATCCCAGTCTCGATCCGTGTCAACCCAACAGATACTTTCGGAGATACCTGTAATGCACCTTTATAGTCACCCAGTTACGTTGTGACGTTTGATACACCCAAGGCACTCTTACGGTATCCGGGAGTTACACGATCTCATGGTCGAAGGAAGAGATACTTGACACTGGCAAAGCTCTAGCAAAACGAACTACACGATCTTTTATGCTATGCTTAGGATTGGGTCCTGTCCATCACATCATTCTCCTAATGATGTGATCCCGTTATCAACGACATCCAATGTCCATAGTCAGGAAACCATGACTATCTGTTGATCACAACGAGCTAGTCAACTAGAGGCTCACCAGGGACGTATTGTGGTCTAAGTATTCACACGTGTATTACGATTTCCGGATAATACAGTTATAGCATGAATAAAAGACATTTATCATGAACATTGAAATATAATAATACTTTTATTATTGCCTCTAGGGCATATTTCCAACATCTTCTTGGCCATATTCTATCACATAGCATACCCTGCAAAAACAAGTTAGACGTCCTCTAATTGTTGTTTGCATGTTTTACGTGGCTGCTATGGGTTTCTAGCAAGAACATTTCTTACCTACGCAAAACCACAACGTGATATGCCAAATGCTATTTACCCTTCATAAGGACCCTTTTCATCGAATCCGTTCTGACTAAAGTGGGAGAGACAGACACCCGCTAGTCACCTTATGCAACTAGTGCATGTCAGTCGGTGGAACCAATCTCACGTACGAGTACGTGTAAGGTCGGTCCGGGCCGCTTCATCCCACAATACCGTCGAAACAAGATTGGACTAGTAACGGTAAGCATATTGAACAAAATCAACACCCACAACTACTTTGTGTTCTACTCGTGCATAGAATCTACGCAATAGATCTAGCTCATGATGCCACTGATGGGGAACGTAGCAGAAATTCAAAATTTTCCTACGTGTCACCAAGATCTATCTATGGAGAAACCAGCAACGAGGGGAAGGAGAGTGCATCTACATACCCTTGTAGATCGCTATGCAGAACCGTTCAAGAGAACGGGTTGAAGGAGTCGTACTCGTCGTGATCCAAATCACCGGAGATCCTAGTGCCGAACGGACGGCACCTCCGCGTTCAACACACGTACAGCCCGGTGACGTCTCCCATGCCTTGATCCAGCAAGGAGAGAGGGAGAGGTTTGAGGAAGACTCCATCCAGCAGCAGCACAACGGCGTGGTGGTGGTGGAGGAGCGTGGTACTCCAGCAGGGCTTCACCAAGCACCACAAGAGACGAGGAGGAGAGAGGTAGGGCTGCGCTAGGGAGAGATCAAATCGTGTGTCTTGGGCAGCCCAAACCCCCACTATTTATAGGATAAGGGGAGGAGGGTGCGCCCCCTCTAGGGTTCCCACCCCTAGGGGGGCAGCAGCCCTAGATGGGATGGAGGGGGGCGGCCAAGAGGGGGAGAGGGGGGCGCGCCCTAGGGTGGGCCTTAGGCCCATCTACGCCTAGGGTTTCCCCCTTCTCCTCCTAGTTGCGCCTTGGGACTTGTGGGAGGCGCACCAGCCCACTCAGGGGCTGGTCCCTTCCTACTCTTGGTCCATGCAAGCCTCCGGGGCTGGTGGCCCCACTTGGTGGACCCCCGGGACCCTCCCGGTGGTCCCGGTACGTTACCGATAAAACCCGAAACTTTTCCGGTGACCAAAACAGGACTTCCCATATATAAATCCTTACCTCCGGACCATTCCGGAACTCCTCGTGACGTCCGGGATCTCATCCGGGACTCCGAACAACATTCAGTAACCACATACAAACTTCCTTTATAACCCTAGCGTCATCGAACCTTAAGTGTGTAGACCCTACGGGTTCGGGAACCATGCAGACATGACCGAGACGTGCTCCGTCAATAACCAACAGCAGGATCAGGATACCCATGTTGGTTACCACATGTTCCACGATGATCTCATCGAATGAACCACGATGTCGAGGATTCGATCAATCCCGTATTCAATTCCCTTTGTCTAGCGGTATTGTACTTGCCCGAGATTCGATCGTCGGTATCCCGATACCTTGTTCAATCTCGTTACCGGCAAGTCTATTTACTCGTTCCGTAACACATCATCCCGTGATCAACTCCTTGATCACATTGTGCACATTATGATGATGTCCTACCGAGTGGGCCCAGAGATACCTCTCCGTTACACGGAGTGACAAATCCTAGTCTCGATTTGTGCCAACCCAACAGACACTTTCGGAGATACCTGTAGTGTACCTTTATAGCCACCCAGTTACGTTGTGACGTTTGGCACACCCAAAGTATTCCTACGGTATACGGGAGTTGCACAATCTCATGGTCTAAGGAAATGATACTTGACATTAGAAAAAGCTTTAGCATACGAACTACATGATCTTTGTGCTAGGCTTAGGATTGGGTCTTGTCCATCACATCACTCTCCCAATGATGTGATCCCGTTATCAACGACATCCAATGTCCATGGTCAGGAAACCGTAACCATCTATTGATCAACGAGCTAGTCAACTAGAGGCTTACTAGGGACATGGTGTTGTCTATGTATCCACACATGTATCTGAGTTTCCTATCAATACAATTCTAGCATGGATAATAAACGATTATCATGAACAAGGAAATATAATAATAACTAATTTATTATTGCCTCTAGGGCATATTTTCAACAACTCTATCAGACCTAAATCATGTATGCCCGATCAAGCAAGGGTTGTCCGGCTTATAAAGGATTGGGATTTCATGCTCGCTGCAGTGCAGGACTCGTGTTCCCCATCCATGGTGTTTCCATCGGCATCTCCATGCACGAAGCCGCCTGAGAGGACGTGTCTGCCACGCTCTTCGCCTGGACCAAATCCGCCACATGCCGGTGGTCAACTGCTCCTTGTAGCCGAGCCCGACGATCCGATTGGCAAGAAGCTCGCCAAGATGAGCTGCCTTGAATTCAGCCATTCTCTTCCCGCTCTACCACTAGCACAGCACATGGAGATGCCCTCTTGGATGATAGTGTTTGTCCCATTGAATCTCAACCATCAATCTCTGTAGTTAACATGAAACCGGCGGATATAAAGGTATGACCTATGGAGAACTATGAAAGCCTCCTCCCTTTTTAATATTAGGTATAGATTTGTGTGACTATTCATGCATTAGCTTTTATGATGTTTCAGGTCAACCCGATGCCAAGTTCTTAGTTAGTATTTCCATACATACTATCTAAATCATTCTCTAGGGAAAAACATATTATCTGTGTGCTCTCTTTTCTCAGTCTAAAAAATTCATTATGTTATCCTTTTCGGCCAAAACATTGAGGATCCCCACCAAATTATTTTCTTGTCCTTTTCTCATGAATCAGAGGCAAAATCTGTGAGAGATGTTCTCCCGTCCCTTTCAGCCAAATCCAATATCGCAAACAAAAGTCAAAAGACCAAAGAACACAAACAAACATTTAGGTGTGTTTGGCTACTTATGACATTCAATTTGTTCACCAAAATAGATCCTTGAGAAGATCTCCCTTTCGTGTGAAGACATGTCTCTTGCCTGCATACCAGAAAAATAACGTTAAGCTCTTTATGGACTACATGTCCTTGAGAAGTACTAAACTTTCTGCTAACTTTTGAAGTACAAGTTCTACTGTATTGGCATGGGAAAAGCATATTCATTACTATTTAAATTTGAAGAAATGTTTCTGCAAAGAATATTCATTTTTCATATTGCTTATTACCATTGCAGAAAGTTTTACTTATGTATGCTAATAGCTCCACTTGAATAGTTCTCTAGATTTTTTGGTAATTCATCTCATCCAATAGTTTGATATGTTTGTCATTGTTCTAAAAATTGATTTGTGTAGAAGATTAAAAAAATGTTATCCAGTAGTTTGACATTTGTTGTCATTATTCCGAGAAATGATATGTGTAGCGTATTGAAAATAATTAGATGCTGATGCGATCATGGAGTGAGGACATGTATAGGGGTGCTTTCTAATGGTACATAACTCCATAATGAAATCAAGAGCAACATATCTCCTTTACCCAATGATTGTGGTCCTCATAGTACAGACTTTGCCACTGGTGACACACTACGCAGATGCCATATCCTTTCTTCCGCACACAGCACACGACATTCCGGTAAGCCTTGTACTGTTAGGATGCTTGATGTGCCGGAGTGGGTCCTGGCTGCAGTGGTGTCCCTGTTCCTCCATGGCAAGGGCAATCCCCATGTAGCTGGAACATGTACAATTTTGGTTTAGAAGGGGTGTTGATTTGTCTCTCTCTTTGTAGCCTTCTGAATTTCACAACTATAAACAATTTGGGTGTAAAGATGTACTTAAGCATGTGCTTTCTTCTCTAAAATTTTATTCAGACCAGGAGTACTAGAATTTTGTCTGGAAGAAGATACGTGCATGTTCCACAACTCGAAAATGGCAGTGTATAGGAGAATTGTGATCCCTCTTACAGTGTAGCCAAAATGCATGCACAACTTCGCATACAAGAATTGCAATATGAAATCTATGAACTTGAACATTTGTCTCACCTGCATAAAGAGAGAAAACACACGTTGTGTACTCAATGAGCTGGTCTGATCCTATATTGCTAGTATTAGTATCAGGTTCCCTTTCTGGGCCTAAAACATTTTGTGCTCGCACTTGATTGTTTCTTCATGTACCACAATATTTTAGTTTCAAATAGATTAAAATAGTCGCGTACAAGTTATGTAGTTTTCATTATAGTAATTTTGATTCCATTGCGAAGCATGAGGAAATCAGAGGGTTCAAGACAACTCCATGTTGAAAGAGGGCTTGTGAAGATTTTTTCTCAAGAATTCTAGAGGGTTCTTCTTATCAAATTTGCTCTCACACCTTGGGCGTCATGTTTTCCCGTAGCAATGCACGGGCATTTTTAGTAGTAATAGTAATAATAATATGACTTCCATAATACAACTAATTTTTATTTCACAACATATAAAAGAAAACAATAGAAAAATAGGATGATGCATGCGCATGTGCTTGGGCTACTATGAAAGTTATTATATTAGGCAAGCATATGTATATATATATAAGACATAGACATATAAAATAACTCAGATGTCCATAGTTCTATCTGATCGTCCTAAGCTTATTCATCAAGGCGCATATAGCCAAGGTTTGTAGCCCCTTTAGCTATCTCAAGACTTATAAGGGCATCGAACGCAGCATATCTGATTCTTTCAAAGTTCAATGGAGCAATCGCCCATCCGGAGTTCTTCAGTTGCTTGCACTCGTTGCCTTTCTCTAGATTAGTTCCCAATAAAAAATTTGCTAGGTTAAATAACGATGGTGTAGATTTATTGCATATTGTATTTGGTATTTTAATGTGTGTCGGTAGGTCAACGGGATTTTTGACATCGAGGCCGTATGGCTGAAGCGTTTTTACGTCAGTGCCAATTGCTGCTCCGCAAAATAAGATATCCTCACGAGCAAGAAATTTGTTGAGCTCGTCTGGTATGCGAGGCGATTGCACAATGTGGTACACCAAGCAATCATCTGCAAAACACAATTGAAGTACGGCAACACGTTGCTGCATTTCCAGGTGCAGGTCCTTCTTCTTTAGCCCATCGACTTGGTTAGTGAACTCACAGTTTAGACCAACAATCTTCTTTTCTACCGTTTGGAGGGAGTTCAACAAACTCTTGACCCATTCCTCAACGACGCCTGGTTCATTGGTGACCGTCACGGTTACCTTGAAGCCAGCAAGTTGCTCAAAGCGATGAATAGCAGGCTGACCAATCAGAATGGCAGCAGAGTGATCATCATCCTCTGGAGCTAGCGGAGGCAGCAGATTATAATCAAAGATGGAAATAGTGTGCGGCTGCAGTAGCTCCAAGGAGCATGGCGAAGCGAGCATATCATTGGCATTGGTGTCCTTAGGAATAGCCCTGCAGTCATAGACCAAGTGAGCGATAGGAGATAGCATGAACAAACAAAACACATCTTTTTTTAGTATTACTACATGTCAATGCCAAACGAGTAGAACTATAAATAACTCAACACAAATTAGACCCGTTCAAGAGATGAAGAGTTCTTCTCAAAAGAAAAACTGAACTTGCTCAGAAACAATATCCTAGATCTATATTCTGAAAATGAATCTGAGTGCCCATCTTTTTTTGTTTTGCAAGATGAATTAAGGCGCTCATCTTTGCTGTCACGTAATATACTGCTTGAAACTCCAATCTTCAAATGCATGAACTTTAAAAGAAAGCTGGGACTAAATTGGACCAGACAAAAATTTCAAGACATCGTATAGATAAAAATTCACAAGCAAAACACCTCTAATTCATCCAGAATATGGCAAAATAAGACTGCATGAGCACGTTGCCTATCATAAAATAAGAAGACAAAAAATGAGCTGCAGTAGTATATTATTATACCTTGATGACTTCGTTTTGGCTTGCAGTGGCCCCATAGTCAAGTGTATTGTAAATTGCTATATCCACTATACATACGCCACAGATGTTTCTTCTCAGACTGATGGATTGTAGGTGATGTGATCGAGGGGATGGTTTGTCAATCCGGCCAAAAGGGTGCTTATAAGCTAGCCGATTGGGATAAAAAATAGCAAGCATTGATATTCGCGTTTTGGGAAGGAAACAGTAAGGATTTTGTCATAGTGCTTATCCGCAGCGATTTTTAATGGCTTTCTTTATGTTTCATTCGCGTCAAATAGCAATAATGATATTCGCATCACTTTTTTGTGTGAACGTGGTAGCTTTGGTTTAGCATTTTTAAATGTGAATGTGCTCTATTTAACGTTTTTGCATGCGAACCATGGTCTATTATCCTTTTGTTCTAGGAATGTGGCCGATTTCACATTCACATAGGACGTGTTTGGTTGTTGCGAGCAATTTTGCCTGCATTGCATGTGTGTCTCAGTTAGGCCGGTTGACGAAAAATCATCATGTGCATATCGTTTCACTACCAGAAAAAGGCATATAGGTGGCCTCTAACAAGTGGCGCACGCATATAACCACCCGCCACAACTATTTTAAATATTTTGCAGTGCCGGGTGTTGTAAACTACTCACCACTGGCTATCTGAATAATAGTGACGGGCATAAGTAAGGACCCGTCATTCCGTCACTCTTGTTAATTTATTCACGGGCCAAAAGCAATAGTGGCGGCAACATACAACAGGCCCACCACTGGTGCCATGCTAATCAGTGGCGAGCAGTTTCTTGCCACCGCCATAGACCTGCCCCCACCGGTTTCTAATTTTGTAAGAGTTTGCAGTGGTGGCTACTATTCCGCGCCCGCCACGTCTATATTTGGTCATCCTGCCACCTACCACTCAAATATAGCTCTGGCGGGTGCTATCTTCTGCCCGTCACTCTTATGCATGACCTTATCCACCCCACCCACCACCCGCAGCCAGTCGCACATTATCCATCAAGACATAAATCTTTCTCGCTCTGTCTCTCTCTCACCTCGCCGACGGCACGAGCATTGTGGCATCCTCCGCCGCTGCCACCGACAAGGTCTCCGTCCGCTGCCTCGGACGGCGTCGCGGACCCAACCTTCCCTGTCACCCGCGCCATCCGTCGCCTCCTCGAAGTCATCGGCCTTGCCATCCAATGCCACCTCCAACTACTTCCTTGTCACTGTCGCTCGTGCCTTCCTCCACCTCCGACGTCACCGGCGTCCCCATCAGACTCGCCGTCCACCTCCGCTATCGTCCTCGCCCTTCCCACCATCTCCATAGGCCCCGCTAACCACACCTTCCCTCTCTCTGTTAATGGAGATTATAGTTGTTCTGGTTTATTGTACTTGTACATTAGCAACATTTTGTTAGTGTAGTTAAAATTTGTTATAGGATGTACTGTAGTTGTCTCTTGTTGTACGATGTACCATTTAATCTTTGTAATTGGACGTCTTCAATTTGATTGCTTGTGCTAGAGGACTATGTACTGCATATACGGATCAACATATAGTACAATATTTTATTCATGATGCAGATATTCATAACTTACATGATGAACATACTTAGGAGCGAGAAATGTCCACTCAAAGGACATATATGGACTGTTGATGTAACAATTCTATATTTTATATTGTCATAAATCTTCTTCCATGCAAATGTCTTTTATCTAAATGTCAACTTGTTTAATACATTTAGATGGAGAAGTCGGGATGCCTCGTTAGGACTCCTACACCCATAGACCGAACTCCTACAGCCGTAGACATCGTCGCGAGGATGGATGAGTACACGGAGATCATGCTCGCCTATGCCAGAGCGCTTGAGCAGCCACCAATAGCACTCGGGCATACGTCAAGAGCACTGCAGCATATGCCGAGAGTGTGAGAACAGCCACTGAGAGCACAATAGCAGCCACGCGAGAGCACAAGAGCAGCCACCAGGAATGCGCGAGCACCTGGCGGAGTGCGTGAGTAGCTGTCAAATCTGCAAAGAGAAAATCAACTATGACGTATGCAAGACCGTGTGGACAAGTGAACGAGTAAAGAATTTGATTACCTTTATCCAGTTCATTTTAATTATGGTGGTGTTTTTATCATGTGGTCTTGTTTATATGTAACATGTTGGAGGCTTCGCTGAGAAGGCTATGTGTACTAATGATGTTATGTGAGATGTAGTCTAATGCGTACATCTATTGTATTGTATTTGGATTATAGTTATGTTTAAATGTGCTGCTTGTTAAGGTGCGTTGTGATGCGGCTAGTCTGAGAGACGTCTATTGTAATGTGTATTATCGCATACGTTACTTGTTGTTACTATTTGTTGACGGATTTGTGTTGGCGGCTGGACATGTAGTTGTGGTTGGTGCCCCAGATTCCCTACCACAACTAACAATATATTCCTATGGCGGGCCACAAGCAGATATGCCCGCCACTGCAGGGTTTCTATGAGTGGCCCGTATCTAGGCTACCTACTTTAGGGGATCAGTTTTGGTGTTTAGGTTAATGCAACTACACAGTGCTTCATTGCAAACAGGCTGTGAGATCTGCTGACCGTGTACCCTACGTGGTGAGCTTACTAGCTACAACTTACATATAATCACACCAATCACACAAATAAAACAATACTAAATCTCGACAAACTGGACAATGATGATCAAGTTCTTGATCTGAAACCTTCCAAGTTGTTGAGGAGCCTTGTCTACTTCAACATTGCTTGTATATGCTTGTGCACAAACTTGGAGTAAGCATCCACTTCCTACTGCCTAGTCTTAAACCCTTTGTAGGAGTTCCTTGGGTAATGGTTGACTTGTTCTTCGCATGTGTCCCGTGAACTATAAGCCCCTAGAACCCTTCCTTGGTACACCACATAGCACTTCTCCTACCATGACAGAAGAACAACAATTCAAGTAGCAAGCAATGGAGCATAGTAGACATGTAACATAAGAAAGCATGCATGATCATAGGGCATGGCAAGTTTATCCTGCCACTATTAAGGTGTGATCCTACCACCACATCCAAAAAAGGGTGTGATCCTACCGCCGCAAGTTTGCCATCAGCGTGAGGGGTTAGTATATATCACATCATCAAAATATGCAGGCCGACAATAGTTTTCAAGCCCTATCTACCACAAAATGTAGATCATCATCGCCATCACCATCAAGGATCATGCACGTCGTGATACGTCTCAAACTATCTAGAATATTTTATTGTTTCATGCTATTATATTATCACTTCTATATAATATTTATAGTAATTTATACTATTTTTGAAGACTAATTAATTGAGTGCCTAATGCCAGTTCTTATTTCTCTGCTTGGTTTTGGTTTTGTAGGGAATTAGTATCTATGGAGGTCCAAATCACTTGCCGGTTTAATGCAAATTTTATACGGGCAACACGAAACCAGGGAGGCTTTGGAAGAGATCGAGACGAGCAGGATGGGGTATGGCGCACCACCTAGCCGTTTGGGGCCCGCCTGCACCGCCTTACATCCATTCCACCGCCATAGATTCCTATAAATTATGGAATGCTCTGCCATATTTATAGAATTTTTTATCACCGCCGCAAGGTCGTGTTTCGCGAAGATCCCATCTGAATAGTATTTTGACACTATTCACATATGATTTTTTTATTTTTTTGTTTCTATTAGTATAGGTCGAATTAGGATCTGAAACTTTTTGAGTTTGTACATCAACCATTGATGTGTGCCTATAAATTTTTCTCAGAATGGTTGAAGATGTTTTGTATTTTTTAAATTTATCTCATTTAATGTGAGCTCCTATACTAGTCTACCCAAGTTGTTGAGGTAGACTTTGTAGGGGGTAAGGCTTCCTAAGGAGTGTAGTTGTGATCATCTAGGGGCGCCACACATGGTTATTCCCTGCAGCCTTGTCCACCTTCTGGAAGTCTGGTGGCTCCAAATTCTGATTTATTGTTTGCTACTCCCAGCAAGGCCAACGCGGTGTTGTTAGATGGTCCCTCTTGCGTGTTTGGCAACGCTAAGAACCTCTTGCCTTTGTTCTGGGTCCAACATGGCCACATGCATCCTCTTCATTGGTGTCAGCGAGTGTTGCTTCTTGGCAGCTCACTTATGTGTGTGCGGCTATCAGTCACGTGACACTGTTCACATCAAGGTTGTGTGTGTGAGTCGCTATCTCGAGAGACATACCTTCCCATACCTTCCCGTCCTTGACATACTTGGCTACATCATCTTTCTCAAGGCTATGATGCATGGAGGTGCAAACTCAATAAATGGAGGCGATAGCACATTCTGACTTTGGTTTTGTGGTATTTTTGCATACCATATGTGAAGACTGGTTATAACTCGCAATGCAGTGATCACGATCAATTCTATGTAATCGATGGTGTTTGTTGGGATATGATGAATTGTCACTTTATGATGAGATTTTTCATTGAAATCAAGTGAATCTTTTGTGGTTCCTCAGTTATATAATTAAATAGCTTTGCATGCTCTCTGATCTATATGTTTTCTTTGGTCCAGTTTGATGGGTATTTATTTAGAGGGAGTGGTTCTTTGTAGTGGGTTCAATCTTGCGGTGCTTTAACCCAGTGACAATAAAGGCCATGACACTTTCTCAAACTATAGATTGTTTTCATCACACTCATGTGGTTTTTCCTATTTCACCTGGCCTTCTATGGATATTTAACCTTATGACCTAGATTCAAGCAAAAGCATTAGGTACTCATATATGTTATACTATGTTTTTGGGGTATGTCATAGTTTTAGGATCTTTTAGGATGTCACCTGCACACTACAGAAAAAAACTATAATTACAAATATACGTTTATTAATAGTTTTGTAAAAACACCCACCTTTCACTCACTCCTCTGATAGCCTTATTCTCTCTAATTGCACCCATATTGTTTTTCAATGACTTTTATATTTGAGCACAACTAATATGATATTGCATACTTGACATGATTATTATTTTAAATATTATTGTTGCACATAAAATAGATTTTATCTTCGGACGTAAAATAGTAGTGATTTCTTTGTCGGAGTAATCATAGACATATCGCACTTGAGTCGATCCACTAGCTTTGTAGCATGGAGCATCCATGCCTTCCATCTAATTTGGAATCTGGACATATATTTTTATTTTCGTCGGATGTACCATTTGACCGACGGTCTTGATATGACCACCAATGGAAGAACGGACTTCCATGTTTCAACTCATCTAAACATTAATTCATCATATTTTATTGTACATTTAGGTTTTGGGTTTTGTTTGAATTTTCACATTTTGTAAACTCCAGCAATTCTTAAACTTCGAAGCATGCTAAGAAAATATAATTTTATTCCATTGTTCATATTTAAAGTAGAGTTAGAAATTTTGTATAGATACTAAAAAGTAATTCTATCAATAATTCTGTGATGAGCCTGGGCTCATCTACTTTCTCATCAACAATTCGTAATAATAGTAAAAAGAAAATCTGATTGTTTTTCATCGAAGATGCTAGAGTGTGCTAGGGGCATAGAAATTCTTGTGGTGAAATGACATTAGAAGTACTATAGAGAAATAATAAAACAACATCAAGTCTCCAAAAATGTCCTTTTAAAGTGTCTTTTTGAGCGCTTTTGCCAAGAGATTCTCGAATGTCATTTGTCGAAGAAATTTTGGTTCTCCTAGAACTCCCGAGCAGCTTTTCCTAGTGTACCGTTCATACTCAGTGCAATACACTGGAGCACCAAAATGTCGTCCTTGTAATTGTATGTATGGTGATATAGTTGTTAAACTGAAATCCAGCATAGGCTAACTAAATTTGTGATCTGGAAACGGAAGTACAAAGCGAAGTAACCATTCTCTTTTACACCGACAGTGATGCCATCACATGCAGGGCAACTCCTATCCGTTCATGGCCTTGAGCAGCTCTAGATTACTGCTCAGTTATGCCTAACGAATTTTATTTAGGACCTTCCACTGAATTATTCGATTAGATTATTTATCCTATATGCAACAACATGGCATTTGCCATATTACTTGGCCATCTAATGTAATATTATTATCACTCTAAACGCAAGAGGAGTACAGATTGATTATTCAGCTCAAATAGTAGATTACGTGAGCTCCTTGGATGCTACTACGTCCTTTTGCTGGGTGCTCTTCCTTAATAATTGTCTCCAAATAGGACTCTCCTTTTAGCAGACTGCCGTTCTTTACCATATCAACGTAAGTTTTTTTCCTCAAAGGATTTACCAACGTGAGCTTATACTAGCACACATGCCCGTGGTTGCAACGGAGAAAAGAAATATCACACACTCTAACAAAAAACATTACCATGTTAATTCTTCATCATGTGGTGCTTGATAGTTTATATAGGTGGTGAACACCAAAAACTCACCTCATCCGTCCTTTAGTATCTATACTTCGACATTCGTGCTTCACTACAGAATAAATGTGAGCTGACATGACCCGAGAGTTGGCCGATTGAGGAATTGAACGGGGAAGTGATGTTCATGTCTGGTGGGATCAAGAGTGTTGCATAAAGATCCTCCATCCACCAGCTAATACGTGAAACACTTGAAATCTCGCCGTGCACGGAATGAGGACTGTAGAAGATTATGCAACTCACAATATATAGATCGGGTGCAATATGCACGTATATATAAGTACATAGGTGAGCCACGTCCTCAACTATACAAGGAAGGAGGAGGGCTTGTTGTACAAGAAATATACATGCAAATAGCTACATCTTAATCCCCCCTCCCCCCGCAGTCGAAACGGCACCATGGTCGACGCAAAGACTGGATCGGAACTCCTCGAAGGACCTAGTATACAAGCCCTTGGTCATGATGTCAGCAAACTGTTGGGAGGTAGGGATATGTAGCGCACGTACATGACCAAGAGCTACCTGCTCCCGAACACAATGGATATCTCAATGTGCTTGGCGCGTCGACGATGAACCGGGTTGGCGGAGAGGTAGACCACGGAGACGTTGTCACAGTAGACAATCATGGCCTTGTCAACTGGAGACAAGAGCTCATGTAGTAGCTGACAAAGCCAGGAGCACTCTGCAACAACGTTGGCGATGGTGCGGTACTCCGCTTTAGCGATGGAGCGGGAGACATCGAGCTGCGGCTTGGAAGACCAGGAGATGAGTGATGGCCCAAGATAGACGCAATAGCCGGAGGTCGAGTGGCGCGTGTCAGGGCAGCCGGCCCAATCAGCATCATAGTAAGCGATCAAGTCCAAAGAGGTCGACGCCTGGAGTGACAACCCGAAATCCAAGGTGCCGCGGATATAGCGTAGAATGCGCTTGATCGCGGTCCAGTGAGCATCAACAATCGACCGGTACAACGGAGCATCTGACGCTGGAGAACCATCGGTGGCAGAGAGCTTAGCCTCCGTATCGACAGGCGTGACAGCCGGTTTGCAGTTGAGCATCCCAGCATGATCGAAAAGCTCGTGAGCATACTTCCGCTGATGAAGAAAGAAGTCATCTGCTTGGTGAATCACCTCGATGCCGAGAAAATAGTGGAGAGGACCAAATGTAGGAGATATGCCCTAGAGGCAATAATAAATGATATTATTTATCTCCAAGTTCATAATTTATGTTTATGTTCCATGCTATAACTGCTATGGTTCTCGAGCCTGCAATAACACGAGTGTCGGTGTCAAAACCGGCGGATCTCGGCCGGTAGGGGGTCCCGAACTGTGCATCTAAGGCGGATGGTAACAGGAGGCAGGGGACATGATGTTTTACCCAGGTTCGGGCCCTCTTGATGGAGGTAAAACCCTACGTCCTGCTCGATTTATTCTTGATGATATGAGTATTACAAGAGTTGATCTACCACGAGATCGGAGAGGCTAAACCCTAGAAGCTAGCCTATGGTATGATTGTATGTTGTGCTACGGACTAAAACCCTCCAGTTTATATATACACCGGAAGGGGTTAGGGTTACAGAAGGTCAGTTACAAAGGAGGAGATATCCATATCCGTACTGCCTAGCTTGCCTTCCACGCCAAGTAGACTCCCATCCGGACACGAGATGAAGTCTTCAATCTTGTATCTTCATAGTCCAATAGTCTGGTCAAAGGATATAGTCCGGCTGTCCGGAGACCCCCTAAACCAGGACTCCCTCAGTATCCCCTGAACCAGGCTTCAATGACGATGAGTCCGGCGCGCAGTGTTGTCTTCGGTATTGCAAGGCGGGTTCCACCTCCGAATACACCACAGAAGAGTTCGAATAAAAGAATAGTATCCGACCCTGCAAAATAAGTTCCACATACCACCGTCGAGAGAATAATATTTCCACAAATCTAATCTGCTGACATGTTTTGGCAACATGACATCATGCTATGGTGCGGTGATCATTCGAACCGTTTTTCTTTAACTAACCCCGCACATAACGTGAGGCAGTTTCTTGACACGTCTGGTCAAAGCAGAGATCGTGTCCCCCTTATTACGGGATTCTCATCAATACGGGCGTGGGTAACCCAACCGCGCCATCAATTACGGCGCTTGGAGGATAAGCGAGTTGCACAATGTTTATTGCAAAAGGGTTGTTCACAAAAGAACAATTGTTGTTCGGTATTATGAATAACATGAAGGACCATGATTCCATCTAAGATGGGATGTATGTTATGAATATTGATGGTAAAATGATACATCCATAACACTGACGCTAAATGTCGCAAGACTATGAGAATACCACACATGTGTTGCACTGCATTTGGTCACATTGGAGAAACCCGCATGGAAAATTTCCATTATGATGGATTTTGAAGTCGTTTGATTTTGAATCATCTGGAACTTGCAACTTTTCTCCAAAAAGTGAAGTGACTGAAATACCGTTCACAGGCCATAAGGCACGAGCAACAAACTTATTGGTGATGATACATTTTGATGTGTGTAGTTCAATACATGTTGTTGCAATTAGTGGATTTATATATCTTCATAAATGACTCAAGTAGATATATGGATATTTGCTTGATGAGACGTAAGTCTGGATCTTTTGAAATCAATCGAAAGGTTTTCAAAAATAAAGTACAAGTTATTGTAACAAGGAAATTATGTTTCTGCAATTTTATTGCAGAAAGGAATATTTGAGTTACAAGTTTAGCGAATGTCTGATGAGTTGTGAAAAGAGTTTCATAACTTACAACTCCCAGAACACCACTATGAGTGGAATGTCTATGAAGATGTAATCAAACCATTTATGACATGGTAAGATAAAAGATGACATAAATAAATTTGCCATTATCACTTTTGAAGAGTAACGCTTTAGAGACTACGGCTTTTACACTGAAAAGAGCTCCATCAGGTCTATTGAAATGATGGCATGGTATGGTACGCCCAACCATGTTATATCTTTTCTTAACATTTGTAATATGGGGCTTGTGTAAAAGGTTACAAACCTATTCCAAATCAGAAAAGTGCTACTTTGTAAGTTATCCCAAGTCATTGGGTATTCCCCCACCACTATACCGAGGCAAAGGATTTTTTTCCACAAAAACGGTATGCTTTTAAAGAGAATAGTTCTTGCAAAAAGGTAAGTGGGAGGACTGTGCAACTCGATGAGATAACAAGTATCTTTGTCATCAGGTCAAATGAAAGGAACCTTGGAAGTAATTCCAGAGTTTCCTACTTCGACTGATACGGACGCCTCTACATTAGATGTATGGACTTCGGTCGAACTTGTAGCTGAACAACATAGGCAAAGCTCGTGCAAACCTCTTAGGTGCGCCAACGAGATATTGTTGTTAGACAACAGTATACCTATGATACACAAGGAAGCGTTGATGGGCCTTGACTCTGGAATTGGCTGAATGCCAATATAATCCGAGATAGTTTCCATAAATGTTTCAAGATTTAAATCTTGATAAACCCTCTGAAAGACTTGGAGTCTAACAGATTGTAATGGGACTATAAATTGATATGGATAAAAATGTTTTATCCATTAAGCTCGACTTGTTGCCAATAACAAGTTCAAGGAGTTGACTACAATGAGATTGTCTCACTCTAGCAATGCTTAAAGTCGGTTCGGGTTAAACTATATTTCAAAATGTGAGATATGAAACATGGATGACAAAAGAATTTCCATGAAATGGAAATAGACCCTAGGACTTGTATGTAATACATTCCAAAGTATGTTGTCGGTCCAAAGGATCCTAGTAAGTATGCTAGCTTCAGAGTTCCAGCAATGGACAGAAGAGAGCAAAATGGAGTTGGAACCTTCGTTTTTGATGGAATGGTCAAAGGGATTTGACTTCATCAATGGGTAACGAAGATGCTTGTGGTTTCAGTAAAGTAAGTGGGAGCATAATAATATTTCTGAAAACCTTGTGTGCTTGACACATTGTTAATTGGAAATAAATTTCTTGACACGAATTAGGACTTCATTTGAAAATAGTTTTTCGATGAAGTGCTTGGGCTAAATAGCCTTGATATTAGGCATAATGATCTATGGAGATGATTTACCTAATAGGGCTGAGCAAAAATACATATTGACAAGATGCGAAAACCGTTTAGCACTAAGAACGACAAGGAGTGATTCTTGCCGAAGTCACATGGAAAGAGTTTTTGCTAGATTCAGTGTCCCAAAACACTGATGAGCAAAATACATGATGGAGATTCCACACACTCTTGTGTTTGAATTAATCATGTATTCCATGGTATGTAAAACAACCAGATATGTCCAATACTCCCAAGCTGTTGCGAGTATAGATACCAAACTGATCAAAAGTACTGATCATGGGACAACAGTGAAAAAGGATCATTGAGTACTAAAGTAGCACTGATGACATGTTTTCTCGCAAGTGGAGATCATGAAGAGTTTGTTGTAAAAGGTTACATCGATACAATATTCATCATTTATCCATGCAATTTTTGATTTAAATTGAGGGTTTTGTGTAACACACAATATGGTGGTGCAGTTAGTTGGAAATTGTTCCAAACAAGTTACTGTGGCGAATTCTATAACTGAGGCGAAGTATGTTGCTGCTTTAGAAGCCACAAAGACAAAGATGTTGAATCATATAGTTCATTCATGAACTTAGTATGGTTCCAAGAAGGCCTTGGTCAATGGGACACTATTGCAGATAGTTGCTCCATAACTCAGTCTGAGAATCAGGTTTCAACCAATGATTCACATATATACAAAGCTAAGTCCACACAAAATATGAATTTTGTGAAAGCGTGAAAACGCGAGGATATGCAGAGATACACACAGAGCTGAAGTTGTCAGATCCGATGGACATCAGGCTATACCATATGCGAAGCATTTTTTACACTAGCATGCCATAGTTGTGAAGTGCATTAGCATTAACTAGATTATTGACTCTAGTGCAAGTGGGAGTCTGTAGGAGATATGCCCTAGAGGCAATAATAAATGATATTATTTATCTCCAAGTTCATAATTATGTTTACTAGTCATCAACTCGTGCATTCGCACGGGCTAGGATATTTATTGTAGTGATAAATATGTATTCCCATGAAGCAAACAACATGGTTATTTATGTGCCCGGTTCACATTCGAATTAATGGATTTAGAGCAATTCAAAAAACTCGTTGTTCATTTTTAAAAACCAATGTCTTAATGTGTTCAACATTATAGGTAGATAACTCTTGTTAATTTGCACTCGAAACCGGTGTTTTATCATATGCTTACCCATCTTTCGCTTTTATATCTAGTGCTTTTATCCATACATCCTCGTCAGCACATCTCAGATCGACTTGCTATGCTCGTAGACAATTCTATAATGCTTTCAAAAAATCCTACGGAGGATTGGTCACCTAGGAGTGAGCATGTGTCAAGATTTCAAAATTTTCTTTACTAGAAGTCATGGCATTTTATTTACATAAATTGGAGTATTTTTGTGGCGTAATAGGTTATTTGGTCAGAGAGCTGACATCCATTTGGGAAGTTATTGTTAGAAAGATTAAAAAAGAATTATCCTGATCTTCATTGCACATTTTTTGATCGTTAACTCAAATTAATCCCCATATAATTTATTACAGTTTTTATATGAAAAAAGTATATATCTTTAATAATTGTACTTTTGGTATGGAGACACACCAAAGATACTATTGATATGTGTGTCTTTTTAAATCAGTAACAGGTTTTCCCGAGGATCATCGGTGGTCCGGGTAGTAGCGTTTGGCGCAGATGTCCTGTCAATTTTTTTCCAATCTCCTATCTCTATGAAATAAAATTTGAGATGTCAAACTACGCTCTCTACGTTATCCCAAACCTCCTTTAATTTTTTAGATGATTCAACATTGCATCCGGGAGAGATTATAGCAGAGGAAGGTCAGTGCCAGGCAGATACAACACGTAAAATGGTTATTGTTGTACTGTGGGCATATGAATCATATTGCCTAGTTTCCATTTATTTTTTAATCTGCATGTGAATTTGGAGATCCATCTAAGAAAAGGAAGTTATAGGTATTGTCAAAATGTTCTTTAGCTTCACCGAGTCTCAAATTCATAACCGTGATGCATACATAACTCATCTTGATTGTCTGAAATCAGTTGTTCCCCTTGCTAAAAAAATTAGCCGCACAATGGTAGATGTTCAGATGTAGATGCATAGAGAACTACCTGCTCACAAATAAAATTTTGCAAAGGGGAACTGAGAGATGCAAGCATGGTAGAGAGTGAGAAACTGTGACACATGGATGGTGGAGCAATTAAAAAAAGGTGCTATATTTGTACCATATTGCATTTTTCAGATAAGAATGCGTGTACTTGTTCAAATTATAAATAGTTTTCGAGTCCAGGGCACACTGGACATTCTATATCTTAGTTCGGTGATTTTATATCAACACCTGAGGACCTTCCTTTTTTTATTCCTCTTCTAGATGTATGGACTTTGCTGCAGGTATGGGCAAAGTTTCTGACAGGAAAAAGTTTCAATCATGTTTCATTTTTTACATGGAAATGATGCTCTTGAGGCATATCATGTTGTGATATTGCTATCTTTTATTTGGACTTTCTTATGTTTCTTTTTGATTGGCCTCTCAGATCAACCCTTTACATTTTGGATGGCAAAATGTTGTAGGTTTTCCATTTCTGTTTTCCACTACTTCTCTTAGATCTTAAGACAACTTAAGGGCTAGCAACTAGAACATAGTTGGTCACTTGTTTGTGCACCAATTACGCTCTTGCATAGTATTATACATAAGTCTCCATTTTCTATCGTACATAAGACTATTTTTACAGTCATATTATGATAATCGGTAACTATTTTTAGTGCAACATTTTCCAGCACTGTAAGCAGAAAGGATTATCTGACTCAAAATATACTTTGTTGTACAAAAAGTATAATATGATGTTTTAACCTTAGTATTAGGGCATCTGAATCATATAAATTACCTGACAAATTGCTCCCTGGTAGTGTTGATGAGCAGTTAGCAAAGGATGTACATCTATACCAATATAAAAAGATCCAAAGGGGCAGATCCAAACCATCACGACCGTCAAATCATATTATCTAGCGGTTGAAATCGCTCCAATGTTGAGCACCAAACACGTTTAACGCTCTAATTACCCACCACTGCCATTGGTTATAAACACATTTTGACTCAATGCTATCCCATGAAATCTGTCATGTAATTAATATCCTACCATTCCCGCAAAAAAGAAATTGATATCTTACCAAATACCAACGTGCAATAGATATATCTTACCTAATATAACGTGCAACTAATATCCTACCTAATATAAACGTGCATTGCACGTACATTATTACTAGTCTTGTAGGTTCCATTCCAGATAAACATGCACAGATTTTTACAGAGGAGTGTTGTAGCGACCAGATCTCAAATGGTCCAATCTCTGTGCTCCAGTGTCATCCCTGGACTAGTAATGCTAACACCGCACAGTACTTAAAGGATTTATAATAGAGTAGCAATCACACAATTAGTACATCGAATGTCTCAAAAGAGAACTTATTACAATAAATATGGCTTAAGGCCATCTAATAACGATAACAGAGGAAGGCTTGGAAAATAAGTGAGTCCATCAACTCCAACGGCATCACTGAGTGTAGAACCACGACCTAAAAGCACCTTACTCGTCGTCTGAAAAGTCTGCAACATGAACGTTGCAGCCCGAAATGGGTCAGCACATGGAATACGCTGGCAAAGTAACACATAAAGAGCAATGAACAGAAATATGCTATACTACATGCATATATGGCTGGTGGAAAGCTCTATGGTTACAGTTTTGCGTAAAGCCAATTTTTCCCTACTGCAAAGGAATAAATTTTATTTAACTATCATGGTAGTTGTTAAACATTGAGAGTGTAGACACGCTCTCAATCCCAATTAAGCATCAACAAGTAAAAACCCAACAATATTAATTAAAGTAACATGATGAGATTCACATGATAATCCAAGTACTAGATACTCAAGATTGTCCATAACCAGGGACACAGCTAACCATGATTAGTTTATACACTCTGCAGAGGTTTGCGCACTTTTCCCCACAAGACTCGATCTCCTCCGTTGGGATTCTCGCACTATATGGTGTTTGAGAAATGGATGACCGAGACATAGTCTTTCAGAAGCACTAGCACCTTACGATCGGGTAGACCGTTACACCTACTTTCCCCTACATCTGCTAGTCTACCACTGTAAGAGTTCGCACGACTTAATCAACTATGCTAGAGCCCATAGTAGCTTGTGGTTGCAGATGGAAGTTTCTAGTATGAATAATCTCATGATCCCTTTGAGCCTGGGTGGCGGTCCAAAGAAAACAGGCAATCGCTGGAATACCCAGGTGTCTCAATCCACCCAGATGTGTGTTTAAGTTGCCACCTTAAATAAAGCATTAATTAACAATCTCACATCTGTCATGAATACACTCACCCAATCCACGTCTACTAGCATAGCATAGCAATATAAGCAAATGTAGAAGTAACTCCCAGGGTTTGGTAATAAAACAGGTAATAGGTTCTACCTCATCTACTTCCCAAAACCCACAATTTAATTTGATCCTAATCATGCAATGTTTGAGGATTGATCTAATGCAATAAAAACTGGGTAGTAGGAGGTATGATCAAAGTGTTACTTGCCTTGCTGATGATCCGCGAAACCTAGCGATTCGAAGTAGCAAGCGGCGCACTCCGGGTACTCTATCGCAAACAAACAAGCATACAATAAGTACTCATCTAATGCACAGATAAAACTCAAATAAGAGATCTAACCAGAAAGTTCAACTTAAGAACTCCGGTTGGCAAAAAGAATCAAATCGAACGAAGCAACGAAAGTCAGACAGCAAAAGAAACAAGCTTCATTTACTATTCTGGTTCTAGGTCAAATTTTACAGAGGCAAAAACTTGTTTGAGTTGGTTAAACGGAAAGAGGGTTTCGAGACGAAACTCCAGGCGCTTGAATCGCCTAATTCCGATAAACGAGCGAAAAGTTAAACTAAAACGAAAATCGGATCAAAAATCGTGATCAGAAATAATCGCGGAAAATCCGAAAAAAAAGAAAAACGACGAACAGATTAATGAACGAACGTTTGTTATCTGGATCTAAACGATGAACGCGTTCGTTGAAACGAAGGAACGAGCGAACACTCGCTAATTAACCTAAACCGGAAAAAAACTGATATAATAAAAAAACGAAAACTAAAAAAACTGAACGAATAACCTGTGAAAACCAATGGTTTTCTAAAAAAAACGGCGGCGGGTCAACCTCGGCGGGCGGGTCCGGCGGCGACGGCGGGCGGCGGCGGCTAGGGCACGGGCGGGGTAGGGTTTGGGAAGGCGCGGCGGCTTGGGTGGGCTGGAGCGGCCCAGGGCGGCGCTATATAAAGGGCCCCAGCCAGGGAGTCTTCGCCGATCCCGGCCCGTAGTCGGTTCGCGTTTTTTTTAAATAATTTCGCGCAGAAAAACAAATAAATGGAATACTAATCGGAGTCCAAAAATCTCTAAATAAATTTTCCCTGTCTTCTAAAATCAAGCCGCACAGGATGAACGTTTATTTGGGGCCTAAATGCAATTTTGAAAAACGCACATTTTTCCTAAATTTAAATAAAATAGCAAATAAAACCAAAATAAAATCTTATTTGATTTTATTATTAAATCCTCAATATTTCTTTATTTTGGAAAAGTCATTTTATTCCCTCTCTCATATTTTTATGGTAGAAATAATTGAAGATAAAATAAATCAAATCAAATGATCCTATTTTCAAAATTTCAGAAAACTCAAATATGAAAATAACGAATCTCCAACTCTCTCCGAGGGTCCTTGAGTTGCATGAAATTTCTGGATCAACCAAAATGCAATAAAATATGATATGCAATGATGATCTAATGTATAACATTCCAAATTGAAAATTTGGGATGTTACAAACCTACCCCCCTTAAGATGAATCTCACCCTCGAGATTAGGGTTGGCTAGAAAATAGGTGAGGGTGGTCCTTCAGCAGATCTTCCTCTCGCTCCCAGGTGGCTTCCTCCTCCGTGTGGTGGCTCCACTGAACTTTGCAAAACTTGATAACCTTGCTGCGGGTGACTCGGCTGGCATACTCAAGAATGTTGACTAGTTTCTCCTCATAGGTCAAATCACTGTCCAACTGAATCGCTTCCAGTGGCACTATATCTCTCAGCAGTATATCAACCATCTCTGCGTGGCACTTCTTCAACTGCGAAACGTGGAACACGTCGTGAACTCCCTCACAATCCTTCGGGCAATTCCAACTTGTAGGCTACTTCTCCCATACGCTCCAAAACCTTGTATGGTCCTACAAAACGTGGCGCTAACTTTCCCTTAACTCCAAAGCACTTAACTCCTCGAAGTGGAGATACTTGAAGATAAACTCGGTCTCCGACTTCGTAAACTGTCTCCTTGCATTTTGAATCTGCGTAGCTCTCTGCCTGGACTGGGCTACCTTGAACCTATCATGAATCAATTTCACCTTCTGTTCAGACTCCTTAATCAGATTCGGTCGAAACAACTGTCGGTCTCCAACTTCATCCCACGACAATGGGGTCCTGCACATCCTTCCGTACAAGGCTTCGAAAGGGGCCATCTTCAAACTGTTTTGATAACTGTTGTTGTAAGAGAACTCTGTGTACGACAAATTGTCGTCCCAACTAGATCCATAATCTAGCGCACAAGCTCTCAGCATATCCTTCAAAATCTGATTGACTCTCTCGGTCTGGCCATCTGTCTGCGGATGGAAAGCTGTACTGAACTCTAGCCTGGTACCTAAAGTCTCGTGCAACTGATTCTAGAACTTTGAGGTAGACTGGGTTCCTCTGTCTGATACAATGCTCCTTGGAACTCCATGCAGATATACGATCCTGGTTATGTATATCTTTGCCAACTTAGCACTGGTGTAGGTAGTCTTCACTGGAATGAAATGAGCTACCTTTGTCAAACGATCGGCTAATACCCAAATCGAGTCATAGCCTGAACGAGTTCTGGGCAAACCTGCAATAAAATCCATGCCTAGCTTATCCCACTTCCATTCGGGTATTGGCAATGGCTGTAGCAATCCCGTTGGCTTCTGATGCTCTGCCTTTACTCTCTGACATACATCACAAACTGCTACATACTCCGCAATATTCTTCTTCATTCCGGTCCACCAGAAAGTATCCTTCAAATCCAAATACATCTTGGTATTTCCTGGGTGAATCGAATATGGTGAATCATGGGCTTCCTGCAGAATTAACTTCCTGATCTCTAGGTCATTGGGCACATAAACACGGTCTTCAAACCATAGGGTATCGTGCTCATCCTCACGAAATCCTTTAGCTTTTCCTTTGCTCATCTTCTCCTTTATAGAGGCAATCTCCTTGTCGGTCTTCTGAGCTTCTCTGATCTTATCCATCAAAGTAGACTGAATCTCCAATGCTGCTACATAGCCTCTCGGAACTATCTCCAAACATAGATCACGGAGATCATCGGCTAACTCCCTTGGTACATCTTCCGTCATTAGGGTGTTGACATGACTTTTATGGCTCAACGCATCTGCTACTACGTTAGCCTTTCCAGGATGATAATGCAATCTCATATCATAATCTTGATGAGCTCCAACCATCTCCTTTGCCTGAGATTCAACTCCTTCTGCGTGAAAATATACTTCACAATGGTTTCCAATGAGAAAATGTCTCCAAGTCTTCAATGCATGCACTACGGCTGCTAACTCAAAATCATGTGTGGCATAATTCAACTCATGCGGCTTAAGTTGTCGTGAAGCATACGAAACAACTCTTCCTTCCTGCATAAGCACTACTCCAAGTCCTCGACGTGAAGTGTCGCAATACACCTCGTAATCCTTGCGCTGATCTAGCAGAATCAACACTGGTGATGTAACCAAACGTTTCTTCAACTCCTGGAAACTGGCCTCACATTCCTCAGTCCATTTGAACTTGGTATCCTTCTTTAACAACTCCGTCATAGGTTTTCCAATCTTCGAGAAATTTTCAATAAATCTCCGGTAGTATCCTGCAAGTCCAAGAAAACTTCGGATCTCTCCAAGTGTTGTTGGTGCTTCTCAATTTGTCACAGTGTCAACCTTGGTGGGATCTACTGCTATACCTTTTTCGGATATAACATGTCCTAGGAATCCAACTTCCTTTAACCAAAATTCACATTTGCTAAATTTGGCATATAACTGATGTTCTCTGAGCTTCTCAAGTACCAAACGCAAATGCTCCTTATGCTCCTCTTCATTCTTCGAGTAAACAAGAATATCATCAATGAACACTACGACGAACTTATCCAAAAACTCCATAAATACTTTGTTCATCATGTTCATAAAATATGCAGGTGCGTTAGTCAGTCCAAATGACATAACGGTGTACTCGTACAGCCCATACCTGGTGGTAAAAGCCGTCTTAGGTATATCCTTTTCTCCAATCTTTAACTGATGGTATCTGGATCGCAGATCGATCTTGGAAAATACCTTAGCTCCTTGCAATCGATCAAACAGATCATTGATCATTGGTAGTGGTTACTTGTTCTTGATTGTTACTTCATTCAGTCCCCGATAATCAACAACCATCCTTAACGATCCATCCTTTTTCTCCACTAGAAGTACTAGCGATCTCCAAGGCGAAGAACTTGGGCGAATATAACCTTTATCCAGTAACTCCTTAATCTGCTTCTTAATCTCCTCCAAATCTTTTGTGGGCATCCTGTATGGTCTCTTAGATATTGGCCATGTGCCTGGGAAAAGCTCAATTAAAAACTCAATGTCTCTATCCAGTGGCATGCCTGGCAATTCCTCTGGAAACACATCAAGGAAATCCTTTACCATTGGTACTTCCTCTTGCACAACTCCTGTTAATGAATTTACTTGAGTCCTCTTCGGCACATGCCGGGATACATACTTGATCCTTCTTCCTTCTGGGGTGGTGAGCAAAATCGACTTACTGGCACAATCGATGTTTCCTCCATACAACGATAGCCAATCCATACCCAGAATTACATCCAAACCTTGTGATTCCAAAACGATTAAATCCAAAGGAAACACATGCCTACCTATACTCAATGGCACTTGAAAACATCATTTACTGGCCATGTACTCCGCTCCTGGTGAGCTTACTAATATAGGTGTTCTAAGAACCTTGGTGGGTAGGTTATACTTATCCGCAAATTCCCTTGATATGTATGAATACGATGCACCAATATCAAAAAGAACGATTGCAGTAAACAACTTAACCAAAAACTTACCGATTACTACATCCGGCTGCTCTTCAACCTCCTCCACGTTAACGTGGTTCACATGTCCCCTATTGAAATGGTTCGGCTTCTTCCTAGAGCTTCCATTGCCATTTACATTTTGGGATTCAGGACATTCATTTGCATAATGTCCGGTCTTCTGGCACTTAAAGCAAGTGACTTGGCTCAGGTCTCTCTTGGCTGGGGTTGATGGGTTGGTACGGTTCTAACCGTTGCTTCCTCCATTCCCATTATCATTTTTGAGGCCATTGTGATTGTGCGAGCTACCTCCTCCATGGGTATGATGAAAATGTCCTCCCGGTCTAGGGGTAAAACGCGGCTTCTGTTGAGCTCCATAATTGTACTTCCCTTGTCCATACTTCCTCTTGCGGTTCTCAATTTGCTGCTACTTCCCTTCAATCATAAGAGCACGATCTACCAACTCCTGGTAGTTGTTGAAGCTTGCTACCATCAACTGCATGCTCAACTCATCATTCAGTCCTTCTAGAAACTTTTCCTGCTTAGTTGCATCCGTAGCAACATCATCTGGAGCATAACGTGTTAGCTTACTAAAGTCCTCCACATACTGGACAACGGTCCGTCCTCCTTGGCGTAAGTTGCAAAACTCACGCTTCTTCATGGCCATAGCTCCTGCTGAAACATGGGCAGTACGAAAAGCCTGCTAAAACTGGTCCCATGTGACAGTGTCGATAGGGAAAGTGGCTGTGAAATTCTCCCACCATGATGTTGCGGGTCCGTCAAGCTGATGTGCGGCAAACTTCACCTTTTCCGCATCTGTGCATCCTGCCGTGGTCAACTCCCTTGCTGTCTTGCGGAGCCAATTATCTTCTACTATAGGCTCGGTGCTACTGAAGAATACCGGCGGATTCAGCCTAAGAAAACGGGCTAAGTGGTCAACAAGTGGCGGTGGTGGTGGGTTGTTGTTGTTCCCCTGATTCTAATTCTGGACTAGAAACTGCATCAATGTATTCTGCTGCTGGATGAACTGAGTGAGCTCCGGTGGGAAGGTAAATCCGGGGTCACGTCTCGGAGGCATCTGATGGGTTTAGAAAAGATGAGATTTAAGAATAGAGAGGGGTCTAAAGAGAAAACACTACCCATATGCACATGAGGTAAAAGCAAACAATATCACTTCACTCAATCAAACAAGGGCATACAATCGGTCTAACTATCGCAAAAGTGCTCGGACTACTATATTCTTCGGTTGCAGACTCCATGATATCCGCTCCAGCTTCATCAACATAGTCATCATCGCTATCATCTGGGTCTGAGTCAGTGTCGTCGATGATGATGTAGTCTTCGGGCGAATCTCCTTGGGTTCTTCGTCTTCTTCTACTGGTGTAGGGCCTCCCATAAATATTCCGATCTTCATGGTTAGGTCGGCATTCTTATCCACTAGTACTTCGATTTCCTCTTCATAATCTTCATGTGTAGCCTTGAGTTCTTCCTCCAGTTCCGTGATTCTTGTCCTCGCCTTCTTCAGATCTATCATGTCTGCGCACATCTGGTTCTCCTGTCGTAGAATGTGCTGGTTTAACTCCTGGATGAAAGCTGCGATTGCTCTATCCTTCTTGGTGCTGATCATCTCCCATTTCTCATCTCGGCGCCCACAAATCTGGTAGATAGTATCCTTGAGATCATTGTCGTATACTTCTCCAATACGTCCCATGGCGATGTGAGCTGCCATTGTCTTTCCTAGACTCCAGGTTGGTGCATCAAAGGAAAACTCTATGGGTTTGGTGACTGGCATGAACGTCCTTCCTAGAACTTGAACTTGAATCATCCAGCGCTCCTCTTCAGGTAAAGTGGCGTTGTAGGTTCCGGTGAAGCTTGGTACTCCGATGTTCAGGTATCTAGTGACTTCCTTCAAATGACGTCCAAAGGGTGTATCTTCATCCGGTTGCATGAACTTGTTCCTTGCATCCGCCATCCTAAAAGAGTAGAGAAGATGAGGAGGCAGAATGAGAAGAGTGAGTAGTGATCTAGGGCTTTAGCTTAGTGGCCGTGCCCTACAGTCAGCGTGTGCTCTGATACCATCTTGTAGCGACCAGACCTCAAACGGTCCAATCTCTGTGCTCAAGTGTCATCCCTGGATCAGTAATGCTGACACCGCACAGTACTTGAAGGATTTATAACAGAGTAGCAATCACACACTTAGTACATTGAATGTCTCAAAAGAGAACTTATTACAATAATTATGGCTTAAGGCCATCTAATAACGATAAAAACGGAAGGCTTGGAAGATAAGTGAGTCCATCAACTCCAACGGCATCACTGAGTATAGAACCACGACCTAAAAGCACCTTACTCGTCGTCTGAAAAGTCTGCAACATGAACGTTGCAGCCCGAAACGGGTCAGCACATGGAATATGCTGGCAAAGTAATACATAGAGAGCAATGAACAGAAATATGCTATACTACATGCATATATGGCTGGTGGAAAGCTCTATGGTTACAGTTTTGTGTAAAGCCAATTTTCCCCTACTGCAAAGGAATAAATTTTATTTAACTATCATGGTAGTTGTTAAATATTGAGAGTGTAGACACGCTCTCAATCCCAATTAAGCATCAACATTTAAAACCCAACAATATTAATTAAAGTAACATGATGAGATTCACATGGTAATCCAAGTACTAGATACTCAAGATTGTCCATAACCGGGGACACGGCGAACCATGATTAGTTTATACACTCTGCAGAGATTTGCGCACTTTTCCCCACAAGACTCGATCTCCTCCATTGGGATTCTCGCACTACATGGTGTTTGAGAAACGGATGACCGAGACATAGTGTTTCAGAAGCGCTAGCACCTTACGATCGGGTAGACCGTTACACCTACTTCCCCTACATCTGCTAGTCTACCACTGTAAGAGTTCACACGACTTAATCAACTATGCTAGAGCCCATAGTAGCTTGTGGCTGCACACGGAAGTTTCTAGTATGAATAATCTCATGATCCCTTTGAGCCTAGGTGGCGGTCCAAAGAAAACAGGCAATCGCTGGAATACCCAGGTGCCTCAATCCACCCAGATGTGTGTTTAAGTTGCCACCCTTAAATAAATCATTAATTAACAATCTCACATCTGTCGTGGATACACTCACCCAATCCACGTCTACTAGCATAGCATAGCAATATAAACAAACGTAGAAGTAACTCCCAGGGTTTGATAATAAAACAGGTAATAGGTTCTACCTCATCTACTTCCCAAAACCCGCAATTTAATTTGATCCTAATCATGCAATGTTCGAGGATTGATCTAATGCAATAAAAACTGGGTAGTAGTAGGTATGATCAAAGTGTTACTTTCCTTCCTGATGATCCGCGAAACCTAGAGATTCGAAGTAGCAAGCGGCGCACTCTGGGTACTCTATCGCAAACAAACAAGCATACAATAAGTACTCATCTAATGCACAGATAAAAATCAAATAAGAGATCTAACCAGAAAGTTTAACTTAAGAACTCCAGTTGGCAAAAAGAATCAAATCGAACGAAGCAACGAAAGTCAAACGGCAAAAGAAACAAGGTTCGTTTACTATTTAGGTTCTAGGTCAAATTTTACAGAGGCAAAAACTTGTTTGAGTTGGTTAAACAGAAAGAGAGTTTCGAGACGAAACTCCAGGCGCTTGAATCGCCTGATTCCGATAAACGAGCGAAAAGTTAAACTAAAATGAAAATCGGATCAGAAATCGCGATCAGAAATAATCGCGGAAAATCCGAGAAAAAGAAAACGACGAAAAGATTAATGAACGAACGTTCGTTATGTGGATCTAAACGATGAACGTGTTTGTTAAAACGACAGAACGAGCGAACGCTCGCTAATTAACTTAAATCGGAAAAAAACCGATCCAATAAAAAACAAAAACAAAAAAACCAAACGAAAAACCGACGAAAACCAACGGTTTTCTAGAAAAAACCGGCGGTGGGTCAACCTCGGCGGGCGGCTCCGGCGGTGGCGGCGCGGCGCAGCGGCGGCGGCGGCGGCTGGGGCGCGGGCGGGCTAGGGTTTGGGGGGCGCGGCGGCTCGGGTGGGCTGGAGCGGCCCGGGCGGCGCTATATAAAGGGCCCCGACCAGGGAGTCCTGGCTGATCCCAGCCCGTAGTCGGTTCGCGTTTTTTAAGAATAATTTCACGCAGAAAAAACAAACAAAAGGAATACTAAACGGACTTCAAAAATACCGAAATAAATTTCCCCGGCTTCTAAAATCAAGCCGCACAGGATGAACATTTATTTGGGGCCTAAATGCAATTTTGAAAAACACGCATTTGTCCTAAATTCAAATAAAATAGCAAATAAAACCAAAATAAAATCTTATTTGATTTTATTATTAAATCCTCAATATTTCTTTATTTTGAGAAAGTGATTTTATTCCCTCTCTCACATTTTTATGATAGAAATAATTGAAGATAAAATAAATAAAATCAAATGATCCTATTTTCAAAATTTGAGAAAACTCAAATATGAAAATAACGAAATCTCCAACTCTCTCCGAGGGTCATTGAGTTGCGTGAAATTTCTGGATCAACCAAAATGCAACAAAATATGATATGCAATGATGATCTAATGTATAACATTCCAAATTGAAAATTTGGGATGTTACAAGTGCAAGCCTTTTCCTGAAGATGTCCAAATATAATCAATTTACCCCCTGCAAGTGCACCCAATTCGATGTTCTTGTCTTAGAAGGTGAAGATTTCTAGCAACCATATAATTCCGAAATAGTATGATCTATGTTGCCATCTTGTGACTCCCAGTTGACAAGCAATTTCAAGAAAAAACACAATTTCACTCCTTTGATTATCATTTTGCGGGTCTAATATAGCAGAACTAGAGTTGAAGCTCTCTTGAGTATACCAAATAGATGTCAAATCTGCAAACAGATTTGTCCAGGAGCTAGCCTCAAAGGTATAAATTCAGCACTGGATCCTATTTCCGTATTCGTACTATTGTGATTTGGTCATAAATTTAAAATCAACTTATACACTTCTATCTGAAATTCCAATGCATATTGTGTTAGTTAGTTTGTTGACAGTGCACTGCAGTATACTATTTGCACTAACAGGGTATTCTCTGCTGCCCAGTATGACTATAATCCGAACGAAGACTATGCCGAGACAGAGCTGAAGTTGAGGGAACATTTGTAATCGTTTCCCATAACAGTAAAATCCTTTAATATGACATACATTGAGGTGAATATCTCATGTGTCGTTATGTAATTTTCCCCATGTATCTCCTCTTTATATTCCAGACAAGCAGCTTTGACATGAATATCATTTGTACATCCGATTATCATTTTCCATGTGTTTTTGAGTTGTGAGAAGATAGAAGTTATTTGTCATTGTAGGAAATCCATCCTTGGACCCACATGATGGAGGTTTCATGGTTGCATGGGTTTGGTCCAGCTGCTGACCACTTGTTAGAGGCTTACAACACACTTGTAAAGGTACTATCTAGATTATTCGATTCGTTTACTTGCCACTTTGTTGCTCATTTGAATTTCTTGTGTATCTCTGACCTACATGTCATGATTTGGTTATCTGAACTTTTGATGGGATGAAAATAGTAAAATTTAATTTTTGACTTGTCAGTAGGCACTCAATATATCATAGTTCTATAGCAGAATGAACATTTCTTAAAAGTTTCAGTGAACATATGATTATAGGCAATATATTGTCTTGCAAAGTGAACTTAATGCACAAGGCACATGTTTGTTTTTTGCCTGTCAATAACTCAAAAATAGTCTCCGTACTAAACCTTATTGGTTTTATTTTGGAAATACTAATGTCTGAGAAAAATATCTTCTGAACTCTAGCCAACAGGAATTAAACACCCTGATGCAAATTTAAAATCAATTGAAATGATGCCTATAATAAAGATGGGAGGATGGGACATAGAATGTCACCTCCCAAGTAGACTATCTCCGGTAGAGGAAATACTTCCGCCGAATTGACATGAAGCTCCACACCCAGGTGGCTGCTCCGGCGACAGTGCTGCTGCTCCGGCGACAGTGCTGCTGTCGTCGTCGTCGGTGTTGAAGAGAAGTGTAGGCACAAAGATGACGCCAAATGACAGCCTGGAGCAGTCAAGGAGCGGCACTAGCCGGTGCCGCCACACCATCCCTCAGCCAGCTCTGCTCTAAATTTTATACTCTTAACGAAACGAAACAAATCCCAGCTGTCTGTAATTGTACAAATTTTATTTCAGGTGTATGCCGATCAAATGAAGGCGCGGGCGAATAACAGCATGACTTAGAAGTAGGCAAGGGTAGAGGCGAGACAGAACCGGTGGGTAGTCCAGTCGGCGCGACAGGTGGAGCGCATCCGGAAAATCGACCACGTGTTGCCCCGGTTCCGGTGCTGCGATTGGTTCCTGTGCTGAAAACCAAACAAAATTCAGATTGTGTCTAAAATGCAATCTGACTGAAGAAGGCACAAGATCACAGTGCAAGTTTCTGGGACAAAATGTACATGAAATTATTTGAATCAATGTACTGTAGATGTTGCTTTGCTTTGTACTCTGTACAATCTGAATGTTTGTGACCTGAGCTATAGTAGCATGTTACCATTGATAACATGAGCTAATGCTAATGACCTGCTGACTAATGTACTCAGAACTTGAAATCATCTTTTCTTTAAGCTTAGTGGTAACTGTAGAATGAAGAAAAACATGAGCTAATACTATGGTCTTTTATCTTCACATTTATTGGCACATATTTTTTGGTGTTATTATTTTATCTCACTATTTTCTGGTTGCTTCCTAGCTTTTCCTGAAGAACAAATATTAAATTGTGATTTCATTTAGACCTTGACATCTTATAATGAAAAATCTTTAAGAACATTCAGTTGATGTGTCTCTTCAAACTTATATAGTGGGGTTCAGACTGTTTTAGGTGAAACTGTGAAGGGGTTGTGATATGTTTGATAACATTCAAATATGGAATTTTAAGAACTTATATATGTGCATTAGACCAGTAGGTGGTCGGATGCCTTTGATGTTGATTCAGTAATGCCTCACAAGAGTCTTGGAATTTATAGCTATTCTATCCGAGTGGCAACAGGGATAGATGTGGGTGATGTATTTAATCTCAGTACATTGTAGGAGACCTCATCGAAATTTAAACTTGCAGAATTTATGCAATGCATCCAAATCATTGCATGGATATGTGGATTTGACAATTTAATCTTTAAAGTATTCATATTTGAAGTCTAACAAGACGTGCATTGCACATGCACGCTTACTAGTTAGAGAAGGAGATCGTGAAGAGAAACGATTCGTACCTTTTCCCTGATTATTATTTTCCGGCCCAATTGAGCAAAATTCTTGAGTTGCAAAAATGTAGAAGCTAATTATATTGGTTGATATAAACCGTAATAATTCGGTCCCACCAGATGGACGGCTAGTAATTTCTGATTAACGCGGTAATTTCTACGAAGTCTGTAATTAGTATAGGTATAGATATATGTTCCATGCTATAACTGCTATGGTTCTCGAGTCTGCAATAACACGAGGCTCGGAGGAAGACTCATATGCACGTGTGGAATAATAAACGGTAAGAAGTATTCTTATTTTGGCCTCTAAGACTAGCTCAAGTGTTGCATGATGGTTCTGTTTTCCTGATCATGGGCATGTCTATGCCAGCAACTTTGAGGGCACAATGTTAAGAGAATATTTGTGTTGAATCGACCGGGATTGATGTTATGCTATGAGATCCAATTGTCACAAGTTAATGGTACATAACACAAAGATGGTTAACATTTCAATGATTCCTTAGACCATGAGAGTATCGAGTTTCTTCATGCTTGCTTCGTGAACTTTGGGGTTTGTTAAACGGCATCCGTAAATGGGTGTCTATTACGGCGACTTACGGGTTCATGGAAAAGTATGTCCAGTAACTTGATAGCTTAAGATTGGGATTTTCTCCTCCGACGATGGAGAGATATCTCTCGGCCCTCTCGGTGTTACGGTATCCATCATCGTCTGGCCAGACACTTTGTGATTTGATCCCGGGGATGCCGGAACACGGGAACAAGAAAAGAGAACAATACCGGTAACGAGGTAACCAGCATAGTGGACTAGTTGTTAATCCATGGGGATGCCAACATGTCTCACCTCGGGTATTTGTAACATATCACGAAGCAACAGGAATAGCACACGGCAACTGGAGGTTCGCTCGAATATTCATTCATGTGGGTATAGGGTCAATATGGGTGTCCACGGCTCCGATGTTGATCATTGATCGGAAAGTGTTCCGGTCATGTCTATGTTTCACCGAACCTATAGGGTCACACGCTTAAGGGTCATCTATCTGCTGAATACTAGACTGGGAGTTTGAGAGAAAATCACCGAAAAAGTTTCGGACAGCGGAAAAGTTCCGCAGAGAGAGGTCATCAGATGAGTTTCGGTGAAAACGAAAAGTTGTTTCGGGATATACTATTAAGTCAAATTGGTTTCAGCACATGCCTGATAATTCTTGGAGGGTGCCAGAGTCACTCTGGAAACTTTCTGGAATTTTCCGGGATAAAAACTGGAATTGTTCCGGAGTTGTCGATGCCGGTTTGGTTTCTTTTCGTAGATGAAATTCACTAATCTGAAATTGTATCAGAATGAATCCAAAATCATTTTTGTGGGTACTGGAATTATTCTAAGACCCACAGAAATATTTTCATATTTAATGGACGCGAAAAATTGTCGTCGTGAATAGTGAAAACGCATTCCTATTTGCTTTTCGCAGATGAAATTCACTAAACCGAAATTGGTTTGGAACGCGATGAAAATTATTTTAGTGGGTACTGGAAATGTTCTGAGCCCACATAAATATTTTCAGTTCGAACGGACACTGAAAAATGTCGTCGTGAATAGTGAAAATGCTTTTTGCTTGGCTTCTTGGAGAAGCCACCTTGAGGGCCTTTTGGTATTATCCCCTTTGGCTTATTGGAGAAGCCACCCTTGGGCTTGGCCTATAAATAGGGGTGGAGCGGGCTGCCTAAAGTCACACTCTTGCTCTCATACAAATGCCATGCATGATCTAGCTCTCTCTCTCTCTCTCCCTCCCAGCGAAATAGTTTCGTAGAGCCGAAAGGCTGTCTGGGTTCCGGCAGGAACTAGTTCTGGACGACGAAGCCCTGCCGGATAGATGACACCGTATTTGTGCAACCCCATAGAGAGGTCATAGTTTCGATCCTTTTGCCAGATGGGCTGTTTTGAGAGTGCCTCCCGAAGGGCTGTCCAAGTGACGGTCCGAGTTCTGTGAGTCCTCCCGAAGGGCTGTCCGAGTGACCGTCTGAGTTTTGAGGGTCCTCCCGAAGGGCTGTCCGTGACACCGTTCGAGGGACTGTTCGACCGCCTCCCGGAGGGCTGTCCATGAGGCGGATGAAGGTATACATCCTCGTGGTTGGGAGGTTGTAAATCCTAGCCGCGGGGATCTGCACCGCCATTCGTCATCGACTCTACTTCCGCTGTGCTACGAGTCGGTAACGAAAAATATCAAACCATATATTGGGTCTCCATAGTGGTCCTGGGCTGGTGCGTACGTCGGAAATTTTTTGTGTTCTGCTGCGTTAACCTACACCTAAGTCCTTAATGGCAAACTAAGCACGAAGTTGATCACTGAGCTGTTGAAGAAGAGCAGTCGAGCATGTTGTCAAGTGATAACCCACAAGTATAGAGAATCGCAACAGTTTTCAAGGGTAAAGTATTCAACCCAAATTTATTGATTCGACACAAGGGAAGCCAAAGAATACTCTCAAGTATTAGCAGCTGAGTTGTCAATTCAACCACACCTGAAAACTTAATATCTGCAGCAAAGTATTTAGTAGCAAAATAATATGATAGTGGTGGTAACGGTAACAAAAAGTAACAGTAGTGAAAGTAATATTTTTGGTATTTTGTAGTGATGATAGCAATAGCAACGGGAAAGTAATAACCAAAGAACAATATTTGGAAACCTCGTAGGCAATGGATCGGTGATAGAGAATTATGCCGAATGCGGTTCATCATATAACAGTCATAACCTAGGGTGACACAGAACTAGCTCCAGTTCATTGATATAATGTAGGCATGTATTTCGAATATAGTCATACGTGCTTATGGAAAAGAACTTGCATGACATCTTTTGTCCTACCCTCCCGTAGCAGCGGGGTCCTCACGGAAACTAAGGGATATTAAGGCCTCCTTTTAATAGAGTACCGGAATAAAGCATTAACACATAGTGAATACATGAACTCCTCAAACTATGGTCATCACCAGTAAGTATCCCGATTATTATCACTTCGGGGTTAACGGATCATCTCTACTCCTAATCTCTACTCCTAATGAAGCAGTTGGTGAATAGTCTGCGCGGTTTATTTCGTTGGTTTTTTTTCGTCATCCTTCCATCTCCGTTTTATTTTCGTCATCCTCCCACCTCCGTTAACTCGCAACCCTCCTGTAAAAAAAACCGGTGCCAAAAAAACCTACGATCGATCCCTCAGTGCCCACAGCAGATCGTTCTCCGCCGCCAACCAGCCCTTAGCACACCCGATCCACCCCTTCGCCCCCGTCGCAGCCGATCCATACCTGTGCCACGGCCGATCCATCCCCGTGCCGCGGCCGATCCTAACCTTCGCCGTCGCCCTCGCACATCAAAGCCGCCGCCCGTCCATCGTACGATCTGCTTCAGGATCGCTGCAGGAGACGGCGCCGGGATCCCGTTTAGCAGACGCCGGCGATCTTGTATATCACCATGCGATCGACTTCCTCCCTCAGGTTCATCTTCCCTCTTTTCTCTGTTTGGATCAAGACGGAGAGAATCAGATCTGAGACGGAGAGAATCAGATCAGGATAGAGAGACGGAGATGAGGGTTGAGGCCATGGGATCCCTTGCTAAAATTAAGAGGGAGGGAAAGGGTACCCTTCTGCAGGACTGTGCGGACCTCGTTCAGTTCATGATGCATTGCCTCGTTCAGTTTCTGCTATGTTCTTAAACTGTTCTTCTTTTCATGTACTAATGTATGTCCTGCTAGGAGTAGTACCACCGTAGTCTTCTTTCTCTGTACTCCAAAATCTTGATCGGAAAGATACCACCTATATAAAAAGAAAAGTAACCAGTCGTCATCACTCCAAGGTATTCAAGTAAGGAAGCATGCGTTTGATGAGTTATGCAAGGCCATGCTGCCGTGTTTTGTGTGGATGCTGGAACGCACAGGCATCTTATCTTCTTGCTCCTTTATACAAATTTTGGTATTTTATTTTTTTTAACTGACAGAACCACTCTATATTTGTCGTCATGGAAATTGTAGGTCCAGTGTGAGAATATCATAGTTGCGCTAAGTAAATGTACTATTGTTTAGAATGATAGTCTCACTATTTTTTTTAAAGTTAGGATGGTTTGCCTTACTAATTGTACAGTTTTAATTTTCTTGCTGTTGTTCGATTTGCTCTCTGCCATATTATTCTATTTTTGAGAGTTCATGAAGTCATTCTGAAATTTTATTTTTCATGTTGCTCAGCTCCTTTTCTCTACACTCTGTCAGGCTGCAACAGCCTAGGTTTCTATTTTCTATCTGGGCTCCACTGGCAGTAGTAGGATGCTCATTGGCAACCCAAGGTGTGTATGCCCCTACTTCCCCAAGGTACTCAAGCCCCATGCCTGGGGCGACTTCAGCCACTGGACAATAGTTCCGCCTTAATTTGTTCCATATATGTGTTGTAGTATCAATGCATTTTCCATTCAACTTTCTAAAGATTTTTGTTCACAGATGTGTGCTGCTGTGAAGCATGTAGCACCACTTCTCCTGACTGCTATAATCAGTGGAAGATCTCATGACATGGTATGTGGTTCATGTTTTCTGTACCTCTTGATATTTGACTTTGTGAAACTAACCGAATTGTACTAAAGATAGGCGTCATGGTCTCATGGAATGGACATCATGGGGCTTATTAGGAACTCTGAGTTCAGCGGGCACCATGCCGAAAGGTGAAGTAACTTTTGGTATTTTGTTATGGCACGATTTGTTCTTCTGTTTCCTAAACTTGATCGCTCACTTGCTTTCTTTCACATGGTAAAGAGGTCACTCTCTTCCAATACACAATCGCTGAGGTATGTATCAATGTCTAAAGGTTAAAAAAGACCCAGGTTACACCATATGGTTTAGGTTGCTCACCTTGGTGGCTGACTAGGCGTTCAAAAATCTTAGTGAGAGTATAAAGGACATTGTTGATGGTGCAATAATGGAACACAACAAGTTGTGTGTGTGTGTGTGTGTGTGTGTGTGTGTGTGTGTGTCGCACGACCTGGGAGTCTACATCTAAGAGTTCCTTTCAGTTTTCTATCAGAAACATTTCTTTATAGAAGTTCTGTTGGACACTTATCTTCTCTTTACTTATCGTTTCGTGGGACTACGAAAAAGTTCATCTGTGTGTAACTACAGGGTTCTCGAAGTCCGCCCTCTCATTGACAGGGTGAAAGTTGTGGAATTTTTGCTTTAACTGCCTGGAGTAAGATGACAGGACATACAAAGATGCATTCAAGGTAAGCTCCAGTGAAATTAGGTGTTCATAAGACAATTCTTTCAAGTTGCGACCTACATTGTGGTGTCTCCGTTCATCAAGTTCTGAGCACCAGCTCCAGTGAAATTAGGTGTTCATCCAGCCATACTCCTAGGTGGCTTTCTTTGGTGTGCTTATTATTGTGTAGTTAGTGGTTATGCACATGCCTCATCATCTGATATTTCTGCAGTAGTTACTGAAAGCAATCTGAGGACAAAGCTTTGATTGTTGTTGTAGTTGAAGCTTCAGAGTTACAAGGCAGGCACAGTTAATAAGCATAAGAAACTATAGAAGATTTATCAAACAAGATATGGGCTTGATTATGCACTGAATCATTATGGAGGATCTCAGGTAATTAGGCCATACACCCAAAATTAAATTTTACTTGCTTTTAAATGTTTAGGGGGCAGATGATGTTTCATATGCTAGACTTAAGTACGCACCTTTTAAGAGTATCACTGATACTCCAGTCACCCATAAAAATGGAAGTACTGAAAATTAGTTTGTAAGGAAAATAACTAAATAGTGAGTCTGAGCAAACCTACTACCTAGATTACATGAGATCATTTTAGCTCTAAGAGTTTCTTTTATCTTTTTTTACATTCTGGTAAACATGTGGGTGAATAACTGTTAGAAATTGTTCTGTATGTACACGTGCATTCTACTAGAACTGATGCTTGAAAGAATAAAAAGTTCTATAATATTTGTAAGCCAAGCAGTGGAAAAGCTCACTCCTCACAGTAGATTACCAGAATCTATGTATCTGCTTTGTTGAAACAGAGTCCACAGGTTTACTCATGTCATCTGTTTTTTGTTGTTTGAGGGAAGGTTTGTTAGGAGCCCATCTCTTCTGCAGCAAGCCCTGCAGAAAGAGAGCTAGATATAATGGTACTTGCTAGCCTTTTAATGGACACTTCCTTTTGGCCTTCTTTAGTTTCTCTAATTAGGTAAGAGACTTCAATGAGTGAGAATTTTTTGTTCCCTCCCTTTTTCATTGTCTTTTGAGTTTTGCTTTGTGGTGAGAGGAGGATAGAGATACCCAATTGCCGTGGGGATCAGAGATTAGGTGAGGTCACATTGTTTGTCTCGGCTTTACAATGTGAGGTAAAGGAAGAAAATAAAGTAATGTTAGAATATTACAATCATATATCTAGACATATCTCTACTCCTAATGGAGCAGTTGGAAAATAAAAGACAGGAGAAGTATGAATCCGAACATGATCCCCTCCGTCCTCCTCCCACGACGCGCGTCACGGGAGAAACCCTAGCGCCGCCGCCGCCGGGACCCCCTCCTCCTCCCCTTCTCCCCTCCCCTGCCGCCGCCTGCGAACAAGGCCGGGCGAAGCCCGGTCGGATCCGGCGGTGTGTGTGGGGGGGGGGGGGTCTTCCCTTCACCGTGTGGCCGCGTGTGGCGCAGGATGGCGTGGCTGGCGAAGGCGCGGTGCGAGCAGGGGGCACGGCGGCGTGGCATCTGAGTGTGGGGCGGCGACGCCTGGCCAGGTGCTCGTGCGGGTGGCTCTACGGCGGGGGGTGGCTGCGATGTTGCCAACGGCTGCGTTTGTGCGCGCCCAGATCTGGCAGCGGCTGCGCCCGCGGGTTGCACTGGCTCAGTTGTTTCCTGGGTGGCTCGGCACGCGCGGGAGCTCGGCAGGCAGCGGCTTGGGTCGCCGCTACACCTCGCCGTCCGGCTGTGTGGTCACTGGTGGTGGATAGCGGCCGCTGGTGAGATTCATCTTGTCCAGCCACGGCGCAGGTCTGAGTGCGGCTCCAATCCAGCCCCTGTTGAGCTTGCACATGTCGCGACATAGGGCTGGACCTTTCCTAATGATGGCCACACTTGAGGGATGGATCTGACGCCGGGAGGGCCACGGAACCATCCTTGCCTCCTGTTAGGTGGCGCACCGGGGAGCTCGTCCTTGCACGGCCTGGCAGGACGGGGCGGTGGCGGCCGAGTGCGGCCGGCCCGGAGGTGGGCCTCGGACCTGGGGACCGTCCAAGGGCAGGGAAGGAGGTGCCTTCCCGCCCGTCTTTGCCTGTCATGGCTGCAAGCTTCGGTAGGGGATGGTGTCGGGACCATGGGTGTTGGGGCGGCGGCCCTGGAGGTGGGAGGCGTGGGCTCATGGGCGGAGCTCACGGCTCGGGTGTGAGCTAGCTGCCGTGACCATGCGGGGGGTGTGGTGGTCAGGGTGTGACAATCGGAGGGGTAGGTTTGGCGGGCCTGGTTTGTTGTGCCTCGCCTCGGGGGCTGTGAGGACTTCCCGGGGTGAAAACCTGCTTTGGCTCTGCCAAGCCGACGACGACGTCACCTATGGGCGGCGCCTCCTTCTTGAAGGCGTCGTCGCGGCTCCTCTACATGCTCCGATTGCTCCAAAGGAAACCTTGATCTTGGGATCGGGCGGTGGCGATACTCCTGTGTCGTGCCCTTCTTGAAGGCACCGCCTTGGAGTGTTCGGCTTGCCGTGCACAACTCTCTCTCTCTCTCTCTCTTCACGGTGACTCGCTCACGATTGAGGTCTCCGGAGACTACAAGTGGTGCTATCCCTGCCTACATGTAGTTGCTTGGAGTGGATGGGGGTGATCTAGCAGTTCATATACACCCTTGTATCTTGCTGTGTGTGTGTTGTGGGGTGAGTTGTATGTGTTGGTTTGTATGGTGATCGTTGCTTTATATATAAAGCGGGGCACGCGCCTTTTTCGGTAATGGAGCATTTGGTTGTCTCCGTTCCGGGTTTTCTTTCGTCCCACCTCCCACCTTTGTCTGGTTTTTTGTGGTTACTATGTAATACAAGTGGATTTTCTTCACACATAAGCCATGAAATATTTGAGCCTGAGATGCTCACCTTCTCGGGATGCTACTTTGGGGGTGGCAAATCGAGTTAATTGATCTAGGTGAAATATGCAAGAGCTAGAAAACACTAATGTAAGAGATCAATACTCATTCGGGTTTTGACAATTACACCATTACAGTTAAATTTGCTAGCAAGAAAGTTACACTGATAGAGAACGACGGCATTGTAAATACCATCTTAACAATTGAAGAAGCAGGCTTCATGATCTGGGCATTGGGGTCAGGACGCCCATATCTTGCGTCGGAAGATGTATATAGAGCATTAGAGACATTAGCGCCTGGGTTAGACATTAGCTCTGAGGCGATTGTTTAGTTCTAAGACATTAGTCATACATAATGTTACATTCAGATAAAGATTTTACTTTTCCCAGGGATAGAATTATGAAACCTTTAGTCTTGGGATCAAAGTAGATATTGCCTTAATATCTAAGCCATTTACGGACATGACCGTGAATATGTTCAGTGTAACATGTATAGCATAATAAAGTTGGAGAAGATTAAGGAATGGGGCATTTTAGTTAATCATGCGGGCCTATGGTTTTCTAACAGAGAGCAATGTCAGAGAATCCATCAGTTAAAGTTTGACTTCGATCCAAACACGTAGTCAGACTTTCATGCCATGGGCTCGATAAATCGAGAATGATATACGCCTTCGACTTTCCAGCCATGGACTCACTAGATCAATAGAGAGAGGAAAAGAGCAGTCAGGGGGTGGCGGCAGCTCAGGAGCACGAGTGCGGTGGTGGCCATGGAGAATGAGCGAGCATGGAACGGGGACCAGAGGCAGGATGCGAGAGCTACAGCGTCATCTGTGGTGCGACACCATGCGGCAATCGTCCGAGGTGTTGTGGAGGCGGAGCGAGGCCGTTCGGAGTGAAGATGAGCAGCGTAGGATGGCAAGTTGGGTGGCGGCGACGGTGGGGTGCTGCAGATGGAGGCGTTGGGACGGGCTAGCGAGAGGAAGGGGATGGGGTCGAGAGCGGCTGCGGTGCGTGCATGCGTCCCCACCATTGTTTTGTGACCAGGCCCACGTAAAATTTAGCCAGCAAAATGATCCATGGTATAAGATGTCCGAATCCATCTATCTGTGGTTAATTTTATTTATGAACATGTTCGTGTCTTCTTGAATTGTAGCCTTTTTGGCTGAGGCCATGCATGGAGAAGCTGGTCTCCTGATGCATCTGTCAGCCATGGGTTACAAACTGAATTAACAACAAGTATGGTGACAGCGAGCATTGTCGTTATCTCCAAAGAATAACAACTATGCAACATAGTGCTGAACTTTGACATTTTGCGTTTTGGTTATAAGTTCCTTTTAATATTTGGTGATTTACTAATTAATCTTTCTTTACCAACTTGTGTTGTCAAATTATGGTTTCACTGTGGGAAATTTATTTGAAGGTCTCCATGATGGCATAACTCTATGTAGACTGACGTGTCGATTATTTTGGCATGCATTTTTGGCACATCATTATCCAGATACTTTTTCCATTACTATGACATCACGCTTTATTTCATAAGTTGTGTACTGTTAGATTGCACATTTTGTTTATATCAAGATCTGAAGTAATTGACTTGATGTTCAGTTTTGTTTTTCACTCACTTCATAGGAAGCATTACAATGGGATATATTGTTCAGGAGTAGAGATACTTTGAGCCCACTGTCACCAAGATTCACCCCGTCTGCCCAAGTCCACCTTTCGCCACGAAGGGCCACTCCTCTACGGCAGCAGGGACGACCAGGACGCGGTGACGCCCATGGACTGACACTTGTCACACTCCACAAACGATCCTACCTACAGAGCGGTGGCGCGGGTGGGCACCGGCAATGAAGAGGGCATGCTGCGTATCGACGCTCTGCTTTTGACTACATGTTCAACCTCGGCTGACAGTGTCATACACCGCGTCTTCAACCTCCGTCGTGACCCTTCCTCTCGGACGACAAGCTTGCCACCTTCTCGCTGCTAGACAAAAGTTCACCAGAAAAAAATGATCCCATCACCGGGATCAACACCGCAGGGTCATTGACTTGGTTGATCTCTTCGATGTAACTGAAATTGGTGGGTCCATGTGGTTGGAGAGCACGTTTCTCCGGGATCTTGATGCTATCGTGCTCATTGTACACGCTCGCGTGACGGTGCTTGACTCCTTGGAGCAGGCCGGCAACCACCCCCTGTTGGACCAAGTAAGCTTTTCTGGCCTTCTAAATAATCCTATTCTCTTGTTTCTTTTTTCTGATTGATGATTGATTTGATTGGCAGGGAGACTTATGTAGGAAATAGTACAAGCTAACTCAAAATCATCTCTTACTTGATCAATCTTGTAATTATAAAGCGAAATTAAGCTACCAAAATGATTTAGTTTGGTGGAGAAGTTTAGAATATTAACTTCTTGGTTTAGTTACCTAGGCAATGGAGATCCCATGCAAATTAAGAATAGAGGTTGATTGGTATCTGACAAATGACTTTTCTTTCTACTCTACATTTTCAGAAACTTTGTACGAAGCTGGTGCACATAGGTTCTGGGTTGGTATATTTCCTTATGTAGCCTTTGTTCAGGTAAATCAGACAGGCATGGGGACTATAGGAAGCCTCTCTTTTTACCCATCTCTGCTATTGTTAATGAGTCTAACAATGAACTGACTACATTTACATTTTTTCACCTTTGTTACCACAGAGCTACTCAAAGGTTCAAAATAATACGTCGGCACTTTAAGTCTCCCATTTCGAATGCCATGATTTGCAATTTGTGATTGGGGATGCGGTAGTAAGCTCTTTCTTGTGCAGTTACGTTGTTGTGAGGTGCTAAGGTTCTCGAAAACAGCATAGCCATGTATGTTGCTTCTATTAGGTGAGGATGACAAATACTGCATGTGCGCGCACGTGGGGGTTTGTGGATTCAGGCACGCGAAACTCCCTTACAATCCAGACAAATCATACGTTCAAACCATCTCGATGTTCTTCGCTAGCTTCGTCGCGTCGATCCTGTATATTTACTATTGGATCCTGAAGCCCCAAGTCATCATCTGTTCCCGTGATTAATTAGCAAATACAGAAAAACATGGTTGTTTATATTATATGTATATTGTTGGGTAGGAGTTTTTCACACTAGATGTGAACATTAGGAAGGATATATCTTGTAGCAGATCAGATTCAAGATCATGTCATGATTTCTTAAGGGCCTCGTGATTGTTGTTGTTTCTTTTTTCCCTTCAAAAATAAAAATACCTAGGTGATTATCCTAACTATCATAATTGTACAAGCAATATTATCAGAATAACTAAGCAATTTTTTCTTCAGGTCAAGTACAAAGTTTAGGGTGAGTTTTTTTTTTTGATTTATAGTGCCTAATTTGAATCAACAAGGACAATGATATTGCAAGGCTTGGAATTTTAGACTCACTTTCTATTCCTAGATTAAAATTTGACATGTCTTATGCTTATATATGCAACAAGTTAATTATTTAAAATGCCCGTGGCAACACACGGGCATTCTACTAGGAAACATGATACAGTAGCTAACTACCACATGATTACAACAGTAAATATTGATAGGAGTACAAGCATTGGAGGAGTACTCAGTACTCACCATGTTCGACGAAGTCGTGGTGGTGGTGGTTGAGGAAGTCGTAGGTAACGGCGGCATCATCACGGAGCAGGGACCATCTTCTCCTCGATTTAATCTGTAGTACTCCATGTACTCCCACTTGTAAACTATTTGAAATGCAGATCCACTCCAAGAATGTGCTCTGAAATGGAGTAACATGGAGTATACTCTAAATGTTTGGTTTGAGCCCAGTAGATCAATCAAAGTACGCTGGCGTGGATCTGATCAGTTTGGTTTGAGCCAAGCAAAAGTACTAAAATCCTGACAAAAATAATACTACAGCACGATACACATGATTTCAGAGATGTTGATTTCAGTACATACAACCCATTGATAAACATGATTTTCAGAAATGTTGATTTCAGTTAAACTACAACGTTTACTCCAAGTAATACTCTAAGAAACAATACAAGTAGACCTACTGTACTGAAAGTACTCCTGTAGTGCAAATACTCTAGGCAGAATGTACTCCTACCGTACTGAAAGTGTACTCCTGTGAGTACCGAATTTACTGAATTTAGAGGCATCAAAATGCTCACAGCCAAGTTCAATCATCTACACATGGAGTAGTGCAACCGAATGGTCTTTACCATGCCCGAATCGACAAGAGGTAGTGGCATCAGGAGTTGCATCGTCCAGGAGCAGCAGCAGCCTTTCCAGTCGCTCCTTGCGCCTTGCCTTTCCAATCTACTCACGCGACAGAGAGCAGTTCTTGGCCACAGTACATCTGCATCCATATTCCATCCAGAGCAATAATCACAATCAGCTCCAGAATCTCTCCTTGCCTTTCCCCAAATCATAGGCTCCAGAGATTGGAAAGACGTGGGGAAAATTAAGGATGCAAACCTTGCAGGTCGAGCGTGGGGAGCTCGACTTCGGGGGCGACCTAGGAGCAGCTGACGAATAACTCGTAGAAGCGATGGAGCACCAGCAGCATTTGGGATGGCAGCGTCCAACACGACACTCCTCCTTGCAGGTCGATGGCGACGAGGAGTGCCAGCGTCCGTCCCCGCCGTCGTCGAGCAGAACAAGGCCGCCGTGCCCGCGCTCGTCAGGCTCCAACTCGACCTCGCTAAAACAACCAACTTTGGCTCGACCGTGATGCAGAGGATGCGGGCGAGAGGAAGAGGCGACATGGACGAGAATGCGAGGAGGCGACGCTTGGGAAGAAGGGCAGCGACGCGGCTGAGTCGCCAACGCAGGTGAGGGGGAGGTGCATCGCCGATGCAGGTGAGGGGGAGGTGCATCGCTGCCGCGGGCTAGAGATTTGGGGGAGTGGGTGAGCGAGGGGAATGAGCGTGAAGATGGGACTGAGCGAGTGGGTGAGTGAGTGAGTAAGCTAGGGGTAAACCTGGAAACCATAGAAAGTAACTTTTCCGAGAAATGTACTACAAAAACCATCAATATTCAAAATACATGCATTTATTTTTGTTATCACTATTTTAAAATAATACTAATTTAAGAAATTGCAGGATGTGTCTGGCTATTATGTTTTTTATGCTCTGGTGGAATGGTAAAGAATTACTTCGTCCGGTTAGTATTATGATTATTTTCCGTTGCACATTTTAAGACCTTCGACATGAATTATTCTCGTTACACGTTGCTTGTGTAAGATGTGTATAAGCTGAGGAAGAATGCTTTATTATATTTGCTTAAATATTGTGCAAATGAAACTGAAGACAATATTCTTAATATTGTGCGAGAATTTCTTAAGCACAACAACTAGATATTAATTTGTAATAGAATTTTAGTTGGATCATCACTATATGTAGATATCATTAATTTATCTTTTTTTATCAATCTACATTATAAGCGAATTGGACTTCAATAAATATCCAACTTTGCCCGTGCTATCTTGTCTCTACATGTGAAATTTGACATGCATTATGTTTACATAATTCTAGCAAAATATTTTCGTAGCACATGGCAAGGCACCGACATTCCTCTGCATGTGAAATTAAACATGCATTATGTTTATACAACTCAACCTAAATATTTCAAAAGCCCGTGGCAACGCACGGGCATTATACTAGTAACACATAATAGGTGACTATAGACTTGCAAGATAGGATCAAGAACACTCATATATTGATGAAAACATAATAGGTTCAGATCTGAAATCATGGCACTTGGGCCCTAGTGACAAGCATTAAGCATAGGAAAGTCATAGCAACATCAATCTCAGAACATAGTGGATACTAGGGATCAAACCCTAACAAAACTAACTCAATTATATGATATATCCCATCCAACCCATCACCGTCCAGCAAGCCTACGATGGAATTACTCACGCACGGCGGTGAGAATCATGAAATTGGTGATGGAGGATGGTTGATGATGACGATGGCGACGGATTCCCCTCTTCGGAGCCCCGAACGGACTCCAGATCAGCCCTCCTGAGAGGTTTTAGGGCTTGGCGGCGGCTCCGTATCATAAAACGCGATGAATTCTTCTCTCTGATTTTTCTCTCCCCGATATATAGAGTTGGAGTTGGAGTTGGAGAGGCACCAGGGGGCCCACGAGGTAGGGGGCGCGCCCCCCACCCTCATGGAGAGGTGGTGGGCCCCCTAGCCTTCATCTTTTGCAGGTATTTTTTATATTTTCCAAAAAGTTGCTCCGTGAAGTTTCAGGTCATTCGAGAACGTTTGTTTCTGCACATAAATAACACCATGGTAATTCTGCTGAAAACAGCGTCAGTCCGGGTTAGTTCCATTCAAATCATGCAAGTTAGAGTCCAAAACAAGGGCAAAAGTGTTTGGAAAAGTAGATACGTTGGAGACGTATCAACTCCCCCAAGCTTAAACATTTGCTTGTCCTCAAGCAATTCAGTGGACAAACTGAAAGTGATAAAGAAAAACTTTTACAAACTCTGTTTGCTCTTGTTGTTGTAAATATGTAAAGCTAGCATTCAAGTTTTCAGCAAAGATTATAACTAACCACATTTGCAATAACGCTCAGGTCTCAAGTTTATTCATATCAATAGCATAATCAACTAGCTAGCAATAATAATAAATCTCGAATGACAATACTTTCTCAAAACAATCATAATATGATATAACAAGATGGTATCTCGCTAGCCCTTTCTGAGACCGCAAAACATAAATGTAGAGCACCTTTAAAGACCAAGGACTGACTAGACATTGTAATTCATGGTAAAAGAGATCCAGTCAAGTCATACTCAATATAAACTAACAGTAATGAATGCAAATGACAGTGGTGCTCTCCAGCTGGTGCTTTTTAATAAGAGGATGATGACTCAGCATAAAAGTAAATAGATAGGGCATTTGCAGAGGGAAGCAGGGATTTGTAGAGGTGCCAGAGCTCGGTTTTAAAACAGAGGTGAATAATATTTTGAGCGGTATACTTTGATTGTCAACATAACAACCAAAAGATGGCGATATCCTCCATGCTACACACATTATAGGCGGTTCCCAAACAGAATGATAAAGTTTATACTCCCCCTTCCACCAACAAGCATCAATCCATGGCTTGCTCAAAACAACGAGTGCCTCCAACTAACAAGAGTCCCAGGGGGAGTTTTGTTTGCAATTACTTTGATTTAGTTTGCATAAAGCATGGGACTGGGCATCTCGGTGACCAGCCATTTATCTCGTGAGTGAGGAGCGGAGTCCACTCCTCTTGAGAATAACCCGCCTAACATGGAAGATACAGACAGCTCTAGTTGATACATGAGCTATTCGAGCATACAAAACAGGATATTTATTTGAAGGTTTAGAGTTTGGCACATACAAATTTACTTGGAACGGCAGATAGATATAGTATATAGGTAGGTATAGTGGACTCATATCGAATAACTTTGGGGTTTAAGGGATTGGATGCACAAACAGTATTCCCGATTGGTACAGGTGAAGGCTAGCAAAAGACTGAGAAGCGACCAGCTAGAGAGCGACAACAGTCATGAACATGCATTAAAATTAATCAACATCAAATGCAAGCATGAGTAGGATATAATCCACTATCAACATAAATATCGTGAAGGCTATGTTGATTTTGTTTCAACTACATGCGTGAACATGCGCCAAGTCAAGTCACTTAAATCATTCAGAGGAGGATACCACCCTATCATACCACATCATAACCATTTCAATAGCATGTTGGCACGCAAGGTAAATCATTATAGCTCATAGCTAATCAAGCATGGCACAAGAAACGATGATTTCTAGTTGTCATTGCAAACATGTTTATTCATAATAGGCTGAATCAGGAACGATGAACTAATCATATTTACAAAAACAAAAGAGGTCGAGTTCATACCAGTTTTTATCATCTCAATCAGTCCATCATATATCGTCATAATTGCCTTTCACTTGCACGACTGAATAGTGTGAATAATAATAATAGTGCACGTGCATTGGACTAAGCTAGAATTTGCAAGCATTCAATAAACAAGAGAAGATAGGGCAATATGGGCTCTTTTGTCAGATCAATAATAATGCATATAAGAGCCACTTTAACAATTTAATTATGGTCTTCTCCTATCGACCCTCGAAGAAAAGAAAAGAAATAAAACTATTTACACGGGAAAGCTCCCAACAAGCAAAAGAAGAACATGAAATATTTTTGGGTTTTTCTTTTTAATTACTACTACAAGCATGGAAATTAAACTAACTAAAAGCTACAACTAATTTTTCTGGTTTTTCTTAAGGTTTATTAAACACACAAGAAGAAAGCATAAAAAGGAAAATAAACTAGCATGGATGATACAATTAAAAATTATGAGCACCGACATCTAGCAATGAGTGTGTGAACATAAATGTAATATCGGTGGGAAATACGTACTCCCCCAAGCTTAGGCTTTTGGCCTAAGTTGGTCTATGGCCACGGCTGGCATGGCGGATATCCATAATAGTAGTTGGGGTCGTACTGCGATGCAGCGGCTATCGCCTGCTGAGCTGCAGCGTGGCGACGAGCGGCCTCCGTTTTCCTCTCGTACTCGTCTGCCTCCTCTTTGGTGATAGTATATCTTCCTTTTGCCTGATGATCAAAGAAGGCAGGAGCAGGGAGAGTAATATGGATAGCACGGCGTCTGTCAAAGATTAGTCGATACTGGAGAGGTGATTCATTCCTCTCGACAAACTGGTGGTGAACCATAGCATTAAAGTCTAGGTAAGCAGGAGGTAATTCAATATCATCTTCGCGTATGGCTATACCAAGAAAATCAGCTATGCGGGTTGCATAAATTCCTCCAAAGAAATCTCCATTAAATCTATTAAGATGCAACCTACGTGCAACAATGGCTCCCAAATTATAAATTTGTCTCCTAACACAACACTCCTAAGAATACTGAGGTCAGGGACACACATGTGACATGCCTCATCTTTACCATTAATGATCTACCTTTGAAGAGAGCAAAATAATGTATAGTAGGAAAGTGAATGCTCCCTATGGTAGCTTATGTAATATCTCTAGATTCTCCAACAGTTATGCTAGCAAGAAAATCTCTAAATTCAGATTTGCGAGGATCCCTTATACTACCCCATTGTGGAAGTTTGCAAGCAGTGGTAAAATCCTCTAAGTCCATAGTATAAGAATTTTCATAAAGATCAAACAGGACAGTTGGAGAATTATGTGAAGTTGAAAATTCAAACCTCCTCACAAAGGTACTGGTGAGGTTGTGATACTGACTGCACCTCTCTTCCTCGAAGCTCACAAGATCGGCATTACACAAATATGCGTTGAATTCTTCTTTAATTCCTGCTAGTCCATAAAATTTTCAGAAGGCCACTCACAAGGACGCACTGGAGCGTCTCTTGGTGGCTCTTCATCAGCATCATGCATTGCAAGCCTGGGTCCTTGCTTCCTTAAGGAACCACCTTGGAACATCTTCCTAAGCATTTTTCTTCCACTGAAAAATTCTGAAAATTTTCAGTAACTTCAAAATAAAAGTAAACCAAACTCAGTAATATTGATAGCAACTACTCCTACAAGTGCCTAAGGCCTATATCATGCATCAAAACTATGTTTGACCATATAAATTTGACATGCAAGCTCAAGAACAGGGTCACCTAAGCAGCAAAAAATTGCAATGAATAAAGCACTAGAACAAAAACTAATTGGACTAATGGAGGATTCACATACCAAAGAACAATCTCCCAAGCAGTTTTATGAGAGGTGCTTTGAGCAAGGAGATCGAAAATGGCAGCAAAACGAGCTTGGACTCGGGTTTGAGCTGGATATTCGTGTTTGGGGGAGGAAGAAGGAGTGTGTGGGTGAAAGGATAAGTGGAGGAGAGCCACCATGGGCCCACGAGGTAGGGCGCGCGCCTAGGGGGGTAGGGCATGCCCTCCACCCTCGTGGGCAGGTGGTTGACCCCCCTTAGTGCCAAATATTCTCAAATATTCTAGAAAAAATCATATTTAAATTTCAGGGCATTTGGAGAACTTTTATTTTTGGGGTATTTTATATTGCACGGACAATCAGATAACAGACAGAAAAATATTTATTTTTATTTTATTTAATATAAATAACAGAAAGTAAAAGTGGGGTACAAAAGGTTGTGCCTTCTAGTTTCATCCATCTCATGCTCATCAAAAGGAATCCAATAACAAGGTTGATCAAGTCTTGTTAACGAACTCATTCCGAATAACATGGAACCGGAGAAATTTTGAATAACACTATGTTACCTCAACGGGGATATGCACATCCGCAATAATAAGAATATCATATTTCTTCTTGACAGTAGGAAGAGGAAATTCAAAACCTCCAAATATAATCGATGGAATTTTTCCCATAGAATTGATACTTTGGACTTGTGGTTGTTTCCTCGGAAAGTGTACCGTATGCTCATTACCATTAAAATGAAAAGTGACATTGCCTTTAGTGCAATCTATAACAGCCCCTGCAGTATTCAAAAAGGGTCTTACAAGAATAATAGACATACTATCGTCCTCGGGAATATCAAGAATAACAAAGTCCGTTAAAATAGTAACGTTTGCAACTACAACAGGCACATCCTCACAAATACCGACAGGTATAGCAGTTGATTTATCAGCCATTTGCAAAGATATTTCAGTCGGTGTGAACTTATTCAAATCAAGTCTACGATATAAAGAGAGAGGCATAACACTAACACCGGCTCCAAGATCACATAAAGCGGTTTTAACATGGTTTCTTTTAATGGAGCATGGTATAGTGGGTACTCCTGGATCTCCTAGTTTCTTAGGTATTCCGCCTTTAAAAGTATAATTAGCAAGCATGGTGGAAATTTCAGCTTCCGGTATCTTTCTTTTATTTGTAACAATTTATTTCATATACTTAGCATAATGATTCATTTTGAGCATATCAGTTAATCACATACGCAAAAAGATAGGTCAAATCATTTCAGCAAAGCGCTCAAAGTACTCATCATCCTTTTTCTTGGATGGTTTGGGAGGAAAAAGCATGGGTTTCTGAACCCATGTTTCTCTTTCTTTACCATGTTTCCTAGCAACAAAAGGTTTCTTATCATAACATTGATTCTTTGATTGTGGGTTATCAAGAGCAACAACAGGTTCAATTTCTACATCATTATCATTACTAGGTTGAGCATCATCATGAACATTATTATTAACATTATCACTAGTTTCAAGTTCATTACCAGATTGTGTTTCAGCATCAGAAATAGAAATATCATTTGGATTCTCGGGTGTTTCAGTAATAGGTTCACTAGAAGCATGCAAAGTCCCATCATTTTTCTTTTTCTTCCTTTTAAAAGGACTAGGTGCATCTATATTATTTCTCTGAGAATCTTGCTCAATTCTCTTAGGGTGGCCTTCAGGATACAAAGGTTCCTGAGTCATTCTACCACCTATAGTCATAACTCTAATAGCATTATCATTATTCTTACTATTCAATTCATTAAGCAAATCATTTTGAGGTTTAATTACTTGTTCTACTTGAGTGGTAACCATAGAAGCATGTTTACTAATAAGTTTAAGTTCACCTTTGATATTGGCCATATAATCACCCAAGTGTTCAAGCATATTTGAATTGTATTTCAATTGTCTACCAAAATAAGCATTAAACTCTTCTTGCTTAGCCATAAATTTGTCAAACTCATCTAAGCATGGGCTAGCAAACTTAGTAAATGGGATTTCAGCTTTATCATATCTATAGAGAGAATTTACCTTTAATACCTATGTCGGGTTATCAAGACCATGATTTTCTTCAATAGGTAATGGGTTAAGATCATATGTTTCTTCAACAGGCGATAAATTAAGACCATGTATTTCTTCAATTGCAGGTAAATTCTTAACATCTTCAGCTTCAATACCCTTTTCTTTCATAGATTTCTTTGCCTCTTGCATATCTTCAGGACTGAGAAATAGAATACCCTTCTTCGGAGTTGGTTTAGGAATATGCTCAGGAATTGGCTCCGGAGGTGTCCAATTATTTTCATTTGTCACCATATTATTCAATAGAATTTCAACTTCATCCGGTGTCCTTTACCTAAAAACAGAACCGGCACAACTATCCAGGTAATCTCTGGAGGCATCGGTTAGTCCATTATAAAAGATATCAAGTATTTCACTTTTCTTAAGAGGATGATCAGGCAAAGCATTAAGTAATTGGAGAAGCCTCCCCCAAGCTTGTGGGAGACTCTCTTCTTCAATTTGCACAAAATTATATATATATCCCTTAAAGCAGCTTGTTTCTTATGAGAAGGGAAATATTTAGCAGAGAAGTAATAAATCATATCCTGGGGACTACGCACATAACCAGGATCAAGAGAATTAAACCATTTCTTAGCATCACCCTTTAATGAGAACGGGAATATTTTAAGGATATAAAAGTAACGAGTTCTCTCATCTTTAGTGAACAGGGTGGCTATATCATTTAATTTAGTAAGATGTGCCACAACAGTTTCAGATTCATAGCCATGAAAAGGATCAGAGTCAACCAAAGTAATTATATCGGGATCAACAAAGAATTCATAATCCTTATTAGTAACACAGATAGGTGAAGTAGCAAAAGCAGGGTCAGGTTTCATTCTAGCATTTAGAGATTGCTTATTCCATTTAGCTAATAACCTCTTAAGTTCGTTTCTATCTTTGCAAGCTAAAATAGCTAAAGAATCTTCTTGATCAAAGACATAACCCTCAGGAATAAGAAGTGATTCTTCATCATCACTTTCATCAGTATTATCAGATTCAATATTTTCAATCTCTCTAGCCCTAGCAATTTGTTCATCAAGAAAATCACTAAGTGGCACAGTAGTATCAGGCATAGAAGTAGTTTCATCATAAGTATCATGCATAGCAGAAGTGGCATCATCAATAACATGCGACATATCATAACGAATAGCAGAAGCATGTGTAGGTGTCGCAAGCTTACTCAAAACAGAAGGTGAATCAAGTGCAGAGCTAGATGGCAGTTCCTTACCTCCCCTCGTAGTCGAGGGATAAATCTTGGTTTTTGGATCTCTGAAGTTCTTCATAATGATAAGCAAATATAAATCCCAAGTGACCCAAAGAATAGAGCTATGCTCCCCGGCAACGACGCCAGAAAATAGTCTTGATAACCCACAAGTATAGGGGATCGCAACAGTTTTTGAGGGTAAAGTATTCAACCCAAATTTATTGATTCGACACAAGGGGAGCCAAATAATACTCTCATGTATTAGTAGCTGAGTTGTCAATTCAACCACACCTGGAAACTTAATATCTGCAGCAAAGTATTTAGTAGCAAAGTAATATGATAGTAGTGGTAATGGTTACAAAAGGTAACAGTAGTGAAAGTAATGTTTTTGGTATTTTGTAGTGATGATAGAAATAGCAAAGGGAAAGTAAATAAGCGAAGAACAATATATGGAAAGCTCGTAGGCAATGGATCGGTGATAGAGAATTATACCGAATGTGGTTCATCATGTAACAGTCATAACCTAGGGCGACACAGAACTAGATCCAGTTCATTGATATAATGTAGGCATGTATTCCGAATATAGTCATACGTGCTTATGGAAAAGAACTTGCATGACATCTTTTGTCCTACCCTCCCGTGGCAGCGGGGTCCTTACGGAAACTAAGGGATATTAAGGCCTCCTTTTAATAGAGTATCGGAACAAAGCATTAACACATAGTGAATACATGAACTCCTCAAACTACGGTCATCATCGGTAAGAATCCCGATTATTGTCACTTCGGGGTTAACGGATCATAACACATAATAGGTGACTATTGACTTGCAAGATAGGATCAAGAACACTCATATATTGATGAAAACATAATAGATTCAGATCTGAAATCATGGCACTCGGGCCCTAGTGACAAGCATTAAGCATAGGAAAGTCATAGCAACATCAATCTCAGAACATAGTGGATACTAGGGATCAAACCCTAACAAAACTAACTTGATTACATGATAGATCCCATCCAACCCATCACCGTCCAGCAAGCCTACGATGGAATTACTCATGCACGGCGGTGAGCATCATGAAATTGGTGATGGAGGATAGTTGATGATGACGATGGTGACGGATTCCCCTCTCCGGAGTCCCGAATGGACTCCAGATCAGCCCTCCCGAGAGGTTTTAGGGCTTGGCTACGGCTCCGTATCGTAAAACGCGATGAATTCTTCTCTCTGATTTTTTTCTCCCCGAAACACAGTATATAGAGTTGGAGTTGGAGTCGGAGAGGCACCAGGGGGCCCACGAGGTAGGGGGCGCGCCCCCCACCCTCGTGGAGAGCTGGTGGGCCCCTTGGCCTTCATCTTTTGCAGGTATTTTTTATATTTTCCAAAAAGTTGCTTCGTGAAGTTTCAGGTCATTCCGAGAACGTTTGTTTCTGCACATAAATAACACCATGGTAATTCTGCTGAAAACAACGTCAGTCCGGGTTAGTTCCATTCAAATCATGCAAGTTAGAGTCCAAAACAAGGTCAAAAGTGTTTGGAAAAGTAGATACGTTGGAGACGTATCATCAAGATGATGTCGTCAACATAGAGCAGCAGGAAAGCAGTAGCGTCACCCTGGTGGTAAACGAACAGCGAAGCATCAGAGCAAGTGCAGCAGAAGCCAAGCTAATGAAGAAACGCTGCGATGCGCTGGTACCAAGCGCGAGGAGCTTGCTTGAGCCCATAAAAAGACCGAGAGAGCAAGCACACATGATCCGGAGAAGACTCATCAATGAATCATGTCGGCAGCGGATTGAAGACCTGTTCCTCAAGATGACCATGGAGGAAAGTGTTCGAGACATCCATCTGGTGCACAGGCCAGGAGCGGGACAATCTAGTTGAAGGACAGTCCGAATCGTCCCGAGTTTGACAACCGGGGCAAAAGTGTCGGTGAAGTTAACACCTGCTCATTGACGAAAACCTCGAATGACCCAACGCGCCTTGTGACAGTCAAGAGTACCATCATGATGAAACTTGTGCTTGAAGACCCACTTCCTAGTGATAATGTTAGCCCGAGGGGGATGCGGGACAAGCTGCCAAGTATGATTGCGCAGCAAGGCATCAAATTCCTCTTTCATCATGGCAAACCACATGGGGTCGCGAAGCGCGGTACGGGCGGAGGTCGACAAGGGCGACGGCGACAGAGAGGTCGTCGAGGCCATGAGGGTGTACTCATCCGGAGAGTATCGGGTACTCGGCCGGTGGATGCCGATGCGTGACCGAGTCACGTGACCGGCAGGAGCAACTAGCGGAGCAGCCGGCGATGGAGGGGCCAGTGAAGGACCCGACTGTGTAGAAGCCGGTGACATGTCTGTCGAAGAGGCCAGGGCAGGGGCCGGTGACGGAGCTAGTGCCGAGACCGGCGTGGCCGGCGAGGGAGCTGGAGCAGAGACCGGCGAGTCCGGCGATGCCGGCGAAACCGGCAAGGCCAGCGCATCGACCGGCGAGGTAGGCGCAGAGCCCGGCGGTGAAGAGTCTAAGGAGGCCGGCTCGGAGGCCGTCGAGCCCGGCGAGGCAGTGGGCAGGAGCCGGAGCACTATGCGGCTAGGAGGCACCACAAGCCGGGGCATGGGGCCAGGGTGGACAGGGTCGGCCAGAGAGGGGCTGGGCGCCGAAGAAGAAACCATCTGTTGCTCCTGTTCAAACGGGAAAGAATACTGATCGAAATAAATGTGTCGAGATGTGATGACATGGTGGGAAACTGGATCATAGCATCGATAGCCCTTTGTGTTAGCCGGGTAACCAAGAAAAACATACGGAAGGGAGCGAGGAGCAAGTTTATGAGGAGAAGTGGCGGCGATACTAGGATAACAAAGACAACCAAAGATGCGAAGACCGTCGTATGAGGGAGGGGACCCAAAGAGAAGATGGTGTGGTGTAAAATTCCAGCGAGTGCGACATGGACGAAGGTTAATAAGGAGGGTGGCAGTAGTGAGAGCGTCAGGCCAGAAGCAAGGTGGCATGTATGCATGGAAGAGGAGGGTACGGATGCAATCATTAAGAGTGCGAAGAATCCGTTCAGCCCGACCATTCTGCTATGAAGTGTAAGGACATGTAAGCCAAATAATTGTGTCGAGAAGGTTGCGGATGGTGGTGTTGTCAAACTCTTTCCCGTTATGAGTTTGCAAAGCGAGAATGGGACGGCCGAATTGCGTAGACACGTAAGAGTAGAAGGCAGTAAGTGTGGCAGCAACTTCAGACTTCTTACGCCATGGAAAGGTCCAACAAAGTTAGAGTAGTCATCTAAGATAACAAGGTAACATGAAAAACCAGTATTACTAGCAACGGGAGAGGTCCAGACATCACTATGGATTAACTCAAAAGGTAATGATGCAACTGTGGATGAAGCACTAAAGGGAAGGAGAACATGTTTGCCCAGACGGCATGCGTGACAAGAGTGCGCTTCTGTTTTATTACATGTAAAAGAAAAATCCCTAACTATTTGATGAAGAGCGGTGGAGCTAGGATGACCGAGATGGGTGTGCCAAAGATCGACGCCAGCAGAAAGAGCAACGGGTCCAGCATGTGTGGATGGTGGAGGCTGGACGGAGTACGTATCACCGGGGCCGTCACAATGGTGAAGAACCATCCGGGTGAGGGCATCCTTAACAGAAAAACCAACTTCGTCAAATTCCACAGTTACAAAGTTATCACGAGAAAGTTTACGGACACGGACTAAGTTTTGAATAAGTTCAGGAGACACAACAACATTATTGAGATAAAGTGGTCTAGAGTTCGAAGGAAAACTAGTGGAACCAATGTGAGTGATATGAAGACCAGCACCATTACCGACAATGATACGAGAGGAAGTGTGGATAGGAGACGCAGAAGAGAGGTTACCCGGATAAGCGGCCATATGTGAAGATGCACCGTTGTCCACAAACCAGTCACCACCACCAGAAGAAGCCCCGGTCGGAGGCTGTTGATGCAGTGCAGCAAGTAGAGCCGGATCATAGGAGACCGGCGCCTACTAGCCCGTGTAGCCGGTCACTCTGGCACTAGGGTTTGGCCCGCCATAGCCAACCGGAGCGGGGGAGTAGTAGGGATGTGGGGCGACCGGGCCGGTTTGCTGACCGGCGAAGAATGCCTGATGCTCGGATGGTCCGGGCCCGAGGAGACTCTGAGCGGGGGGTCGGGGCACGGGCATGGTGTAGGCGTGCACAAACCCTATCCAGGGGTTGTGGCCACCCCCAAGGTGGTGTCGGCTGCTGCTGAGGAGCTCTGGCACACGGCTGCTGCTGCTGCTGCTGGCCTTTGCCACGGCCACGGCGCCGCTGGCGCGGCTACTGCGGTAGATGTTGGGGAAGAGCTGCGGGAGCCGTGGACACGAAGGCCGCGGCTGGTATGGTGCACCATAGGCACCATGCGGCGCAGGAGGAGCCACAAGACGGGGCACCTGGAATGGCACCGGAAAGCCGGGGGTGCGTGCCACGGGTGTTGAGCCGCCGCACGAGTAGCCGGCGGCGAAGGCGGTGTGAACGGCACGGGAGCGAAGATGCTTCAACCGGCGTTCCTCGAGACGGTGATATGACACCGCGCGCTCGTAGGTAGGGTTTTCCATGAGGGTGAGGTTGGAGGCGGCGTTGCCGAGATCCTCACTAAGACTGGCGGTGAGGGTGGAGAGGAGCAGCTCATCGCCCACTTTGAAGCCGATATCATTGAGCTCGTCGTAGAGAGTCTTGAGGCGCATGCAGTAGTCTTCGAGGGAGGAGTCATTTTGGTGACACCCGAAAAACTCCTGCTGCAAAAAGACGACCCATTGGAGCTTGTTGTCGGTGAAGACGCCGACGATCTTGTTCCACACCGTGCATGCATCATCCTTGTCACGAACGACAGTGTGGAAGATGTCCTTGGACATGGTAAGGAAGAGCCACCAAATGATAGTGGCGTCGATCGCCAACCAGTCGGCGTCGCGGTTTAGGACGAAGAGGTTGGCGGTGCCGTCGATGTGCGGTTATACTCACAAAAGAGGAGATTGAAGTATGTCTTCCAGGCATAAAAGTTCGCCTCTTTGTGGGAGAGGATGACCGGAACACGACGTTTGATGGGAACATCACGAATGTAGGCAGGGTGGGGAAGAGTGGCAGCAGAGGAGCCGGTGAAGGAGTCGAAGGGGTTCGGCGGACGCACGGCCGGAGGAGTGGAGGCGGCGAATATCTTTGCTTTTACTTTTCTTCCAAGTTTAGCCTTTGGGATGTTGCAATTACATGTTTGTTATGTTCTATGCAGAAACAGAAACTTTTGCCTCCAGTATTCAATTTTTATTCTATACTAGAACTTGATAATTCGTAAAAAAATACGAAGTGCTAAAATACAAATTATCTATTACATCTTAATTTTTCAGGATTTTTAAATTACACAAGTATGATATTTAATTCTATCTTTACATAAGCTTGGGGATGCCCCAAAAGGCATCCCGATGATATGTGATTTGCTTGGAACGTCGTTTGCTTTTGTTTTAAGTTTGTTTGCTAGCCCACAAAATCATTATGTTTTGATAACACTTCTTGAAGAGACACACATCGGACTTATATTTGTAGAATGCTCATTGATCTTCACTTATATGTTTTTGAGTTGAGGCTTTTATAGAATTTGCTCTTTCCCTTCACTTATACATGTTAGAGCATGACTATATACTATGTTATTGTAGGAAATATTAGGACTCTCTTGGCTCACTTATATCTTTCTAGAGACTTGAATAGTAATTGCGAATTTGTATGAATTATATGTTGGTCCTAAAAATAATAGGTATGTACTACTGGTGTAATAAAAACTTGCATGAACTTGTAGATCACTAAACATTATAATTCTCGTCTTTGCAATAATTTTGAGATAAGGTGTGAGTATTTTATTTATGTGTATCCGGAAGAACCTGCGCTAAGTAGTGTAAACATTCCATAAGCTCATGCTTGTCAATACTTGTCGTCATTGAATTGAAATTGATTATGACTGGTCTAAATTGAAGGACATTGTAAATAATCACCTTTGTAGAATTGTTCTGGAAGCCTAGAAGACTACGGTTCATCAAACGCACCCCTTGGAGTAATCGGTCTCATGGTTAACTTGGTATAGACTATGAAGTATTAGTAAGATGTTTTTGATTTATGATTTGCGGTCTTCTTATGCACTTCAACCGGCCCATATTTTGCTAGCTTCTTCACTATCGTGCATTGCCCTCCCTCACCTCGACACATGGTGCATCCTTTGCCGGTACATCCAAACTCCGTAGGAGGACTTCCCCTTGTCCTTCTCAATCTGCACACTTTTCATGTGGTCATAGGAGTAGAAAAACAAACCAGAATCACCGTGTACACTTCTTCATGTAGGTCACCATGCAAGAAAGCATTTGTAATATCTAGTTGATGTAGACCCGGAGAGGCCACCCAAAATTAGTAGCATAAGAGATTAGGATCCTCACAAATTTTATCTTTTGCACCAGTATGGAAGTATCATCATAGTCAATCCTGTATGGTTGACAGATAACCTCAAATTACTCTATCATAATAGATAACGACATGGAACTTGGTGGTATACATCTAAATGTAAAGACAAGTAAAACAAAGTAAACCTTAGAACAATCAAATAATGTTCAAGAGGTTATTTCATGATATATAGCACTATATACAAGACATATTTAGGGATCAATCAGTACTAGAAGATTACTAATTAAATTTCTAATTTAATTTAGACTAAATCCTAAATATGAACAACTAATTGGATAAAATTGGTGTGTTTCTTAAATCAAATTCTCCCTCTAATGGAGTAATATATAATTCCTCAAAACTTACATATATATAATTTAATTTTCTCAATGCTTGACTTGATATTAGGTAGAATATCATGCAACATTAAGTGAAAGTTAGTCTCAGATGCCATCATATTGTTGTTGCAGAAATTTAGTTGCATCCCCACTGTCAATTATATAGGTCCAGTTGCAAAAGGGAAGCATTGGATCATGCATTTTTTACACAGACACATATATTGTTTGCTCACAAAAAAATGGTTAGAATAAACGAAAACACAAAAATAAATTACAAAACATTGCATGGTTAAAGTATAAAAGCTTGTTGATATAAACAGAAATGCAATATTTTTACAATTATGTTTCTGATCCCGACAAGCAAAAAGTTACGGATCTGAAATTTCAGTTTCTCTAGGATTTGCTTGAGTTCTTACCGAGGACAACATAATAGAAATAATGATATGACTTCCATAATACAATTAAAATTTATTTGTAACAACTTATAAAAGAGAATAATACAAAATTAGGATGCTGCATGCGCATGTTCTCGGGCTACCGTGGAAGTTACTACAAAAGGCATCCATATATATTAGAGACATAGACATAGAAAATAACTCATATTTCCATAGTTTTATTTAATCATCTAAACTTATTAATCAAGGCGCATATAGAAAAGGCTCGTAGCCCCTATAGCTATCTCTAAACTTATAAGGACATCGAACGCAACATATCTGATTTGTTGAAAGTTCAATGGAGCAATCGCCCATCGGGAATATGTCAGTTGCTTGCACTCCTTGCCCTTCAAGGACAAAATCTTTCCCTAATAATAGAGTGGCTATTCCTTTTGCCCGCTTACTATGGCGGTTGTTTTACAAAAAAGCCCTCCTGCTTTTTGGTATTCAACCCGCGGTCTTTTTTAGTGGAAATATGAGAAAACATTTCAAGTTTGGAAAGGGGCATTGCATTTCTATGTATTCAACCCGCAGTCCAAACCACGAGCAGGCAACACACACGAGCACAGCTCGTTCGATGCGTGCTAGTAGGGCACCGCCGCCAGCGGCCGATCTTCACGGTGGTTGGTCTACTTCTCCGGCCATCCACTGCCGTAGGCCGATATTACTCCTTCTCTCGTGCCTCTGATTTGGATCGAAGTCGCGGCAATAGTGGTGCGGCAGCGGCAGGGGAGGAGGCGAGGGTGGCGGTGATGGGTGGTGGGGCCCGAAGATGTGGCGGTCCTTGTGGGTGGTTCTAGAAGCTATCGGCTCTGGGTTGGATTGAGGAAGACAACAGGCGGATTTTGTGGCAGATGCAGCTTACAGTGCCCTCTATCTTTGTCCAGTTTTCTCTCCATTTCTTATTCCCCGTGTCGACTCGTCTGTCTCTATCCCTCTGATCGATTTCTCTTCGATCTATAGCGCGAGGGACACAATTAGGAACAGCAAGTCGGCGACTTGGACGAGTATTAGTTAGTTTCAGAACTAGTGCACCCATTTGACCTACTTCTTTTTTTTTGAGTTGATACCCATTTGATCGCATAGATTGTTTAGGATGATATTGTTAATTATGTGTCAGTTGAACAACTAATTTTTTTCAGGAGATGGAATGGTTTGCCTGAATTGATTTTTCAATAGATTGATGCTTAATTACTCTCTTAGATTAGTTGTGAAAGTGTCAGTTTAGGAATCACTAAATGATAATGGTGGAGTTGATTCTGAACATTGGGAGAAGCCAGTGTTACCTGTTTTATACTATTATTTGCACGAGTGAGTTATCTCGAATGTATGCGAAAGAAACAACAATCCTCCTAATGATTTATCAATGGTGGGGAGTTTTTAGGTTGTAGGAGAACAATATGGCATGTGGTAGTGAGTTCGATTACCTGTACAATGTTATTGGATACCAACTTCTAATGTATTAGATTGAATTGTGACGTGGGTTTGGGAGGTCAAGATCTATCTACTATGCCCTTGAGTAAGCTACTTATCACTTTGATCTTGTGTTCCCCTTACCTTATGCGTATATTGTCTCCTTGAATGGAAACTAAGTGAAAGGTGAATTCATGGGAATTAGGATTTTTGGTCACAAGATTTGATTTTTGTAAATTGTAGTCGCAGTATAGTCAAGTGTGATATATCATCACAAACTATCGAGACACCTTGTTGACACTCTTTGATGATCTTTTTCTACAACTATGAATGTTTTAATATCATTAGTGGTCAAAGAATAAACATTGATAAAACTAGATACAGTTAACAATTTCTTATTTTCAAGAAGATTGGAAAGAGATCAAAGTTTCATCTCCAGGTTCCTCTTTCCTCCCCTGTCCCTATCCTCTAATATTTTGTTAGATTTTGTCTTTTCAAAGGCTTTGTTGGAATTTTTTTTCTTCGGTAGGGTGATTACTCCGTGGGGAAATTATATGTTGTAGCCGGGCTTCAAGCTCGCTGGTTGCGACACTTTCCTCTATACAGCGCCCTACTGGCCCGGTGCCCTCAACACCATGTCAGTTCCACTATACTCTGATCTTTCTCTTCCATGTCCACAGCAAGTCAAGATTCCACAATTTCAGGTGAGATGTTGTTTCAATTTTTTCTATGTCCGCTGTTGTTATTTTTCTGATTAGGGAATAAAATAGACTGGAATTTTGTGGAAGATACATATACCTGAGGTATTGAAGTGCAGTCATAGAAAGTAATGCAGCCATCAGTCGGTGAATCTTCAGTGGTAAGCTCAACTAATGGCTCCAAATTACAAGTGTATAGTCAAAAGTCTATTATTTATAATACGAAGAGGTCTTGGACCTGAAAATTAGGAAGTTCTAGCATAAAATTGTTCTTGCCATGACAGCAACATGTTCTATGTACTTCATTTTGTCTACCTATGAAAATATTTTTACCTGTTAGCTCCCTATGAAGACTTTGCTGCATCTGTATTGCTAATACACGGATCAGTCTCTAAGACAACATATAAATGCAACTACTAGTAACATTTTGAAGGCCCAAAGACTATAAAGAATGATGGTTGTTTGTGTTTCACCCTATTCTAGTTTGGCATTGGCACTTCTGCTAAATGTTGCACTTCGTGCTACATATATTGGTACAAATAACAAAAGTAAAACCATGCGCGGTTCGGCACGATCCAGTTTGGAGTTTAAGACAGTAAATGAGAATTCCGCACTGGCATTTTTGTGGCTATTGCAAAGATTTCATAATAGATAAAACTAGTTACAAAGTTAGACTACTTCTCAGACAATGGAACTACACAATTTGTTTGTCTTGGTTCCTTTTTTTCTTGGTGTATGACTTTGTAGCAATCTCGTCAATGATATCATTCTGCTCCTGATTGATAGTATTATTTTAGGTCAAAGAAAGATAGATATATTTTTTATTTTATCGTCATGGAAATTTATCTTCCGATTGTAGGTTTCTCAGTCTTAGGTGTAGCCGAGGTCAAGTGTGCTAAAGTCAGGTCGTTTTGGGTATACGCTAGCCTGATGTGTTCAATATGGTTCAAAAGAAAGATTATCAAGAGCCGCCGCGGATAAATCCTTACCTTTTTGTTGTTTCAGCTCCGATAAATTTTGTTACTATGCTTCCAAGTTGCAAATGCTAATGGGTTGTATAATTTCATGTGCTACACTAATCCTTTGGAGATCGTTGGCTCTCTTGTGAACAAATCTTTGACTCTACAGCAAAACAAGCCTTGCTGGTAAAGTGTATCGGTTAGTATGTTGCCGTTTTTTCTTGGAATATAGGTACTGTAAATCGATCAAAGAGTTCTGATGCATCAGTGCAACTTGGCACACTACACCGGTAGGTCCAGTCAAAATTGTATGCTAGAGTTGGAACTACTGAAATAGGTCGCTTGATGCTATAGTAAGTATGATGATTGTTAGAACCTCTCTTCACACAAATCTAGAATTGCAACTACTGAGATAAGTCACTTGATGCTAGATTAAATATGATGAATGTCAGAACCACTCCTCACCCAAATCTTATGAAATATTTTCAAGTTGATCTATCCATATGGCACAAAAGAAGACAACAATTATGCTTCTTTTATAGCTGGGTGTATGAAGATGGATATATGCAATTGTTCTACAAATGTGATGTGATCTTTCTCCAACATAATTAAGATATTTAAGAAAGAAAATTATATTGCTTCTATGATGCCCATGTTTTCGATTTAGCACAACGAAGCGCATGAAAAACACGCTGCAATGAAAAAATGGTGCAGCAAAGCATGCATGTATCCTCTAGAAGCCAAATTACTGCATGAGAAGATTCAGCATAAGGCTTATGGTGGTGATGAGAACATCATCAGAATCGTCACCACGAGGAGCTAAGCTTAGCTGCTTCTGACATTCAACCATTATAGTGCGGTAACCTGCTCATTCCGCTCTATTTGTTATGCCTACATTTTCTCTTTCTTACGTGGCACTTTTCTTTCTGAATTTACCCTCAACATTGTTATATATGTTTTTCTTTTGTGTGTATATGTGCAGTATGCTTAGTTATTTTTATTGCACGCATTTAAACATGTCTAGTGAAAGGTTATGTGGTAATTCATTGTATTTTTTCTGCTGACACTTCTTGCCAATTAAGCAACCAATGTTAGTTTCTTTTAATGGCCTCAGTCTTATGGGCAGTTCTAATTTTGTCCGACTGCTCACCAGGTTAAATGTGAAGCAAACATATAGTTACCACACTATAGCTTTTCAGGCAAGGCAATATACAAAAACAATTGACATATTCTCAGCTGGACATATTGTTGTGACTTGCTTCCTGGGAAAATTAGCTTTTGCTTATTATTTTTATGTCTGATTTCTTTTCCGGTTTCTGGTTGCAGTTAGAGTTTGTCGCCGGCGGCCAGTCTTCCTCGTGCTCCCGTGCCTCTGATTTGGATCGAAGTCGCGAGAGTAGTGGCG
>NC_041380.1:56295852-56345762 GCF_002162155.2 Triticum dicoccoides | reverse complement strand
ATAGTACTACTAGCAAACATGCCCGTGCGTTAACTGGAGATTTTTTTTTCTTTTCACGTACCCCTATCTCAATAATGAAGGTATGTTCGTCCGTTCACTCTTGGCTGAGGACATAATGGTTTTTGACATGACGTCACTATTAATTGTCATAGATCTAAACACAGAAATGGTAAAGACATTTCTATTTACTTCTAGAAATTTAATAGTTAAATTATTGGCGTGAAATGATCAAACAAATTCTAAGAGAGTGGATTTTCTACTCTCGGGTGTACTACACCTGAGTTGTCCAAAAAAATACGTGATCAAACAACTTCCAAAAAAATTAAATTTTGAGGCATCAAACACTATCAAATGTTTGAGGCTCATAAAATATTTCATCCAAAAATAACATCCGAGGAGCCCTGACCAAAAATAACAAAACTGCTGCTCAAAAAGTGCACAAAACTTTAAGCAGCGTTTTTTTGGTGAGAGCTCCTTGGATGTTATTTTTGGCTGAAATTTTGCAAGAAACATGAAACATTTTATAGAGTTTCATGTCACAAAATTTCAGATTCTTTGGATGTTGTTTGACAATGTTTTTTTCAAAAAAAATTGACCAACTCGGGTGTAGGACATCCGAGAGTAGATACTACTTTCTAAAATTTTAACCTAATGCAAGGCGCATCTCCACTAATGTATATATGAAACAACACTCAATATCACAAATTACTTAGCATGCCAAATCGTCAAGAGATAATACTACTGGAGTAAACCATATTGTAAACAATTATTCCCTAATTTTGGTTCTGTCAATTATCATCTCGATGAACTATTCTATTCCACCGACTACATTGGTATAACACTAAGGACATAACTTAGTTCTTATAGCCTGTAAAAATAACTAAGAACAATACCTATAATAAAAAATAAGAACAATCACCATATTATAGTGTAACTGCATATTAGCATTTCTCTTAAAGCACCATTACACTGGCCCCATGATACATCTCCAACGTATCTATAATTTTTGATTGCTCCATGCTATATTATCTACTGTTTTGGGCAATATTGGGCTTTATTATCCTCTTTTATATTACTTTTGGTACTAACCTATTAACTGGTGGCCCAGCCCAGATTTGCTGTTTTATGCCTATTTCAGTGTTTTGAAGAAAAGGAATATCAGATCGAGTCGAAACGGAACGAAATCAACTGGAGAAGTTATTTTTGGAAGGAAACACACCTGATGGACTTGGACCCCACGTCAGAAGATACGGGAGCTGCCCACGAGGGTGGGGGCGCCCCCCTAGGGCGCGCCCCTACCTCGTGGGGCCCCCGGGGCTCCCCTGACATGCTTCTTCTGCCTATATAACTCCATATACCCTAAAACTTCCAGAACAGAGATTATATCGGGAGTTCCGCCACCAGAAGCCTCCGTAGCCACCAAAAACCAATCTAGACCCGTTTCGGCACCCTGCCGGAGGGGGCAATGCTTCTCCGGTGGCCATCTTCATCATCCCGTTGCTCTCCATGACGAGGAGGGAGTAGTTCTCCCTCGGGGCTGAGGGTATGTACCAGTAGCTATGTGTTTGATCTCTTTCTCGTGTTCTTGAGGTGATACGATCTTGTTGTATTGCGAGCTTTGCTATTATATTTGGATCCTATGATGTTTCTTCCCCCCTCTATTCTCTTGTAATGAATTGATGTTCCCCTTTGAAGTAATCTTATCGGATTGAGTCTTTAAAGATTTGAGAACACTTGATGTATGTCTTGCCGTGTGTATCTGTGGTGACAATGGGATACCACGTGATTCACTTGATGTATGTTTTGGTGATCAACTTGCGGGTTCCGCCCATGAACCTATGCATAGGGGTTGGTACACGTTTTCGTCATGATTCTCCGGTAGAACTTTGGGGCACTCTTTGAGGTCCTTTGTGTTGGTTGAATAGATGAATCTGAGATTGTGTGACGCATATCGTATAATCATACCCACGGATACTTGAGGTGACATTGGAGTATCTAGGTGACATTAGGGTTTTGGTTGATTTGTGTCTTAAGGTGTTATTCTAGTACGAACTCTAGGGCTGTTTGTGACACTTATAGGAATAGCCCAACGGATTGATTGGAAAGAATAACTTTGAGGTGGTTTCGTACCCTACCATAATCTTTTCGTTCATTCTCCGCTATTAGTGACTTTGGAGTGACTCTTTGTTGCATGTTGAGGGATAGTTTTATGATCCAATTATGTTAGTATTGTTGAGGGAACTTACACTAGCGAAAGTATGAACCCTAGGCCTTGTTTTCACACATTGCAATACCGTTTACGCTCACTTTTATCATTCGTTACCTTGCTGTTTTTATTATTTCAGATTATAAATACCTTTATCTACTATCCATATACCACTTGTTTCACCATCTCTTCGCCGAACTAATGCACCTATACAATTTACCATTGTATTGGGTGTGTTGGGGACACAAGAGACTCTTTGTTATTTGGTTGCTTGAGAGAGACCATCTTCATCCTATGCCTCCTATGGATTGATAAACCTTAGGTCATCCACTTGAGGGAAATTTGCTACTGTCCTACAAACCTCTGCACTTGGAGGCCCAACAATGTCTACAAGAAGAAGGTTGTGTAGTAGACATCAAGCTCTTTTCTGGCGCCCTTGCCGGGGAGGTGAGTGCTTCAAGGTATATATTTAGATCTTGCAATCGAGTCTTTTAGTTTCTTGTTTTATCACTAGTTTAGTCTATAAAAGAAAACTATAAAAAATAGAATTGAGTTTGTCTCATACGCTTCAACTTTTTAATATCTTTCGTGAGTATGATGGAAAGGATAATTGTGCTCATATGCTAGAAGAAGAAATCTATAAAATGTTTGGAACTAAATATTTGAATGATGAGCATGATTGCAATGTTGTTAGTATGAATTCCTTGAATATCTATGATGCTAATGATATGCAAAGCCACAATCTTGGGGAAGCTATTTTTGATGAAGATGTTATTTTTTGTCCCCCATGCTTTGATGAGCAAATTTATTTTGATGAAAGCATGCCTCCTATCTATGATGATTATTGTGATGACACATATGCTTTAAAGAACAATGGTAACCGTGAAACTTTTCATCTTGATCTTAATTTTCAATCACATGATAGTTATTTTGTTGAGTTTGCTCCCACTATTATTCATGAGAAGAAATTTTCTTATGTGGAGAGTAGTAAATTTTCTATGCTTGTAGATCATGAAAAGAATGCTTTAGGTACTGGTTATATTGTTGAATTCATTCATGATGCTACTGAAAATTATTATGAGGGAGGAACATATGCTTGTAGGAATTGCAATAATATCAAGTTTCCTCTCTATGTGCTTAAAGATTTGAAGTTATGCTTGTTTTACCTTCCTATGCAAGTTGATTCTTGTCCCCACAAGTTTTTTGCTCACAAAATCCCTATGCATAGTAAGTGGGTTAGACTTAAATGTGCTAGTAATATTCTCCATGATTCTCTCTTTATGTTACAATTCTTATCCTTTATGTGAGTATCATTGAAATCATCATGCCTAACTAGGGGCACTAAACGATAGCGCTTGTTGGGAGGCAACCCAACTTTATTTTCGTTCCTTGCTTTTTGTTCCTGTTTAGTAATAAATAATTCATCTAGCCTCTGTTTAGATGTGGTTTTATGCTTTTAATTAGTGTTTGTGCCAAGTAGAACCTTTGGGAAGACTTGGGTGAAGTCTTGTTGATCATGCTGTAAAAAACAGAAACTTAGCGCTAACGAGAATTGCTGCCATTTTTATTTGGAGAGTTCTATTTAGTTAATTATTTTTTCAGATAATTAATAGATAAATTACTCATGTCCAGAAATTTATTTGATAATATTATGAGTTACAGAAGTATACGTTTGATCCAGATTACTATAGACTGTTCTATTTTTGACAGATTCTGTTTTTCATGTGTTGTTTACTTATTTTATGAATCTATGGCTAGTAAAATAGTTTATAAACCATAGATAAGTTGAAATACAGTAGGTTTAACACCAATATAAATAAATAATGAGTTCATTACAGTACCTTGAAGTGGTGATTTATTTTCTTATACTAACGGAGCTCACGAGTTTTCTACTTTAAGTTTTGTGTTGTGAAGTTTTCAAGTTTTGGATAAAGATTCGATGGACTATGGAATAAGGAGTGGAAAGAGCCTAAGCTTGGGGATGACCAAGTCACCCCAAGGAAATATTCAAGGACAACCAAGAGCCTAAGCTTGGGGATGCCCCGGAAGGCATCCTCTCTTTCGTCTTCGTTCATCGGTAACTTTACTTGGAGCTATATTTTTATTTACCATATGATATGTGTTTTTCTTGGAGCGTCAATTTATTTTGTTAGGATTTTCTTGCTGTTATTTATAAAAATGTTTTGCATCTTTTATTTAAATAAAAGTGGCATTGATAGCCTTTACTATGCCTATGTTACAAGTATACATGTTGCTGTTTGAAAACAGAAAGTTTACCGCTGTTGCAATAATTCCCTAGAAAAGTCAGAATGTGATAAAATGTTGAAACCTTTTGAATATTAAGCTCTGATAAATTTACTACCGTGGGAATTTTCTTTCATAATTTTTGGAGCTAGGGAAGTATGATGTTGCATCATTCTTTACAGACTATCCTGTTTAGGCAGATTGCTGTTATGTTTGCATTGTTTGCATATGTTTGTTTCTTTAATGATTCTATTTGAGGATAGGACTATTAAATATGCAGAGGCATTTAGTATTCAATGTTGAATAATAATTTTAGTGATTTTCTACAGTAGAGTATGATAAGGTTCTTGCAATGGTTTATACTAACTTATCTCACGAGTCCTTGTTGAGTTTTGTGTGGATGAAGCTTTTGAGATTTAGGGAGACCGTGATATGAGAGGAATTAAGGAGACACAAAAGCTCAAGCTTGGGGATTCCCAAGGCATCCCAATATAATATTTCAAGAAGTCTCAAGCATCTAAGCTTGGGGATGCCCCGGTTGGCATCCCACCTTTCTTCTTCAACAACTATCGGTTAGTATCGGTTGATCCTAAGTTTTTGCTTCTTCACATGATGTTTGCTATTCTTAGATGTCATTTTATTTTGCTTTGCTTTCTGTTTGAATAGAATACCAAGATCTGAAATTATTAAATGTTAGAGAGTCTTCACATAGTTGCATAATTATTCGACTACTCATTGATCTTCACTTATATCTTTCGGAGTAGTTTGTTGTTTGCTCTAGTGGTTCACTTATATCTTTTAGAGCATGGTGGTAGTTTTATTTTGAAGAAATAGATGAACTCTCATGCTTCACTTAGATTATTTTGAGAGTCTTAAATAGCATGGTAATTTGCTTAAAATCCTAATATGCTAGGTATAGAAGATTAATAATAAAATTCTCTTATGAGTGTGTTGAATACTAAGAGAAGTTTGATACTTGATGATTGTTTTGAGATATGAGGATGGTAATATTAGAGTCATGCTAGTTGAGTAGTTATGAATTTGAGAAATGCTTGTGTTAAAGTTTGTGATTCCCGTAGCATGCATGTATGGTGAACCGTTATGTGATGAAGTCGGAGCATGATTTATTTATTGATTGTCTTCCTTATGAGTGGCGGTCGGGGACGAGCGATGGTCTTTTCCTACCAATCTATCCCCCTAGGAGCACGCGCATAATACTTTGCTTTGATAACTTCTAGATTTTTGCAATAAGTATATGAGTTATTTATGACTAATGTTGAGTCCATGGATCATACGCACTCTCACCCTTCCACCTTTGCTAGACTCTCTAATACCGCGCACCTTTCGCCAGTATCATACACCTACCATATACCTTCCTCAAAACAACCACCATACCTACCTATTATGGCATTTCCATAGTCATTCCGAGATATATTGCCATGCAACTTTCCACCATTCCGTTTATTATGACACGCTTCATCATTATCATATTGCTTAGCATGATCATGTAGTTGACATTGTATTTGTGGCAAAGCCACCATTCATAATTCTTTCATACATGTCACTCATGCATCATTGCATATCCCAGTACACCGCCGGAGGCATTCATATAGAGTCATACTTTGTTCTAGTATCAAGTTGTATCATCGAGTTGTAAATAAATAGAAGTGCGATGATCATCATTCAATAGAGCATTGTCCAAAAAAAGAAAGGCCAAATAAAAAAAGAAAGGCCAAATAAAAAAATAGAGAGTCTCCTATGTTGTCACTTTCATATACTAGTGGGAATCTTTCATTATAGAACTTGGCTTGTATATTCCAATGATGGGCTTCCTCAAAATGCCCTAGGTCTTCGTGAGCAAGCGAGTTGGATGCACACCCACTAGTTTCTTTTGTTGAGCTTTCATATACTTATAGCTCTAGTGCATCCGTTGCATGGCAATCCCTACTCACTCAGATTGATATCTATTGATGGGCATCTCCGTAGCACGTTGATACGCCTAATAGATGTGAGACTATCTTCTCCTTTTTGTCTTCTCCACAACCACCACTCTATTCCACCTATAGTGCTATATCCATGGCTCACGCTCATGTATTGCATGAAGATTGAAAAAGTTTGAGAACATCAAAAGTATGAAACAATTGCTTGGCTTGTCATCAGGGTTGTGCATGATTTAAATATTTTGTGTGGTGAAGATGGAGCATAGCCAGACTATATGATTTTGTAGGGATAGCTCTCTTTGGCCATGTTATTTTGAGAAGACATGATTGCTTAGTTAGTATGCTTGAAGTATTATTATTTTTATGTCAATATGAACTTTTGTCTTGAATCTTATGGATCTGAATATTCATGCCACAATTAAGAAGAATTACATTGAAATTATGCCAACAAGCATTCCACATCAAAAATTATCTATTTATCATTTACCTACTCGAGGACGAGCAGGAATTAAGCTTGGGGATGCTTGATACGTCTCCAACGTATCTATAATTTTTTTATTGCTCCATGCTATATTATCTACTATTTTGGGAAATATTGGGCTTTATTATCCACTTTTATATTACTTTTGGGACTAACCTATTAACCGGAGGCCCAGCCCAGATTTGTTGTTTTATGCCTATTTCAGTGTTTTGAAGAAAAGGAATATCAGACGGAGTCGAAACGGAACGAAATCAACTGGAGAAGTTATTTTTGGAAGGAAACACACCTGATGGACTTGGACGCCATGTCAGAAGATACGGGAGCTGCCCACGAGGGTGGGGGGCGCCCCCCTAGGGCGCGCCCCCCTGCCTCGTGGGGCCCCCGTGGCTCCCCTGACGTGCTTCTTCTGCCTATATAACTCCATATACCCTAAAACTTCTAGAACGGAGATTAGATTGGGAGTTCCGCCGCAAGAAGCCTCCGTAGCCACCAAAAACCAATCTAGACCCGTTTCGGCACCCTGCCGGAGGGGGCAATCCTTCTCCGGTGGCCATCTTCATCATCCCGTTGCTCTCCATGACGAGGAGGGAGTAGTTCTCCCTCGGGGCTGAGGGTATGTACTAGTAGCTATGTGTTTGATCTCTCTCTCTCTCTCGTGTTCTTGAGGTGATACGATCTTGTTGTATTGCGAGCTTTGCTATTATATTTGGATCCTGTGATGTTTCTCCCCCCCCCCTCTACTCTCTTGTAATGAATTGAGTTTCCCCTTTGAAGTAATCTTATCGGATTGAGTCTTTAAAGATTTGAGAACACTTGATGTATGTCTTGCTGTGCGTATCTGTGGTGACAATGGGATACCACGTGATTCACTTGATGTATGTTTTGGTGATCAACTTGCGGGTTTCGCCCATAAACCTATGCATAGGGGTTGGCACACGTTTTCGTCGTGATTCTCCGGTAGAACTTTGGGGCACTCTTTGAGGTCCTTTGTGTTGGTTGAATAAATGAATCTGAGATTGTGTGACGCATATTGTATAATCATACCCACGGATACTTGAGGTGACATTGGAGTATCTAGGTGACATTAGGGTTTTGGTTGATTTGTGTCTTAAGGTGTTATTCTAGTACGAACTCTAGGGCTGTTTGTGACACTTATAGGAATAGCCCAACGGATTGATTGGAAAGAATAACTTTGAGGTGGTTTCGTACCCTACCATAATCTTTTCGTTCGTTCTCCGCTATTAGTGACTTTGAAGTGACTCTTTGTTTCATGTTGAGGGATTGTTTTATGATCAATTATGTTAGTATTGTAGAGGGAACTTACACTATCGAAAGTATGAACCCTAGGCCTTGTTTCCACACATTGCAATACCGTTTACGCTCACTTTTATCATTCGTTACCTTGCTGTTTTTATTATTTCAGATTATAAATACATTTATCTACTATCCATATACCACTTGTTTCACCATCTCTTCGCCGAACTAGTGCACCTATACAATTTACCATTGTATTGGGTGTGTTGGGGACACAAGAGACTCTTTGTTATTTGGTTGTAGGGTTGCTTGAGAGAGACCATCTTCATCCTACGCCTCCTACGGATTGATAAACCTTAGGTCATCCACTTGAGGGAAATTCGCTACTGTCCTACAAACCTCTGCACTTGGAGGCCCAACAACGTCTACAAGAAGAAGGTTGTGTAGTAGACATCACCCCCAACTGATGGTGCCCCATAGGTAAGAAAGTCAAGCTTCAGACAAACCGAGCCTTCCCACTGAGTTGTACAATTAGATTTAAAGAAACAGGTACCAAGTTTGATCAGAAATTACACCAAGTAATTTTTCATTTGTAGTATTTGATCTGGTGTACAGTATTGATAGTTCCAGTGAAGTGAAGGACAAAGGCAAACTCACACCAGATTTAGTAATCCATTGCCTCTAGGAACATGCAGTGTCCCTTCTGAATAATGATTAGAACACTGAAAAAAGGAACACTACGGATCAATAAATATGTTGATCGCATGGCGTTGGGAAAATTGTGGAGGGCGAGAGGACACGGAGGGGGCCTTTGTAAGAACAAATGCCAAGTGTACGTGAGCTAAATATACCTATACTGATGTAGGGGATATGATGAAACAATGCTTCCTAGCAAAGAAAGAAGTAGATGATCAGCAATGAACCAAATTTGCACATAGTAAATAACCTGATATAGTATGGACTGTCTACTAAGGGAAACTACAACAAAATGATTCAAGAAATGTACAAACTTTACTGTGCAGACTCCGCAGCCTATAAAAACAGAACATATATACTCAGGTGTAGGTTCTTGAAAGTAACTTCAATTGGTTGCACCTTTACTCAAATGCAATACAAAGTAGTAGCTGCATTTGTTCAGAAAAAAGAGTGAAGCATTCATAGCTTAGCTGCCCTTTGCTTCAGTTAAATAACAGGTGCTAGCTTGGCTGATGGATGTGCCCAAAAAATACAGTGAACAACTCTGAACCTGACTTTGGCTAAAAGAACAAAATCATTGGCTTATATGTTCTGCATTATGGACAATCTGAAATGAGTAGCAACTTGCGTAAAGATAACCTGAAAGAATAACATCACCGATGCCTCTCACCAAGGGTTGTAAGGATTAATCTTGTCAAAAGAAAATAGTGTATCAACTGTGAGCATGGCCTGCATGCAAGGAGAGCTGGATAAGGACTCGTGCATGTACGTAGTGGCTTGGTCACAGGTAGTTGCGGTGGCATTTGGATAATGGAGATAGATTAGTTAGTCAGTTAGTGCATGTAGCTGGGATAATGGGTCAAGTAGTGGCCTAGTGTAGCGTGAGGGCTGATGTAAAGATGTAGCGACGGTGTGCCAACAAGGGAGTGCCTTTGGAAAGCCATTGGATTTCTCGTGGTGCTTGTGTGTGTATGTGTTTCTCTTGAGTGTTTTCCATCTGTGTGCTCATGAGAGAAACAAACAGAGAAGAGAGAGTTGGGAGGAGGAAGAAGAGCGGCGCTGCGAGAGACGACTCCAACAATTGGCATCAAAGCCTTGTCGATTAGAGGCGGTAGTGGTGGTGCGGCAGACACCATGTGAGCTAGAGGTCGTCGGGGCAAGGTGGAGGTCATTGGCGGCACGATGCTGCTGGCGGCCGGTGCGTGTCTTCCTCATCGTCGAGCTGCATCACGAGTTATGTTGGCCGGTAAGTTGCGGCACCGGAGGCAAGGTGGTGATGGCCATGGAGCGGAGGCCATTGCCACGAGGAGTTCCATGTCCAAGTCGGCGACAAGGTGTGTCATCATCGACAACATGGAGGTCAGTCACTGGCGAGTTGCGGCAGCAGTGACGAACGAGTCATCGGCGAGTTGTGGCACCGGTGGCAAACATGTGGCTGCGGTACGATGCCGCAAGAGGAGACGGTGGTGTGATGCTGTCGCTTGGGTCGGTGCGATGCCGATGACGGTGGTGCGATGCAATCGTCATCATGGAGAGTTGGTGCGAAGCCAACAAATATTGCAGTATGATGCTGCAGCAAGGTGCGTGTTCGGCGTTGCGACGACGTCGGAGATGAGGTGACAAAATTAGGGAGGTGATTGTAAGGATTAATCTTGTCAAAAGAAAATAGTGTACCAACTGTGAGCATGGCTTGCATGCAAGGAGAGCAGGATAAGGACTCATGCATGTACGTAGTGGCTTGGTCACAGGTAGTTGCGGTGGCATTTGGATAATGGAGATAGATTTGTTAGTCAGTTAGTGCATGTAGCTGGGATAATGGGTCAAGTAGTGGCCGAGTGTAGCGTGAGGGCTGATGTAAAGATGTAGCGACGGTGTGCCATCAAGGGAGTGCCTTTGCAAAGGCATTGGATTTCTCTTAGTGCTTGTGTGTGTATGTGTTTCTCTTGAGTGTTTTCCATCTGTGTGCTTGTGAAAGAAACAAACAAAGAAGAGAGAGTTGAGAGGAGGAAGAAGAGCAGCGCTGCGAGAGGCGGCGCCAACAAGGGCCTCCAGCTCATTCTCTCGTCCGTGCAAAATTTTCCAATTAGAGCAACATCCAAAGCTTTGATGATCTGAATCTGAAGGAAGTGTTATTGATTTGGTCTGAAGCAAGAAGAGCAGCAGGATTAAAAGTTGGGAACACATCTGCACACAGCTTGATCCACGCCTTGAAATCAATCTATTTAGCACATACAACGAAATCCCAAATCCCCCTCCTCTAATCCACCCAGCCGTGGGCCTCCTTTTCTTCTCCACAAGCTGTTGGAATCCTTATGATCTCCAGCGAGACAGGACCGCGAGATGCAGCCTTGGCTCCTCTATCACTCCTCTCCTGCCAACAGCACTCGAGGCCCATAGCTCCTCCCCTCCACCTACCTCTGAGACACAAGTTAGAGGGCAGCAACACCCTCCTGGCTCCTCTCCTCCCTAGCCACGATGTTTGTATCTCTCGGCCTCTCCATGCACGCAGTCATCTGAGAGGACGCGTCTGCCACGCACCTCATCCAGACCTGAACCGCCGCATGTCACTTCAATGGTAACCTAACCATGCCACCAACGCTGGTGGTCGAGTCGATAGCTCCGTGTCACCGACCCCGATGACGGATCGACAACCTGGCTGGGATGAGCCGTCTTGAGTTCGGTCCTCCACCACGAGCACACATGGACATGCCGCCTCAAGCTCGGTCCTCCTCCACCAACGAGCACAACACATGGACACACCGTCTCCAGTGATTGCGTTCATCCTGTTGCAGACGACCAAATCGACAGGAACAACTGATCGAGGACATGGTTGTGGCCTGCGCGTGCTGCACATGTTGTTGACTCGCCGTTCATGGCCGATCGACTCCCACCTCTGTCCCTCCAACCTCTCCTCCCCAAGCTTCTCATCCTCCTCGCCGTCTGTGCCAGTCACGGCCTCCTGCAAATCCATGTCCTGCTTATTCTGTCGGAGCTCCAGTCCTGAGTGCGGCACGTACACAACCATGGCCTATAGCATAGATTTAGGTCAGACAGGTTTGAAAGGAATCGATCTCAGTGGAGGATTCCGGGGCCTAATAAAATTCCACCTACACCAGGATGGTCCGTGGGTGATGTACCAAAACAGAAGCATAGGCCCATCCATGACATGTTTTTGTCCTAAGGATATATATTAAATCTCAGTTGTCAATCTTCATGTTTAACATAAAATCAACGGATACAAAGGCGTGATGTCTACTACACAACCTTCTTCTTATAGAAGTTGTTGAGCCTCCAAGTGCAGAGGTTTGTAGGACAGTAGCAAATTTCCCTCAAGTGGATGACCTAAGGTTTATCAATCCGTATGAGGCGTAGGATGAAGATGGTATCTCTCAAGCAACCCTGCAACCAAATAACAAAGAGTCTCTTGTGTCCCCAACACACCCAACACAATGGTAAATTGTATAGGTGCACTAGTTCGGCGAAGAGATGGTGATACAAGTGGTATATGGATGGTAGATAAAGGTTTTTGTAATCTAAAAATATAAAAACAGCAAGGTAACTAATGATAAAAGTGAGCACAAACGGTATTGCAGTGCTAGGAAACAAGACCTAGGGTTCATACTTTCACTAGTGCAAGTTCTATCAACAATAATAACATAATTGGATCACATAACTATCCCTCGACATGCAACAAAGAGTCACTCCAAAGTCACTAATAGCGGAGAACAAACGAAGAGATTATGGTAGGGTACGAAACCACCTAAAAGTTATTCTTTCCAATCAATCCATTGGGCTATTCCTATAAGTGTCACAAACAGCCCTAGAGTTCGTACTACAATAACACCTTAAGACATAAATCAACCAAAACCCTAATGTCACCTAGATACTCCAATGTCACATCAAGTATCTGTGGGTATGATTATACGATATGCATCACACAATCTCAGATTCATCTATTCAACCAACACATAGAACCTCAAAGAGTGCCCCAAAGTTTCTACCAGAGAGTCAAGACGAAAACGTGTGCCAACCCCTATGCATAGATTCATGGGTGGAACCCGCAAGTTGATCACCAAAACATACATCAAGTGGATCACATGATATCCCATTGTCACCACAGATAAGCATGTGCAAGACATACATCAAGTGTTCTCAAATCTTTAAAGACTCAATCCGATAAGATAACTTCAAAGGGGAAACTCAATCCTTTACAAGAGACAAGAGGGGGATAAGAAACATAAGCTCCAACTATAATAGCAAAGCTCACGATACATCAAGATCGTATCACCTCAAGAACACGAGAGAGAGAGAGATCAAACACATAGCTACTGGTACATACCCTCAGCCCCGAGAGAGAACTACTCCCTCCTCATCATGGAGAGCACCAGGATGATGAAGATGGCCATCGGAGAGGGATTCCCCCTCCGGCATGGTGCCGGAATGGGTCTAGATTGGTTTTCGGTGGCTACGGAGGCTTCTGGCGGCGGAACTCCCGATCTATTCTGTTCCCCGATCGTTTTAGGGTATATGGAGATATATATGAGGAAGAAGTACGTCAGGGGAGCCACAAGGGGCCCACGAGGGTGGAGGGCGCGCCCCCTACCTCGTGGCTTCCTTGAAGCTTCCTTGACGTGAACTCCAAGTCTCCCCGGTTGCTTTCCTTCCAAAAATAACTTCTCCAGAAGGTTTCATTCCTTTTCGACTCCGTTTGATATTCCTTTTCTTCGAAACACTGAAACAAGGGGAAAAAACAAGAACTGGCACTAGGCTCTGGGTCAATAGGTTAGTCCCAAAAATAATATAAAAGTGGATAATAAAGCCCAATAATGTCCAAAACAGAAGATAATATAGCATGGAGCAATCAAAAATTATAGATACGTTGGAGACGTATTAGCATCCCCAATCTTAATTCTTGCTCGTCCTCGAGTAGGTAAATGATAGAAACCGAATTTTTGATGCGGAGTGCTACTTGGCATAATTTCAATGTTATTCTTCTTAATTGTGGTATGAATATTCAGATCCAAAAGATTCAAGATAAAAGTTCATATTGACATAAAAATAATAATACTTCAAGCATACTAACTAAGCAATTATGTCTTCTCAAAATAACATGGCCAAAGAAAGTTCATCCCTACAAAATCATATAGTTTAGTCATGCTCCATTTTCGTCACACAAGAATGCTCTCATCATGCATAACCCCGATGAAAAGCCAAGAAATTGTTTCATACTTCAGTAATCTCAAACTTTATAAACCTTCACGCAATACATGAGCGCGAGCCATGGATATAGCACTATGGGCGGAATAGAATATGATGATGGGGCTTATGTGGAGAAGACAAAAAGGAGAAAGTCTCACATCAACAAGGCTAATCAATGAGCTATGGAGATTCCCATCAATTGATGTTAATGCAAGGATTAGGGATTGCCATGCAACGGATGCACTAGAGCTATAAATGTATGAAAGCTCAACAAAAAAAACTAAGTGGGTGTGCATCCAACTTGCTTGCTCAAGAAGACCTAGGGCACTTGAGGAGGCCCATTGTTGGAATATACAAGCCAAGTTCTATAATGAAAAATTCCCACTAGTATATGAAAGTGACAAAACAAGAGACTCTCTATCATGAGGATTATGGTGCTACTTTGAAGCACGAGTGTGGCAAAGGATAGTAGCATTGTCCCTTCTCTCTTTCTCTCACATTTTTTTGGGCCTTTTCTTTTTTATGGCCTTTCTCTTTTTTTGGGCCTTCTATTTTTTATGGCCATTCTCTTTTTTTATTCCTCACTTGGGACAATGCTCTAGAAAATGATGATCATCACACTTCTATTTATTTACAACTCAATGATTACAACTCGATACTAGAACAAAGTATGACTCTATATGAATGACTCCAGCGGTGTACCAGGATTGCGATGAATCAAGAGTGACATGTATGAAAAACTATGAATGGTGGCTTTGCCACAAATACGATGTCAACTACATGATCATGCAAAGCAGTATGACAATGATGATGCATGTCATAATAAACGGAACGGTGGAAAGTTGCATGGAAATATATCTCGGAATGGCTATGGAAATGACTTAATAGGTAGGTATGGTGGCTGTTTTGAGGAAGATATAAGGGGGTTTATGTGTGACAGAGCGTATCATATCACATGGTTTGGATGCACCGGCGAAGTTTGCACCAACTCTCAATGTGAGAAAGGGCAATGCACGGTACCGAAGAGTCTAGCAATGATGGAAGGGTAAGAGTGAGTATAATCCATGGACTCAACATTAGTAATAAAGAACTCACATACTTATTGCGAAGATCTACAAGTCATCAAAAACCAAGCACTACGCGCATGCTCCTAGGGGGATAGATTGGTAGTAAAAGACCATCGCTCGTCCCCGACCGTCACTCATAAGAAGGACAATCAAATAACACCTCATGTTTCAAATTTGTTACATAACGTTTACCATACGTGCATGCTACGGCACTTGCAAACTTCAACACAAGAATTTCTCAAATTCACAACTACTCAACTAGCACAACTTTAATATCACTACCTCCATGTCTCAAAACAATCATCAAGCAACAAACTTCTCTTAGTATTCAACACATTCATAAGAAAGATTTTACTAGTCTTGAATACCTAGCATATTAGGATTAAGCACATTACCATGCTGTTTAAGACTCTCAAAATAATCTAAGTGAAGCATGAGAGTTCATCTATTTCTACAAAATAAAACCACCACCGTGCTCTAAAAAGATATAAGTGAAGCACTAGAGCAAATGACAAACTACTCCGAAAGATATAAGTGAAGATCAATGAGTAGTCGAACAATTATGCAACTATATGAAGACTCTCTAACATTTAATAATTTCAGATCTTGGTATTTTATTCAAACAGCAAGAAAAACTAAATAAAATAGATTGACGCTCCAAGCAAAACACATATCATGTGGTGAATAAAAATATAGCTCCAAGTAAAGTTACCGATGAACGAAAACGAAAGAGGGAATGCCTTCCGGGGCATCCCCAAGCTTTGGCTTTTAGGTGTCCTTAGATTATCTTGGGGGTGACATGAGCATCCCCAAGCTTAGGCTCTTGCCACTCCTTGTTCCATAATCCATCAAATCTTTACCCAAAACTTGAAAACTTCACAACACAAAACTTAAAGTAGAAAATCTCGTGAGCACCGTCAGCGAAAGAAAACAAAATACCACTTCAAGGTACTGTAATGAACTCATTCTTTATTTATATTGATGTTAAACCTACTGTATTCCAACTTCTCTATGGTTTATAAACTATTTTACTAGCCATAGATTCATCGAAATAAGAAAACAACACACGAAAAACACAATCTGTCAAAAACAGAACAGTCTGTAATAATCTGTAACTAGCGCAAGATCTGGAACCCCAAAAATTCTAAAATAAATTGTTGTACGTGAGGAATTTATCTATTAATCATCTGCAAAAATAATTAACTAAATATCACTCTCCAATAAAAAATGGCAGCAATTCTCGTGAGCGCTAAAGTTTCTGTTTTTTACAGCATGATCGCAAAGACTTTCCCCAAGTCTTCCCAAAGGTTCTACTTGGCACAAACACTAATTAAAAGCATAAAACTAGATCTAAAGAGAGGATAGATGAATTATTTATTACTAAATAGGAGCAAAAATCAAGAAACAAAAATAAAGTTGGGTTGCCTCCCAACAAGCGCTATCGTTTGACGCCCCTAGCTAGGCATGATGATTTCAATAATGCTCATATAAAAGATAAGAATTGAAACATAAAGAGAGCATCATGAAGAATATAAATAGCACATTTAAGCCTAACCCACTTGCTATGCATAGGGATTTTGTTAGCAAACAACTTGTGGAAACAAGAATCAACTTGCATAGGAAGGTAAACCAAGCATAACTTCAAAATTTTAAGCACATAGAGCGGAAACTTGATATTATTGCAATTCCTACAAGCATATGTTCCTCCCTCATAATAATTTTCAGTAGCATCATGAATGAATTCAACAATATAACTATCACATAAAGCATTGCTTTCATGATCTACAAGCATAGAAAATTTACTACTCTCCACACAAGCAAGATTCTTCTCATGAATAATTGTAACACCCACGAAGCGGCTATATCTCCCACGTGTCGGAGCACGACTTAGAGGCATAACCGCACAGTAGGCATGTCGCAAGAGGGGTAATATTTACACATCCGATGTACTGAATAAGAGAGGGATAAAGAGTTGGCTTACAATCGCCACTTCAGGCAATACATAAATATAACATTACATCATCCAGAATACAATCAAGGTCCGACTACGGAACCAAATAAAGAAAGACAACCCCTAATGCTAGATCCCCGATCGCCCCAACTGGGCTCCACTACTGATCAGCTGGAAACGAAACAACACAACAAACACGATCTTCATCACCCTCCCACATGAGCTCGGCTGCGTCATCTATAATGGTATCATCGGCACCTGCAACTGTTTGGAAGTATCTGTGAGTCACGGGGACTCAGCAATCTCACACCCGCGAGATCAAGACTATTTAAGCTTATGGGTAGGGAAAGGTAGTGAGGTGGAGCTGCAGCAAGCACTAAGCATATATGGTGGCTAACATACGCAAATAAGAGCGAGAAGAGAAGCAAAGCAACGGTGATGAACTAGAAGTGATCAAGAAGTGATCCTGAAACTACTTACGTTCAAGCATAACACCAAAACCGTGTTCACTTCTCGGACTCCACCGAAAAGAGACCATCATGGCTACACATGCGGTTGATCCATTTTAATTAAGTTAAGTTTCAAGTTTTCTACAACCGGATATTAACAAATTCACATCTGCCCATAACCGCGGGCACGGCTTTAGAAAGTTCAAACCCTGCAGGGGAGGCCCAAGGGGGGGCGCACCAGCCCACCAGGGGCTGGTTCCCCTCCCACTTTAGCCCATGGGGCCCTCCGTGATAGGTGGCCCCACCCGGTGGACCCTCGGGACCCTTCTGGTGGTCCCGGTACAATACCGGCGACCCCCGAAACCTTCCCGATGGCCGAAACTGGACTTCCTATATATAAATCTTAACCTCCGGACCATTCCGGAACTCCTCGTGACGTCCGGGATCTCATCCGGGACTCCGAACAACTTTCGGGTTACTGCATACAAATATCTCTACAACCCTAGCGTCACCGAACCTTAAGTGTGTAGACCCTACGGGTTCGGGAGACACGCAGAGATGACCGAGACGACTCTCCGGTCAATAACCAACAGCGAGATCTGGATACCCATGTTGGCTCCCACATGCTCCTTGATGATCTCATCGGATGAACCACGATGTCGAGGATTCAATCAATCTGTATACAATTCCCTTTGTCAATTGGTACGTTACTTGCCCGAGACTCGATCGTCGGTATCCCAATACCTCGTTCAATCTCGTTACCGGCAAGTCACTTTACTCGTACCGTAATGCATGATCCCATGATCAACCACTTGGTCACATTGAGCTCATTATGATGATGCATTACCGAGTGGGCCCAGAGATACCTCTTCGTCATACGGAGTGACAAATCCCAGTCTCGATTCGTGCCAACCCAACAGACACTTTCGGAGATACCTGTAATGTACCTTTATAGTCACCCAGTTACGTTGTGACGTTTGGCACACCCAGGGCACTCCTACGGTATCTGGGAGTTGCACAATCTCATGGTCTAAGGAAATGATACTTGACATTCGGAAAAGCTACAGCAAACGAACTACACGATCTTTGAGCTATGCTTAGGATTGGGTCTTGTCCATCACATCATTCTCCTAATGATGTGATCCCGTTATCAATGACATCCAATGTCCATAGTCAGGAAACCATGACTATCTTTTGATCAACGAGCTAGTCAACTAGAGGCTCACTAGGGACGTGTTGTGGTCTATGTATTCACACATGTATTACGATTTCCGGATAACACAACTATAGCATGAACAATAGACAATTATCATGAACAAAGAAATATAATAATAATCATTTTATTATTGCCTCTAGGGCATATTTCCAACAGTCTCCCACTTGCACTAGAGTCAATAATCTAGTTACATTGTGATGAATCGAACACCCATGCAGTTCTGGTGTTGATCATGTTTTGCTCTAGGGAGAGGTTTAGTCAACAGATCTGCCACATTCAGGTCCGTATGTACTTTACAAATCTCTATGTCTCCATTTTGAACACTTTCACGAATGGAGTTGAAGCGACGCTTGATATGCATGGTCTTCCTGTGAAACCTGGGCTCCTTGGCAAGGGCAATAGCTCCAGTGTTGTCACAGAAGAGAGTCACCCAGACTGCTTCTTGTGCTGCCTCCGAGGCTGCCATGTACTCCGCTTCACATGTAGATCCCGCCACAACGCTTTGCTTGCAACTGCACCAGCTTACAGCCCCACCATTCAAAATATACACGTATCCGGTTTGTGACTTAGAGTCATCCTGATCTGTGTCGAAGCTAGCATCGACGTAACCCTTTACGACGAGCTCTTTGTCACCTCCATAAACGAGAAACATATCCTTAGTCCTTTTCAGGTACTTCAGGATATTCTTGACCGCTGTCCAGTGTTCCATGCCGGGATTACTTTGGTACCTTCCTACCAAACTTACGGCAAGGTTTACATCAGGTCTGGTACATAGCATAGCATACATGATAGACCCTATGGCCGAGGCATAGGGGACGACACTCATCTTTTCTCTATCTTCTGTCGTGGTCGGGCGTTGAGCCGTGCTCAATCTCGTACCTTGCAATACAGGCAAGAACCCCTTCTTTGACTGATCCATTTTGAACTTCTTCAATATCTTGTCAAGGTACGTACTCTGTGAAAGACCAATGAGGCGTCTCGATCTATCTCTATAGATCTTGATGCCTAATATATAAGCAGCTTCTCCAAGATCCTTCATTGAAAAACACTTGTTCAAGGAGGCCTTTATGCTTTCCAAGAATTCTATATCATTTCCCATCAATAGTATGTCATCCACATACAGTATGAGAAATGCTACAGAGCTCCCACTCACTTTCTTGTAAATGCAGGCTTCTCCATAAGTCTGCGTAAACCCAAACGCTTTGATCATCTCATCAAAACGAATGTTCCAACTCCGAGATGCTTGCACCAGCCCATAAATCGAGCGTTGGAGCTTGCACACCTTGTCAGCATTCTTAGGATCGACAAAACCTTCTGGCTGCATCATATACAATTCTTCCTTAAGGAAACCATTAAGGAATGCCGTTTTGATGTCCATTTGCCATATCTCATAATCATAGAATGCGGCAATTACTAACATGATTCAGACGGACTTCAGCTTCGCTACGGGTGAGAAAGTCTCATCGTAGTCAACCCCTTGAACTTGTCGATAACCCTTAGCGACAAGCCGAGCTTTATAGATGGTTACGTTACCATCTGCGTCTGTCTTCTTCTTAAAGATCCATTTATTTTCTATGGCTCGCCGATCATCGGGCAAGTCAGTCAAAGTCCATACTTCGTTTTCATACATGGATTCTATCTCGGATTTCATGGCTTCCAGCCATTTGTCAGAATCCGGGCCCGCCATCGCTTCTTCATAGTTCGAAGGTTCACCGTTGTCTAACAACATGATTTCCAAGACAGGGTTGTCGTACCACTCTGGTGCGGAACATGTCCTTGTGGACCTACGAAGTTCAGTAGCAACTTGATCTGAAATTTCATGATCATCATCATCAACTTCCTCTCTAGTCGGTGCAGGCACCTCAGGAACATTTTCTTGAGCTGCGCCACTTACCGGTTCAAGAGGTAATACTTCATCAAGTTCTACATTCCTCCCACTTATTTCTTTCGAGAGAAACTCTTTCTCTAGAAAGGACCCATTCTTGGCAACAAAGATCTTGCCTTTGGATCTAAGGTAGAAGGTATACCCAATAGTTTCTTTAGGGTATCCTATGAAGATGCATTTTTCTGATTTGGGTTCGAGCTTTTCAGGTTGAAGTTTCTTGACATAAGCATCGCATCCCCAAACTTTTAGAAATGACAGCTTAGGTTCCTTCCCAAACCATAATTCATACGGTGTCGTCTCAATGGATTTTGATGGAGCCCTATTTAAAGTGAATGCGGCAGTCTCTAAAGTATAGCCCCAAAATGACAGCGGTAGATCGGTAAGAGACATCATAGATCGCACCATATCCAATAGAGTGCGATTACGACGTTCGGACACACCATTATGTTGAGGTGTTCCAGGCGGTGTGAGTTGTGAAACTATTCCACATTTTCTTAAGTGTGTGCCAAATTCGTGACTCAAGTATTCTCCCCCACGATCTGATCGCAAGAACTTGATTTTCCTGTCATGTTGATTCTCAACCTCACTCTGAAATTCCTTGAACTTTTCAAAGGTCTCAGACTTGTGTTTCATTAAGTAGATATACCCATATCTACTCAAGTCATCAGTGAGGGTGAGAACATAACGATAGCCACCGCGAGCCTCAACACTCATTGGACCGCACACATCAGTATGTATGATTTCCAATAAGTTGGTTGCTCGCTCCATCGTTCCTGAGAACGGAGTCTTGGTCATTTTACCCATGAGGCATGGTCCGCACGTGTCAAATGATTCGTAATCAAGAGACTCCAAAAGTCCATTTGCATGGAGCTTCTTCATGCGTTTGACACCTATGTGACCAAGGCGGCAGTGCCACAAGTATGTGGGACTATCATTATCAACCTTACATCTTTTGGTATTCACACTATGCATATGTGTAACATTACGCTCGAGATTCATTAAGAATAAACCATTCACCAACGGAGCATGACCATAAAACATATCTCTCATATAAATAGAACAACCATTATTCTCGGATTTAAATGAGTAGCCATATCGAATTAAAAGAGATCCTGATACAATGTTCATGCTCAAAGCTGGCACTAAATAAGAATTATTGAGGTTTAAAACTAATCATGTAGGTAAATGTAGAGGCAGCGTGCCGACGGCGATCACATCGACCTTGGAACCATTCCCGACGCGCATCGTCACCTCGTCCTTCGCTAGTCTCTGCTTATCCCGCAGCTCCTGCTTTGAGTTACAAATGTGAGCAACCGCACCGGTATCAAATACCCAGGAGCTACTACGAGTACTGGTAAGGTACACATCAATTACATGTATATCACATATACCTTTAGTGTTGCCGGCCTTCTTGTCCGCTAAGTATTTGGGGCAGTTCCGCTTCCAGTGACCACTTCCCTTACAATAAAAACACTCAGTCTCAGGCTTGGGTCCATTCTTTGGTTTCTTCCCGGCAGCTTGCTTACCGGGCGCGGCAACTCCCTTGCCGTCCTTCTTGAAGTTCTTCTTACCCTTGCCTTTCTTGAGCTTAGTGGTTTTATTCACCATCAACACTTGATGTTCCTTTTTGATTTCCACCTCTGCTAATTTCAGCATTGAATATACCTCAGGAATGGTCTTTTCCATCCCCTGCATATTGAAGTTCATCACAAAGCTCTTGTAGCTCGGTGGAAGCGACTGAAGGATTCTGTCAATGACCGTGTCATCCGGGAGATTAACTCCCAGCTGAGTCAAGCGGTTATGCAACCCAGACATTTTGAGTATGTGCTCACTAACAAAACTATTTTCCTCCATCTTACAACTGAAGAACTTGTCGGAGACTTCATATCTCTCGACCCGGGCATGAGCTTGAAAAACCATTTTCAGCTCTTCGAACATCTCATATGCTCTGTGTCTCTCAAAACGCTTTTGGAGCCCCGGTTCTAAGCTGTAAAGCATGCCGCACTGAACGAGGGAGTAATCATCAGCATGTGACTGCCAAGCGTTCATAACGTCTTGGTTCTCTGGGACAGGTGCGTCACCTAGCGGTGCTTCTAGAACATAATCTTTCTTGGCAGCTATGAGGATGATCCTCAGGTTCCGGACCCAGCCCGTATAGTTGCTGCCATCGTCTTTCAGCTTGGTTTTCTCTAGGAACGCATTGAAGTTGAGGACAACGTGGGCCATTTGATCTACAAGACATATTTTAAAGATTTTAGACTAAGTTCATGATAATTAAGTTCATCCAATCAATTTATTCAATGAACTCCCACTCAGATAGACATCCCTCCAGTCATCTAAGTGAAACATGATCTGAGTTAACTAGGCCGTGTCCGATCATCACGTGAGACAGACTAGTCAGCATCGGTGAACATCTTCATGTTGATCGTATCTTCTATACGACTCATGCTCGACCTTTTGGTCTTCCGTGTTCCGAGGCCATGTCTGTACATGCTAGGCTCGTCAAGTCAACCTAAGTGTATTGCGTGTGTAAATCTGGCTTACACCCGTTGTATTCGAATGTTAGAATCTATCACACCCGATCATCACGTGGTGCTTCGAAACAACGAACCTTCGCAATGGTGCACAGTTAGGGGGAACACTTTCTTGAAATTATTACGAGGGATCATCTTATTTAAGCTACCGTCGTTCTAAGCAAATAAGATGTAAAACATGATAAACATCACATGCAATCAAATAGTAACATGATATGGCAAATATCATTTGCTCCTTTTGATCTCCATCTTCGGGGCTCCATGATCATCTTTGTCACCGGCATGACACCATGATTTCCATCATCATGATCTCCATCATCGTGTCTTCTTGAAGTTGTCTCGTCATCTATTACTTCTACTACTATGGCTAACGCTTTAGCAATAAAGTAAAGTAATTACATGACGTTTATGTTGTCACGCAGGTCATAAATAAATAAAGACAACTCCTATGGCTCCTGCCGGTTGTCATACTCATCGACATGCAAGTCGTGATTCCTATTACAAGAACATGATCAATCTCATACATCACATATATCATTCATCACATCTTTTTGGCCATATCACATCACACGGCACATGCTGCAAAAACAAGTTAGACGTCCTCTAATTGTTGTTGCAAGTTTTTACGTGGCTGCTATAGGTTTCTAACAAGAACGTTTCTTACTTACGCCAAAACCACAATGCGATATGCCAATTCCTATTTACCCTTCATAAGGACCCTTTTCATCGAATCCGATCTGAGTAAAGTGGGAGAGACAGACACCCGCCAGCCACCTTATGTAACTAGTGCATGTCAATCGGTGGAACCAGTCTCACATAAGCGTACGTGTAAGGTCGGTCCGGGCCGCTTCATCCCACGATGTCGCCGAAACAAGATAAGACTAGTAACGGCAGGCAAATTGACAATATCCACGCCCACAACTGCTTTGTGTTCTACTCGTGCATAGAAACTACACATAGACCTAGCTCTGATACCACTGTTGGGGAATGTAGCCGAATTTTAAAATTTTCTACGCATCACCAAGATCAATCTATGGAGTCATCTAGCAACGAGGGAGGGAGGAGTTCATCTACATACCCTTGTAGATCGCGCGCGGAAGCATTCAAGAGAATGGGGTTGATGGAGTCGTACTCGTCGTGATCCAAATCACCGATGACCAAGTGCCGAACGGACAGCACCTCCGCGTTCAACACACGTATGGTTGGGAAGACATCTCCTCCTTCTTGATCCAGCAAGGGGGAAGGAGAGGTTGATGAAGATCCAGCAGCACGATGGCGTGGTGGTGGATGCAGCAGGATCCCGGCAGGGCTTCGCCAAGCGCAAGCGGGGAGGAGAGGTGTTACGGAGGGAGAGGGAGGCGCCAAGAGCAATGGTGCAGCTGCCCTCCCCCCCCTCTTTATATAGGGGCCTTGGGGGGCGCCGGCCCTAGGAGATGCAATCTCCAAGGGGGCGGCGGCCAAGGGGTGGCTTTCCCCCCAAGCCAAGTGGGGGGCGCCTCCACCCCTAGGGTTTCCCAACCCTAGGCACAGGGGAGGCCCAAGGGGGGACGCACCAGCCCACCAGGGGCTGGTTCCCCTTCCACTTTAGCCCATGGGGCCCTCCGGGATAGGTGGCCCCATCCGGTGGACCCCCGGGACCCTTCCGGTGGTCCCGGTACAATACTGGCGACCCCCGAAACCTTCCCGATGGCCAAAACTGGACTTCCTATATATAAATCTTTACCTCCGGACCATTCCGGAACTCCTCGTGACGTCCGGGATCTCATTCGGGACTCCGAACAACTTTTGGGGTACTGCATACTAATATCTCTACAAGTTTTTTATGGCCATTCTCTTTTTTTATTCCTCACTTGGGACAATGCTCTAAAAAATGATGATCATCACACTTCTATTTATTTACAACTCAATGATTACAACTCGATACTAGAACAAAGTATGACTCTATATGAATGACTCCGGCGGTGTACCAGGATTGTGATGAATCAAGAGTGACATGTATGAAAAACTATGAACGGTGGCTTTGCCACAAATACGATGTCAACTACATGATCATGCAAAGCAGTATGACAATGATGATGCGTGTCATAATAAACGGAACGGTGGAAAGTTGCATGGAAATATATCTCGGAATGGCTATGGAAATGCCATAATAGGTAGGTATGGTGGCTGTTTTGAGGAAGATATAAGGAGGTTTATGTGTGACAGAGCGTATCATATCACAGGGTTTGGATGCACCAGCGAAGTTTGCACCAACTCTCAATGTGAGAAAGGGCAATGCACGGTACCGAAGAGTCTAGCAATGATGGAAGGGTAAGAGGGAGTATAATCCATGGACTCAACATTAGTAATAAAGAACTCACATACTTATTGCAAAGATCTACAAGTCATCAAAAACCAAGCACTACGCGCATGCTTCTAGGGGGATAGATTGGTAGTAGAAGACCATCGCTCGTCCCCGACCGCCACTCATAAGCAGGACAATCAAATAACACCTCATGTTTCAAATTTGTTACATAAAGTTTACCATATGTGCATGCTACGGCACTTGCAAACTTCAACACAAGAATTTCTCAAATTCACAACTACTCAACTAGCACAACTTTAATATCACTACCTCCATCTCTCAAAACAATCATCAAGCATCAAACTTCTCTTAGTATTCAACACATTCATAAGAAAGATTTTACTAGTCTTGAATACCTAGCATATTAGGATTAAGCACATTACCATGCTTTTTAAGACTCTCAAAATAATCTAAGTGAAGCATGAGAGTTCATCTATTTCTAGAAAATAAAACTACCACCGTGCTCTAAAAAGATATAAGTGAAGCACTAGAGCAAATGACAAACTACTCCGAAAGATATAAGTGAAGATCAATGAGTAGTCGAACAATTATGCAACTATATGAAGACTCTCTAACATTTAATAATTTCAGATCTTGGTATTTTATTCAAACAGCAAGAAAAACTAAATAAAATAGATTGACGCTCCAAGCAAAACACATATCATGTGGTGAATAAAAATATAGCTCCAAGTAAAGTTACCGATGAACGAAGACGAAAGAGGGAATGCCTTCCGGGGCATCCCCAAGCTTTGGCTTTTAGGTGTCCTTAGATTATCTTGGGGGTGCCATGGGCATCCCCAAGCTTAGGCTCTTCCCACTCCTTGTTCCATATTCTATCAAATCTTTACCCAAAACTAGAAAACTTCACAACACAAAACTTAAAGTAGAAAATCTCGTGAGCACCGTCAGCGAAAGAAAACAAAATACCACTTCAAGGTACTGTAATGAACTCATTCTTTATTTATATTGGTGTTAAACCTACTGTATTCCAACTTCTCTATGGTTTATAAACTATTTTACTAGCCATAGATTCATCAATATAAGAAAACAACACACGAAAAACAGAATCTGTCAAAAACAGAATAGTCTGTAATAATCTGTAACTAGCGCAAGATCTGGAACCCCAAAAATTCTAAAATAAATTGTTGTACGTGAGGAATTTATCTATTAATCATCTGCAAAAATAATTAACTAAATATCACTCTCCAATAAAAATGGCAGCAATTCTCGTGAGCGCTAAAGTTTCTGCTTTTTTACAGCATGATCGCAAAGACTTTCCCCAAGTCTTCCCAAAGGTTCTACTTGGCACAAACACTAATTAAAAGAATAAAACTAGATCTAACGAGAGGATAGATGAATTATTTATTACTAAACAGGAGCAAAAATCAAGAAACAAAAATAAAGTTGGGTTGCCTCCCAACAAGCGCTATCGTTTGACGCCCCTAGCTAGGCATGATGATTTGAATGATGCTCATATAAAAGATAAGAATTGAAACATAAAGAGAGCATCATGAAGAATATAAATAGCACATTTAAGCCTAACCCACTTGCTATGCATAGGGATTTTGTTAGCAAACAACTTGTGGGAACAAGAATCAACTTGCATAGGAAGGTAAACCAAGCATAACTTCAAAATTTTAAGCACATAGAGAGGAAACTTGATATTATTGCAATTCCTACAAGCATATGTTCCTCCCTCATAATAATTTTCAGTAGCATCATGAATGAATTCAACAATATAACTATCCCATAAAGCATTGCTTTCATGATCTACAAGCATAGAAATTTACTACTCTCCACACAAGCAAAATTCTTCTCATGAATAATTGTAACACCCACGATGCGGCTATATCTCCCACGTGTCGGAGCACGACTTAGAGGCATAACCGCATAGTAGGCATGTCGCAAGAGGGGTAATATTTACACATCCCATGTACTGAATAAGAGAGGGATAAAGAGTTGGCTTACAATCGCCACTTCAGGCAATACATAAATATAGCATTACATCATCTAGAATACAATCAAGGTCCGACTACGGAACCAAATAAAGAAAGACAACCCCTAATGCTAGATCCCCGATCGCCCCAACTGGGCTCCACTACTGATCAGCTGGAAACGAAACAACACAACAAACACGATCTTCATCGCTCTCCCACATGAGCTCGGTTGCGTCATCTATAATGGTATCATCGGCACCTGCAACTGTTTGGAAGTATCTGTGAGTCACAGGGACTCAGCAATCTCACACCCACGAGATCAAGACTATTTAAGCTTATGGGTAGGGAAAGGTAGTGAGGTGGAGCTGCAGTAAGAACTAAGCATATATGGTGGCTAACATACGCAAATAAGAGCGAGAAGAGAAGCAAAACAATGATGATGAACTAGAAGTGATCAAGAAGTGATCCTGAAACTACTTATGTTCAAGCATAACACCAAAACCGTGTTCACTTCCCGGACTCCACCGAAAAGAGACAATCATGGCTACACACGCGGTTGATCCATTTTAATTAAGTTAAGTTTCAAGTTCTCTACAACCGGATATTAACAAATTCACATCTGCCCATAACCGCGGGCACGCCTTTCGAAAGTTCAAACCCTGCAGGGGTGTCCCAACTTAGCCCATCACAAGCTCTCATGGTCAACAAAGGATATTCCTTCTCCCAGGAAGACCCGATCAGACTCGAAATCCCGGTTACAAGACATTTCGACAATGGTAAAACAAGACCAGCAAGACTGCCCGATGCGCCGACATCCCGATAGGAGCTGCACATATCTCGTTCTCAGGGCAACACCGGATTGTCCAAGATTCGGGTAGGCCAGCCCAGAGTTGCCCCTGGTGGCCACCGGCGGCTGACAGGTTCGGACCAACACTTAGACAAGCACTGCCCCATGGGGGGGTTAAAATAAAGATGACCCTCGAGAGCACGACTCCCAAGGGAAAGGTAGGTGGTGGTGAGGCAAAAGGTAAAACCAAGGTGCGCACCAGCCCACCAGGGGCTGGTTCCCCTCCCACTTTAGCCCATGGGGCCCTCCGGGATAGGTGGCCCCACCCGGTGGACCCCCGGGACCCTTCCGGTGGTCCCGGTACAATACCGGCGACCCTCAAAACCTTCCCGATGGCCGAAACTGGACTTCCTATAAATAAATCTTTACCTCGGACCATTCCGAAACTCCTCGTGACGTCCAGGATCTCATCCGGGACTCCGAACAACTTTTGGGTTACTGCATACTAATATCTCTACAACCCTAGCGTCACCGAACCTTAAGTGTGTAGACCCTACGGGTTCGGGAGACACGCAGAGATGACCAAGATGACTCTCCGGTCAATAACCAACAGCGGGATCTGGATACCCATGTTGGCTCCCACATGCTCCTTGATGATCTCATCGGATGAACCACGATGTCGAGGATTCAATCAATCCGTATACAATTCCCTTTGTCAATCGGTACATTACTTGCCCGAGACTCGATCGTCGGTATCCCAATACCTCATTCAATCTCATTACCGGCAAGTCACTTTACTCGTACCGTAATGCATGATCCCGTGATCAACCACTTGGTCACATTGAGCTCATTATGATGATGCATTACCGAGTGGGCCCAGAGATACCTCTCCATCATACGGAGTGACAAATCCCAGTCTCGATTCATGCCAACCCAATAGACACTTTCGGAGATACCTGTAATGTACCTTTATAGTCACCTAGTTACGTTGTGACGTTTGGCACACCCAGGGCACTCCTACGGTATCTGGGAGTAGCACAATCTCATGGTCTAAGGAAATGATACTTGACATTCGGAAAAGCTACAGCAAACGAACTACACGATCTTTGAGCTATGCTTAGGATTGGGTCTTGTCCATCACATCATTCTCCTAATGATGTGATCCCTTTATCAATGACATCCAATGTCCATAGTCAGGAAACCATGACTATCTTTTGATCAATGAGCTAGTCAACTAGAGGCTCACTAGGGACGTGTTGTGGTCTATGTATTCACACATGTATTATGATTTCCGGATAAAACAATTATAAAATGAACAATAGACAATTATCATGAACAAAGAAATATAATAATAACCATTTTATTATTGCCTCTAGGGCATATTTCCAACAGTCTCCCACTTGCACTAGAGTCAATAGTCTAGTTACATTGTGATGAATCGAACACCCATGCAGTTCTGGTGTTGATCATGTTTTGCTCTAGGGAGAGGTTTAGTCAACGGATCTGCCACATTCAGGTCCGTATGTACTTTACAAATCTCTATGTCTCCATTTTGAACACTTTCATGAATGGAGTTGAAGCGATGCTTGATATGCCTGGTCTTCCTGTGAAACCTGAGCTCCTTGGCAAGGGCAATAGCTCCAGTGTTGTCACAGAAGAGAGTCATCGGGCCCGACGCATTGGTATGACTCCTAGGTCGGTAATGAACTCCTTCACCCAGACTGCTTCTTGTGCTGCCTCCGAGGCTGCCATGTACTCCGCTTCACATGTAGATCCCGCCACAACGCTTTGCTTGCAACTGCACCAGCTTACAGCCCCACCATTCAAAATATACACGTATCCGGTTTGTGACTTAGAGTCATCCTGATCTGTGTCGAAGCTAGCATCGACGTAACCCTTTACGACGAGCTCTTTGTCACCTCCATAAACGAGAAACATATCCTTAGTCCTTTTCAGGTACTTCAGGATATTCTTGACCGCTGTCCAGTGTTCCATGCCGGGATTACTTTGGTACCTTCCTACCAAACTTACGGCAAGGTTTACATCAGGTCTGGTACATAGCATAGCATACATGATAGACCCTATGGCCGAGGCATAGGGGACGACACTCATCTTTTCTCTATCTTCTGTCGTGGTCGGGCATTGAGCCGTGCTCAATCTCGTACCTTGCAATACAGGCAAGAACCCCTTCTTTGACTGATCCATTTTGAACTTCTTCAATATCTTGTCAAGGTACGTACTCTGTGAAAGACCAATGAGGCGTCTCGATCTATCTCTATAGATCTTGATGCCTAATATATAAGCAGCTTCTCCAAGATCCTTCATTGAAAAACACTTGTTCAAGGAGGCCTTTATGCTTTCCAAGAATTCTATATCATTTCCCATCAATAGTATGTCATCCACATACAGTATGAGAAATGCTACAGAGCTCCCACTCACTTTCTTGTAAATGCAGGCTTCTCCATAAGTCTGCGTAAACCCAAACGCTTTGATCATCTCATCAAAACGAATGTTCCAACTCCGAGATGCTTGCACCAGCCCATAAATCGAGCGTTGGAGCTTGCACACCTTGTCAGCATTCTTAGGATCGACAAAACCTTCTGGCTGCATCATATACAATTCTTCCTTAAGGAAACCATTAAGGAATGCCGTTTTGATGTCCATTTGCCATATCTCATAATCATAGAATGCGGCAATTACTAACATGATTCAGACGGACTTCAGCTTCGCTACGGGTGAGAAAGTCTCATCGTAGTCAACCCCTTGAACTTGTCGATAACCCTTAGCGACAAGCCGAGCTTTATAGATGGTTACGTTACCATCTGCGTCTGTCTTCTTCTTAAAGATCCATTTATTTTCTATGGCTCGCCGATCATCGGGCAAGTCAGTCAAAGTCCATACTTCGTTTTCATACATGGATTCTATCTCGGATTTCATGGCTTCCAGCCATTTGTCAGAATCCGGGCCCGCCATCGCTTCTTCATAGTTCGAAGGTTCACCGTTGTCTAACAACATGATTTCCAAGACAGGGTTGTCGTACCACTCTGGTGCGGAACATGTCCTTGTGGACCTACGAAGTTCAGTAGCAACTTGATCTGAAATTTCATGATCATCATCATCAACTTCCTCTCTAGTCGGTGCAGGCACCTCAGGAACATTTTCTTGAGCTGCGCCACTTACCGGTTCAAGAGGTAATACTTCATCAAGTTCTACATTCCTCCCACTTATTTCTTTCGAGAGAAACTCTTTCTCTAGAAAGGACCCATTCTTGGCAACAAAGATCTTGCCTTTGGATCTAAGGTAGAAGGTATACCCAATAGTTTCTTTAGGGTATCCTATGAAGATGCATTTTTCTGATTTGGGTTCGAGCTTTTCAGGTTGAAGTTTCTTGACATAAGCATCGCATCCCCAAACTTTTAGAAATGACAGCTTAGGTTCCTTCCCAAACCATAATTCATACGGTGTCGTCTCAACGGATTTTGACGGAGCCCTATTTAAAGTGAATGCGGCAGTCTCTAAAGCATAGCCCCAAAATGACAGCGGTAGATCGGTAAGAGATATCATAGATCGCACCATATCCAATAGAGTGCGATTACGATGTTCGGACACACCATTACGCTGAGGTGTTCCAGGCGGTGTGAGTTGTGAAACTATTCCACATTTTCTTGAGTGTGTGCCAAATTCGTGACTCAAGTATTCTCCCCCACGATCTGATCGCAAGAACTTGATTTTCCTGTCATGTTGATTCTCAACCTCACTCTGAAATTCCTTGAACTTTTCAAAGGTCTCAGACTTGTGTTTCATTAAGTAGATATACCCATATCTACTCAAGTCATCAGTGAGGGTGAGAACATAACGATAGCCACCGCGAGCCTCAACACTCATTAGACCGCACACATCAATATGTATGATTTCCAATAAGTTGGTTGCTCGCTCCATCGTTCCTGAGAACGGAGTCTTGGTCATTTTACCCATGAGGCATGGTCCGCACGTGTCAAATGATTCGTAATCAAGAGACTCCAAAAGTCCATCTGCATGGAGCTTCTTCATGCGTTTGACACCTATGTGACCAAGGTGGCAGTGCCACAAGTATGTGGGACTATCATTATCAACCTTACATCTTTTGGTATTCACACTATGAATATGTGTAACATTACGCTCAAGATTCATTAAGAATAAACCATTCACCAACGGAGCATGACCATAAAACATATCTCTCATATAAATAGAACAACCATTATTCTCGGATTTAAATGAGTAGCCATCTCAAATTAAACGAGATCCTGATACAATGTTCATGCTCAAAGCTGGCACTAAATAACAATTATTGAGGTTTAAAACTAATCCCGTAGGTAAATGTAGAGGCAGCGTGCCGACGGCGATCACATCGACCTTGGAACCATTCCCGACGCGCATCGTCACCTCGTCCTTCGCCAGTCTCCGCTTATCCCGCAGCTCCTGCTTTGAGTTACAAATGTGAGCAACCGCACCGGTATCAAATACCCAGGAGCTACTACGAGTACTGGTAAGGTACACATCAATTACATGTATATCACATATACCTTTAGTGTTGCCGGCCCTCTTGTCCGCTAAGTATTTGGGGCAGTTCCGCTTCCAGTGACCACTTCCCTTATAATAAAAACACTCAGTCTCAGGCTTGGGTCCATTCTTTGGCTTCTTCCCGGCAGCTTGCTTACCGGGTGCGGCAACTCCCTTGCCGTCCTTCTTGAAGTTCTTCTTACCCTTGCCTTTCTTGAACTTAGTGGTTTTATTCACCATCAACACTTGATGTTCCTTTTTGATTTCCACCTCTGCTGATTTCAGCATTGAATATACCTCAGGAATGGTCTTTTCCATCCCCTGCATATTGAAGTTCATCACAAAGCTCTTGTAGCTCGGTGGAAGCGACTGAAGGATTCTGTCAATGATCGCGTCATCCGGGAGATTAACTCCCAGCTGAGTCAAGCGGTTATGCAACCCAGACATTTTGAGTATGTGCTCACTAACAGAACTATTTTCCTCCATCTTACAACTGAAGAACTTGTCGGAGACTTCATATCTCTTGACCCGGGCATGAGCTTGAAAAACCATTTTCAGCTCTTCAAACATCTCATATGCTCAGTGTCTCTCAAAACGCTTTTGCAGCCCCGGTTCTAAGCTGTAAAGCATACCGCACTGAACGAGGGAGTAATCATCAGCACGTGACTGCCAAGCGCTCATAACGTCTTGGTTCTCTGGGACAGGTGCGTCAACTAGCGGTGCTTCTAGAACATAATCTTTCTTGGCAGCTATGAGGATGATCCTCAGGTTCCGGACCCAGCCCGTATAGTTGTTACCATCGTCTTTCAGCTTGGTTTTCTCTAGGAACGCATTGAAGTTGAGGACAACATGGGCCATTTGATCTACAAGACATATTGTAAAGATTTTAGACTAAGTTCATGATAATTAAGTTCATCCAATCAATTTATTCAATGAACTCCCACTCAGATAGACATCCCTCCAGTCATCTAAGTGAAACATGATCCGAGTTAACTAGGTCGTGTCCGATCATCACGTGAGACGGACTAGTCAGCATCGGTGAACATCTTCATGTTGATCGTATCTTCTATACGACTCATGCTCGACCTTTCGGTCTTCCGTGTTCCGAGGCCATGTCTGTACATGCTAGGCTCGTCAAGTCAACCTAAGTGTATTGCGTGTGTAAATCTGGCTTACACCCGTTGTATTCGAACGTTAGAATCTATCACACCCGATCATCACGTGGTGCTTCGAAACAATGAACCTTCGCAACGGTGCACAGTTAGGGGAACACTTTCTTGAAATTATTACGAGGGATCATCTTATTTAAGCTACCGTCGTTCTAAGCAAATAAGATGTAAAACATGATAAACATCACATTCAATCAAATAGTGACATGATATGGCCAATATCATTTGCTCCTTTTGATCTCCATCTTCGGGGCTCCATGATCATCATTGTCACCGGCATGACACCATGATCTCCATCATCGTGTCTTCTTGAATTTGTCTCGTCATCTATTACTTCTACTACTATGGCTAACGCTTTAGCAATAAAGTAAAGTAATTACATGATGTTTATGTTGACATGCAGGTCATAAATAAATAAAGACAACTCCTATGGCTCCTGCCGGTTGTCATACTCATCGACATGCAAGTCGTGATTCCTATTACAAGAACATGATCAATCTCATACATCACATATATCATTCATCACATCCTTTTGGCCATATCACATCACACGGCACATGCTGCAAACACAAGTTAGACGTCCTCTAATTGTTGTTGCAAGTTTTTACGTGGCTGCTATAGGTTTCTAGTAAGAACGTTTCTTACTTACGCCAAAACCACAATGTGATATGCCAATTTCTATTTACCCTTCATAAGGACCCTTTTCATCGAATCCGATCCGACTAAAGTGGGAGAGACAGACACCCGCCAGCCACCTTATGCAACTAGTGCATGTCAATCGGTGGAACCAGTCTCACATAAGCGTACATGTAAGGTCGGTCCGGGCCGCTTCATCCCACGATGCCGCCGAAACAAGATAAGACTAGTAACGGCAAGCAAATTGACAATATCCACGCCCACAACTGCTTTGTGTTCTACTCGTGCATAGAAACTACACATAGACCTAGCTCTAATACCACTGTTGGGGAATGTAGTAGAATTTTAAAATTTTCTATGCATCACCAAGATCAATCTATGGAGTCATCTAGCAACGAGGGAGAGAGGAGTGCATCTACATACCCTTGTAGATCGCGCGCGGAAGCGTTCAAGAGAACGGAGTTGATGGAGTCGTACTCATCGTGATCCAAATCACCGATGACCAAGTGCCGAAAGGACAGCACCTCCGTGTTCAACACACGTACGGTTGGGAAGACGTCTCCTCCTCCTTGATCCAGCAAGGGGGAAGGAGAGGTTGATGAAGATCCAGCAGCACGACGGTGTGGTGGTGGATGCAGCAGGATCCCGGCAGGCCTTCGCCAAGCGCAAGCGGGGAGGAGAGGTGTTACGGAGGGAGAGGGAGGCGCCAAGAGCAAGGGTGCGGCTGCCCTCCCTCCCCCCTCTTTATATAGGGGCCTTGGGGGGCACCGGCCCTAGGAGATGCAATCTCCAAGGGGGCGGCAGCCAAGGGGTGGCTTTCCCCCCAAGCCAATTGGGGGGTGCCCCCACCCCTAGGGTTTCCCAACCCTAGGTGCAGGGGAGGCCCAAGGAGGGGCGCACCAGCCCACCAGGGGCTGGTTCCCCTCCCACTTTAGCCCATGGGGCCCTCCGGGATAGGTGGCCCCATCCGGTGGACCCCCGGGACCCTTCCGGTGGTCTCGGTACAATACCGGCGACCCCCGAAACCTTCCCGATGGCCGAAACTGGACTTCCTATATATAAAATCTTTACCTTCGGACCATTCCAGAACTCCTCATGACGTTCGGGATCTCATCCGGGACTCCGAACAACTTTTGGGTTACTGCATACTAATATCTCTACAACCCTAGCGTCACCGAACCTTAAGTGTGTAGACCCTACGGGTTTGGGAGACACGCAGACATGACCGAGACGACTCTCCGGTCAATAACCAACAACGGGATCTAGATACCCATGTTGGCTCCCACATGCTCCTCGATGATCTCATCGGATGAACCACGATGTCGAGGATTCAATCAATCCGTATACAATTCCCTTTGTCAATCGGTACGTTACTTGCCCGAGACTCGATCGTCGGTATCCCAATACCTCGTTCAATCTCGTTACCGGCAAGTCACTTTACTCGTACTGTAATGCATGATCCCGCGATCAACCACTTGGTCACATTGAGCTCATTATGATGATGCATTACCGAGTGGGCCCAGAGATACCTCTCTGTCATACGGAGTGACAAATCCCAGTCTCGATTCGTGCCAACCCAACAGACACTTTCGGAGATACCTGTAATGTACCTTTATAGTCACCCAGTTACGTTGTGACGTTTGGCACACCCAAGGCACTCCTACGGTATCCGGGAGTTGCACAATCTCATGGTATAAGGAAATGATACTTGACATTCGGAAAAGCTATAGCAAACGAACTACACGATCTTTGAGCTATGCTTAGGATTGGGTCTTGTCCATCACATCATTCTCCTAATGATGTGATCCCGTTATCAATGACATCCAATGTCCATAATCAGAAAACCATGACTATCTTTTGATCAACGAGCTAGTCAACTAGAGGCTCACTAGGGACGTGTTATGGTCTATGTATTCACACATGTATTATGATTTCCGGATAACATAATTATAGCATGAACAATAGACAATTATCATGAATAAAGAAATATAATAATAACCATTTTATTATTGCCTCTAGGGCATATTTCCAACAAGAAGTACGTCGGGGGAGCCACGAGGGGCCCACGAAGGTGGAGGGCGTGCCCAGGGGAGGTGGGCGCGCCCCCTACCTCGTGGCTTCCTCGAAGCTTCCTTGACGTGGACTCCAAGTCTCCCGGATTGCTTTCCTTCCAAAAATAACTTCTCAAGAAGGTTTCATTCCGTTTCGACTCCGTTTGATATTCCTTTTCTTCGAAACACTGAAACAAGAGAAAAAACAGGAACTGGCACTGGGCTCTGGGTCAATTGGTTAGTCCCAAAAATAATATAAAAGTGGATAATAAAGCCCAATAATGTCCAAAACAGAAGATAATATAGCATGGAGCAATCAAAAATTATAGATACGTTGGAGACGTATCAAGGCGCGGGTCCTTTTAAATCTCAACCGTGAATCTTCATGTTTAACATAAAATAAACTGTTATAAAGGTGTGACCTATGGAGAACTATGAAAGTCTCCGTCCTTTATTATTAGGTAAAGATAAAGATAAAGACTAGCAAATGTGCCCGTGCGTTGCAACGGGAAGAACAAATCTTCACGTTAACATTGCGTGTGTTATATACTCGTGAAATCGCCAGTTGTTGTTTAGCAGGTCATGATCAGGAGTCCCCAATTATAATTTGCATTGCATAGATGCTACAACTGTTGTTTTTCTAAAACTGAAGATGAATATGTCTTTATTTTACAAACTCATATAACGACGGCATTCAACGAGCCGGCGTCGACAGCGACGGAGGCAAACCAGAGATGGGTGACACGGCGCAGGGTGGCGGTTGTGGAAACCAAGAAACATTTCTATCTATGTGCATGCTTGGCTCACAAAGCAGGCTCAAGAATAACAAAATTATCATGACTCCATTGATTTCAAATAAGGACTTATTATTTCTAAAAATTGAAAAATGTAGAATACTGTGTGAATGTGTTAGAAATTTTTTATCTTTACCAATATTAAAGGGAGGAGGCTTTCATAGTTCTCCATAAGTCACTCTTTTCTATCCGTTGATTTTATGTTAATCATAAAGGTTAAGGGTTAAGATTTAAAAGTAGATCTATGTTTTTTTCTTATAAAAAAAGTGCTCGATTCATCTCATCTGGCTGGGTCTTCCTTCCTTCCCCCTAAAAAAATAACTTGATGCGTTACACACCAACTCCGTACCAGACCCGGTCTCCTACTGCCAAAAAAAAAAGAGACCCGGTCTCCTTCTTCAATCGATCAGCTTCTTCTTCTCTACAAGAGACATCTCTCTAAAAAACCAGGAGCACGATGCCTTGCACCAGACCCGGTCTCTTATGTACGTGCATCATCCAGAAATTCCCACTTTTGGTGCCCCTGCAAATCGCAACTTGCTCTGGATCTGCTCCGTATAAGCCTCAGATGCTATATGTCCTCTCCTTCATGTTTTCTTTCTCCTGATTTTTCTGCAGGGAGATAGGCCGAGTTCGAGTGAGAGGCCTTCGGCGATGAACGGCGCCAACGGTGGTTGATCACCAACGACATGTACTCGAACTAGAAGTGGTGGTCGTCATCCTCGCTAGGATTAAGATTTAGATCACTGGTGCGCTCCTGCCTGGTTACGCCATCCAACTCAGGGTGGACATGGTCTGACCTGCTCCGGTCGATGACCAAGCTGTCATTTGGAATGACTATGCAGGGTCGGACAGTACTAACCAGCCCGGCGATCCTATTTTCTGGATCGGCGGTGCTCCAGATCGGGCCGGACCGAGCGGACCGACGGGTGGCGAAGGTGAGTGGCAGCAGGAGACCATTACAACTGTCGTGGACGCACATGGAGGCAGGGGGCTGTGGATGGTGAGTGCAAGAGACGTCTATGGCGTGGACACATGCAACGGCGAGGACGCCGAGGGAGCGATTGTCCCGGCTAGCCACGGCAACCCTGGTGCACTCCTGCACCACCTGACGCGGCCCATGAGCCATGAGCTACCGGCTCGCAATAGCTGCGTCAGCATGCAGCAGGCGCCCGCACACGCCCATGCATACGGCACCGGCGGCGGCGAGTACATAGGACAAGAAGAGGAGGATGCACGCAACTTTCGTTGAATGTATAACCACATGAGTACACACGTGCATGCCTACAGCGCCGACGCCGGCGAGTACACCAGACATGGATGGCGCGTGCAGGAGTTGCTGTTTTTCTTCAGTTTCGTCAGAGAAATAGGGGAATGCAACGTGAGACATGACGACCTATTGACGTGCATGTAATTCTCTTCCGTGGACGACGCCAGCATGGCATCTTAGTGGGCGTCAGACTAGCTGTGGGCTGGGCATTTTCCCTGCAATTCAGAAGAGAAAAATTGTTAGACTGGACTTACTAAGCGGGCGTCTTAAAAAGAGAACAATTTGGTCAAGTGATATTAACCAAAAGTCTCAGTCAAATGATATTGTATATAAGAAAAAAATTATACAGATCTGCATGCAAGATCTAAGAAATATAGCATTGACTGAGACATAACAAAGTCTCAGTCGACTAAGACTTAGCAAAACTGATATTTGATATATAAAAGTGTATATATATATTTGATAGAGCCATCTAATTTGGACTTGAAATTACACTACTGTAGAATTTCCTTTCAACTTGCTAATTCAATTTACTTATTTTTTAATCAATAGTAATTCTAAACAACATAATTTATACAATTTTATTGAAAAGGATGTTTCTTTACATAATTTATACAAAGTGGGACTGACCAGCCCGGCGATCCTGTTTTCTGATGTGAGATGTGTTGTAAACACCGGTCTGTAAATAATTTTGTCAGTCCTTTTTATTAATTACCTCATGTTAGCTAGACGGCATGTAGTGCATGGTAGTTTAAATTTTCATAGACAAAATGACTAATTATTGTGCACACATTTTTTACACCATAGCATGGTGTGAAGAAGACATGTGGGGACACAAATAGGACTCATCATTCTGCCATGAAACAAGTTCACATTCAAAAGCAAGGGCCGGTATTGAGGGGCGGTGTGAGGGCGTGTATGGAACATGTGTGGGAAAGAACTCACGAAGGCCGGACCTCACATCCAACTATGACATGAGGTGGTTAAGCTCATCACCTTGAGATTGACCATGTCTAAACACATTGTGATGAGATGAACACTGCATCCATTGTTGGTGTATGTGGCACCATGTTGAAATAGAGGACGCGGATGGAGGAGACGGTCCTTGAACCATACTTATTAGGACAGGGATGTGCGATATTTTCTCTCCCGTTGCAATGCACGGGCATTTGTGCTAGTCAAGTATCAAGCATCACATGATGAAGAATTAACATGTTAATGTTTTCTGTTAGAGTGTGTGATATTTATTTTCTCCGTTGCAACGCACACGCATGTATGCTAGTTTAATACCTATCGCAGGTCAAAAATACACATAATTTTTTTCCCTTCCGCTCAGCTACAGGGCCTCAACAATATTCTCAATTCGCTTGCAGGTATAGTGCTTGAGCATGCAATCATGCTAATTAAAAAAATCTGCCATGTGCATGGACAAACTCTTATTCCTTCGTCCTCGCAAAAAAAAAACACTTATTCCTTCAGGTTTAACATCGCCCCCAAAACAATACAATTAAATATACCTCTACTGCGTGCTGCTTGCTAGCTAATTCAACAAAACCAAAACAATAACTAATTCGGATAGTTTATTGCAACTTCGGTCGATTGCAACAGTTGCCTTCTCTTTGCTGTACTATACTGCATGTGCCTGGTAATTCAAAATAAAATAAAATCAGAAGGGCGTCCATCGACTGCAATTGGTGCCTACTGCTTGTGCCTACTAATCAATTGCAGGCATCGGCTTGACCTCCACGGCCCTGCACCAACGGCTTCTCCTCCAGTCTTCCGCATGTGTCCGTCAGCTGGTTCTTCGAATAGGGCGAAGGAGGACGCCAGCCAAAGGAGTAAGACATAAGGAGGATCGCGGTGCATGGAAACGACTTGGAGGAGGAGGATGGTCAAAGCAGCTTGGCTACGATGCTCCAGATATAAGGATCATCGTGTTGAAGGAGTAAAGGTCCCGGACGATGATGTCGTCGATCAGGCATTGTGTATCCGCCTGGCAATGGCCTCGTGGCCGCGCGGCTGAGGATGGACTTAAGCATGGCCTTGTAGGATCTCGCTGATGCCATGCTCATGTCCTGCTGGACGCCCGTCACCGGCTGGCCCCACGCTCATCTGGATCGCCTGTAGCAGACCACAACAATTCATAGACCGCCCCTCGTCGAGGCATCCGCGCGGCCGCGTCGGAGAGCACGGTCAAGTCGCCGCCAGACCAAGTTTTAGCACTTGTCTTCAACTGCCATGCCGACCCAGCTGCCGCTCTCCCGCTCCTTGCTGCCTCCCTGCTGCACGTGCTGCACTACTTTTGCTTGCTCGCTGGTGTTGGAATAAACCATGGCACAACGTGTGCGTAAGCATGCGCATTGGAGCGCGTTCAGCGTGCGGCCAAAGCATTCGGATCAAGCACGTGAGTGTGTACGTGCATGTAGTTTGCTAGTGGGCTGTTAGTGCATGCATTGGTTGTTTGCTGCAGCGTGTTAGCTTGGCCGGGTCTTGTGGAGGAGCGAGTGGCTCGCCAAGACATGCGCGTAGGTAGCTGGAGTTGGTTGCTCAACCGTTGGGTTGCTGGGCTATACAACTGCCATGTAATCGTTGTGTTTTGGTTGTGCCTAGAGGAAGAAATACAAAGAGAAAAAGGCAGCGTTCGTCGCTGGGGCATCCGTTGCCCGATGGGCGTTTCTTGTCCCGGAATCCACCATGTCTCGTGCTCTTTTTGATTGTTCGTCAATCCTTGGTTCCAACAGACGGCACCCTCAGCCTTGCTGCAGCTCCTACTCCAGTACCACACGCCCTGGCCTTCGTCCTCGTCGAGTCTTAGGAGGATGACTTCGATTGCCTCGTCGCCGCCGGGTGACCTAAATCCGGTATGCCCGATCATGCAGGGGTTGTCTGGCTTATAAAGGATTGGGATTTCGTGCTCGCTGCAGTGTAGGACTCGTGTTCCCCATCCACGGTGTTTCCATCGGCATCTCCGTGCACGGAGCCGCCTGAGAGGACGTGTCTGCCACGCTCTTCGCCTGGAACAAATCCGCCACATGCCAGTGGTCAACGGCTCCCTGCAGCCGAGCCCGACGATCCGATCGGCAAGAAGCTCGCCAAGATGAGCTGCCTCGAGTCAGTGGCGTAGCCAGCCCGATTTGTCAGGGTGGTCCAGTAATAGAAATATTTACACAAGTTTTGTTTTATTTTAAATGAAATGTTTTTTACTACACTATACATAAGCTATGGGGAAATTCCAGGGTGGTCCATGGACCACCCTGGCCACCCCCTAGCTACGCCACTGCCTCGAGTTCAGCCATCCTCTTCTCGCTCTACCACGAGCACAGCGCATGGAGACGCCCTCTTTGATGATAGCGTTTGTCCCATTGAATCTCAACCATCAATCTCTGTAGTTAACATAAAATCAGCGGATATGAAGGTATGACCTATGGAGAACTATGAAAGCCTCTTCCCTTTAATATTAGTAGTAAACATGCTCATGCGTTGCAACGGGAGAAAAAAAAAAGAAAACGGAATGCAATGGAATAAAAAGCTAGTAGTATGTAAGTAATTCAATTATCCTAAAGATACATGCAGTTTGAATTCCACAATGTCCTTAGTTAAAATCTTGCACAAGACTGAAAGAGTTTCTAATATCAGGGAAACATCTTCCTTATATCAACATTTGGAAGCATACACACGACTTTGCAATGACCTTACAAATTCACAGGATTATAGATATCAAGAGGCAAAAGACTTAACTTGTGTGCGTAAGGCGTGATTATATCAGACTGAACAATTGAAGTGTTAAACAATGTTGTTAACCCAATTTCCCAGAACTTTACATGATTGAATGTTACTGTATAGATTAACCATGATCTGAATAAAGCTACTCGGTGTTACAATGCACCTTCGCCATTATGGGCATTGGAGAGAGCGATATTCTACCTAGGGGCACTGTCACGGTTATAGCTATTGTCGTGCCGATTACTTGTCAAGATGAGCAGTTTGCTTTCTTCAATGATCACATCAACGCGGATGTTCATTTTCTGGCTGCCTACAAAACATAGTAATGGAAGTGTATCTAGAAGTTGGACAACTAAGTAATGGTGACATGTACTAGTATGAGAGACCAGTTCAAATAATGAGTCTGGGGATAAATATGTCATAGTCATATTTAGGTTCTGGTGGACGAATTCAGCATATCAATACAAATATGAATCGACAACATAACCACTGGAGTAGAGAGTACTAGTGCTTCAATCTTTTCTGAATGAGAGAGGACTTTTAGGTCCCGGGGGTCGGGACTCCCGTTTATCCTCGCCCTCCATCCACATTGGCCGACTTGGCGATCTGTGCCAGCCCTGCACCGGCGAATGGATTTGCGAAACTACTAGGCGAACGACACTGCCCGACCGAACCATGCACGATGGCTGATTGAACGGCTTGATACAGTACATCTTGTGTAAATGGACGTCTTGATGGGTAGCATCGTGTGTAAATCGTCCATCCTTGTCGTGTGTATAGCAGCGTTCATGGATTTGCAGGCCTATGTGAACAGTAAACCGGCAGTAGTAAAATATTTGAAAATCGAAGTGGGACGCATAGGTCACTGCTCATCCTATACAAATTCTGCCTCACCTGTCACACCTCTTGGGCACTGTTACTCCTTATCTGTCAGACGCAAGGTGCTGCACTAGAGGGTTGCCAGTTTATCATGTGAAGACCTGAAAATTCTAAAAGCAGGACGGTCCATGCATGGGTCGAGTGGGCCTATTTAACTTTTCACCGGCCTTGCATTTCAAAAATAAACGAATTTCGCTGTTATATATGTTCAGCTTGTAGAGGCATCAAACTCTAAAGTTGAACATTGAAAAACGCGTTCAAGTAGAAGTCATAACCTTGTAGTACAGCAGACCACTATTACGCACAACAATATAACCATTGATTCATGGAGTTCCAGCTACCTCGATCAGTCCAGACTAGGAACAGTTGTGCCAGGTACAGAGATGGAACGTCGACAGGAGGAGAGAGGGCATGTAGCATGCAAAAGTTTCCAATCGCATGCAAAATTAATCAATTCACAGTGCATGCACAGCCAGACCTACACACGTAACCTACGCTGCGTGCTACAGCCTATGTTCGCTGCTCTTTGTCTGGTTATAAGTGGCCTAGTTAATTATCCTGATCCTGCAAACGCTCTGCTGCTGGATAGACCACAGCACGAATCTTTACAATACTGAACGGACAAGATAAGCGGGAGTCGGGACTCCCGGGAGCTGTCCCACCTTTCCGTTTCTGAATACTCAATGAGGTTAGCTTTTGAAACACTGAACCAAGAACTAAAGTCATGAACGAGCATGTTCTAATCATGGGGAAATACACTAAAACACTAAAAGGTAACTTTCCTTGCTCCACGTATTAGTACGACTGACATTCTCATCATTAAAATGCAGGGCATCATGGGAAAATGGCATCAGAAATTTAGTCCGAACCTCATATTTTGTTTCGCTTGTCAAGTGAAAATTGTATCTTTACATATACAACATACATATTTTCATGAACAATTTGCTAATAAAACCGAAAGTGAAAGAGCATCCAGATTTTTGTAAGGGTGCATCAGCCAGTGTACTCTCAAATCATGACTTAAATTAAGGTACTCGATGTTAAAACGCACCTTTGCCGGTTTTCGTTGGAGAGAGCAATATCGTCCATGGGGATGTGGACACGGGTCCATCTATTGCTGTGCCAATTATTCATCAACATAGGCTGCTTCAGTCCAGAGTTCAGACACATCACATATATATTCTTCACCTCAGCCAGCTTGTGCGTCCACGCCTCAAACCACAAACCGTAAGAAACAAAAGGTTTGTGAGGTAATATTATAGCATGGAAGGAAGAACCTGTCCTCGCACCCAAACCACCGTAAAGAAAACAGTGCAAGGTAATCTTACTGTTTGCATGGCAGTCAATTACCTCCTGTAGCCTCGAAACCAATATGGCGCATCCTCCTGTAATCTTACGGCTACTCAGATAATCTTACATCGATCTGTAGCAAAAATGAAATATGAGATTTAAGTAACATAGGCCACTATGACAATTCTGTAGGAGGCATTTTTTGTGATCACAAGAAACGTAGGCCACTAACAATTCTGTAGGAGGCTGTTAGAGTACGTAATGGGCCTAATGGGCCCGTTAGTCTTAGGGTTAATTAGAGATAAGAGTCGCTTTCTTAGGGGTCAAGTAAGCCTTGCTTGGGAGTCAAGTAAACCTCTCTATATAAAGAGAGGAGATGTATCAATCTAATCAAGCAAGAATTAAGAAGGAAATCCTTCCATCTTGCCCGGCCGTGGGCAAAAGGCCCCCGGCCAGCCTTCTTGCGCCCTCCTTCTAGCAGCGCCATAACAGAGGCATTTTTGGTGATAGTAAGAAACATAGGCCATTAATTAACTCTTGCACGGGGAATTTTCGGTAACCATAGAACAAATCGGTCTAATAAATAGATTCCATGTAGTGGTTCGGGGAAATACCCCACGTAACAAAAACCATCATTACAAGTAGAAATAAAATTTGTTTGAAAACAACTGAATGCCACTTAGCACTAAGTAACTAGTAGCATGAAATATTCAGAAATCACTATTACAAAACTGAATACTACCGAACTTGAAAACTGACTACAGTACTTCTGAACTTGATCTTCAAGCAGCTTAATTTTTAGGTGACCATACATTTTCCACCAACTTCATCTGTTCAGCAATGTCTCCAGGACTGAAACACTGAATGCAACATGGTATTGTGCTATTAATAGTATTGGAGCCCTTAGGTTCACTTTTCTTCTCCCCAAAACCTGAATTTTGCTACTGGTTACTACTCCCTCCGTCCCACAATATAAGACGTTTTTGCAAGCTATGTTTAGTTTGCAAAAACGTCTTATACTATGGGATGGAGGGATTAGTAAAAGGTCTGAAATTTCAGTTTAATGTTACTCATACCCACCATAAATAAGAAGACATTACTCTCTACCCTCATACATTTACTGTCATCCACTTGAACAGATACCTGAAAAGCAGAATATTATCAGTTCTCCGAAGTATACTAACAAACAGATAGAGGCCCCCAACACACAAGCGCATATAACACTTTAGGATTAATATGCTTCACTACCCTAAACTGGACACAATGTTGAAAGCATAGATATCTCAGAGGGATATTAGGTGTACCAAACTGTTCGGAATGACATGAACCCATAACACGCTATGAATCAAAAGTATAGTGAGAAACAAGATAAATAGGCAAACTCCGTTACTATTGTTTCAATGCACACTAAACCATGTATTTTATCAGTGTGCCAGATACAATGGTGGGGGTCATCATATTTAACTAGTTTGTGTCTTGTAACTGAATGGTATACAAGATTACTCCTGGATTGAGGGCGGGTTAAACTGGAAATCTGCGAAGATTGACAAGCAATCGGCTGAAAACTAATTGACAATTATTCAAAAATTTCATCCTGTAAAAATTGACAATTGTATGCATACCTAATGTGCTTTTCTTCCCGTGTGGAATACCCAGAAAAAATGACTGAAAATGAGAACTGTTTCATTCAAATTGCAGAGCCAGTGAGTAGCTCGCAAGTGTAAGTACAACATGGATGTGAATAGGGTTGTATGAGAGTAACAATCCCAGGTCAGATCTCTCACAACATCCTCCAGATTCTTGAGGAGTTGAGGACAAGTATTTTTTTTCCCATAGATCGCTTTTCGACGAGAAGTATAGTTGCGGCCATTACATCTTTAATCTTACTGCTTTGCCAGATGCTAAAAAGAGCTAAAAAGACGACCATAAAAATCAGTACGGCCTAATTGAGTATTGTTGCACTTTACCACATCCACTGAAGTAGGAAGTTAAAATATTAGAGGCGAAAACAGTAGCATATGCATACACAAACAGTAATTCATATACAATCCAAGTATAAATCATGTGTCATGCAAATGTGGGAGCAAAGGTACGCTAACCTATGTAATGCTAGTGAACTGTGCACCTCAAAAACTCACATACATCTGAAATTACAGCAGAACCAGACAAAAATTACATGGAACTGGCGAGGAAAGCATCCACGTCTATTTTTTATAAGACGGATTTATGCCACCATGAAAGAAGGTAACCTAGAACAACACGAACAAAAGTATGTGGTTTCGAGGGACTTGAAGCTGACATAACACTCTTACCTTATTTTCATGTATAAAACAAACCAAAATCCACTGATTAGTGCACCAGTATCATATTGACTACCCAACGGGGGTAAGCACAAGCATATGTATGGTGTGAAAATGCATTACCAGCAACCTATAAGTGGCCATTATTTGTCATAATGGCCCTTGGAATAAAATGTGTGAGCAGCAAACACACCATCATTCAGTACAACTCAGCTGATTTAGAAGGTAGTTAGATCATGTTCCCCAAATTCAGATTCAGGATAATCAATCAAGAATATATACTCTGCTCACCAACATTTAACAAAGAGAAAATTTAAACAACGAAGCATTAACCACACACAGATAAGTATATTATGTATTTTCATGTTAAGAATTTCTGAAGCTATTCAGATAATGCGTCAGAATAAAAATGTTCATTGCCACTAGTTCTCTAGCAAATAGACAATTAGCAAAATGCAGGCCTCCTAGAAGGAGCAAATAAACAACTATTAGGGGGGAAAGGGAAATGTTTTGTCCTCGATAGCTAAGCCACAGCAAATCAATAGCAACCATCTATTAAGGGAACATTGAGATTGATTAATTGATGACTAGCATGGCGTACTACACAAATTGGGCGGAAACACATCAATATTAAAAGTTAGGTTTATGCTAGTTCAACCAAATAAACAATAAAGATAAGACAGCAAGGAAGAGGGCCAGTCTTGTACCTCATTGCAATTGAAATAAATCTAATTTGAAACTGGTACTAATCATGAATTGCTCCAAACTGCATGAAACAAGAAAATTAAGTTACTCATATACTGAATAAGTAATATTGGTCATGCAGTCAGCTGAATAGAGAATAGCATATTGTACACACAAGATAACAAAATTAACACTTAAGTAATTGTAATGATCAGAAGCAAGAAGTCCACACTTAATTTAAACAAAAACCCTCAAAATCCTAGCATTGCCAGAAGATCTCAATACACATTCATAGGAGAGCTCTAGCTACTTCCTTTTCTTTTGCGGGAAGAGAGCTATCTATTCTCTTAACAACAAAATTCAGGATTCAACTAATTCATAAGCATCAAAAGAAACTTTAGTTTGTAACCAAACATGTACATATTCTTCTATCCTGTATTGCCCAAACAATTTATGGACTAGAATGCACGTGAGCAAACATAGAACTATCTTTGAGTTCCTTGCAGATTGCAAAAGAAAACAGAGACATAACATTGACACAGTCGCTAATTTGCGTTGCTAATTGAAAAACAACATGTGTGTGCAATGGAAACAGATCGAATTGGACATGTGCTGCCAACCTCGAGGATTTGCCTTATGAACAAATTCAGAAAAACAGATTATTCACATGCCTTAATCATATTACCAGCGGTTCTTTATGGGCTGTGCGATACCTGAATACATCAAGGTGAACTTGAAGTCATGGAACTTGAGCTGGTGAGGACATCGGGCATGTTTGAGCGGTCAAAACTAATTAACAAGATGCATTCGTTCATTCAGCTTATGGTGAGTGTGTATGCTTTCGTGTCTTGCCGTGAGTACACCATACTTACCATTTTCTCGCCTGCACAGCATTTGCCTAGTCCGCAAGTCTTGCATCTTCTTCTGCTCCTAGATTTCTTGGCAGAATTCCAATTCCTTGTTTGCCTAATAAATTCACTAAATATAAAACAAATTCCTCGTAAAATGAATCATCTTTAATTGAAGAAATTTTTCTTGTAGGTTTGTGCAAATTTCGATAATACAAATATACAGAGAGTTAGCATTGTCAGCCAGGTCCAAACAGAGACATAGCATTGTCAGCTAGGTACAGCTGTATAGATTGATTGTTTATGTATGTCATTACTAACATCCAATTAAGTCGGAACCATCATTTATAGCTACAAGGAAGAAAATTCGTGAATTCTAAACAAAAGCAAAAACGCAGAGAGGATTCACATGTCTTGCGAAAAAACTAAAATGTCTCAGCTGAATCAAAGTCTGATACTCTACTGTTGTTCCTTTTGCTCCGCAGCATTGAGCTCTCCTCTTCTTCTATGTCATCGGCTGGGCCTTCTTCTCCACCTCCATCATCTCACTGTCAGGTGCCTGTCTCCAGCATCACTTCCATCACTCCCTAAACTCCTCTCTTTTTTCCTTTCCTTCCCTAGTTTCTTCCCCTTCCCCTGCACCGCTCCCAAAAATCAATAACCCTAACCCTAGAAATTCAGAAATTAATGGAGGAGGAGAGGTTAAGAAGAGGAGGGGGTCTTACAAGCGATAAGACCGCCGAGGGTGGAGACGGATGCCGTAGAAGGCCGCTGGCGCCGCCGAGCTCACCCCGATCATTGCACCGCCCACGTCGCCTCCGGTTCGCCACCGCGTGGGAGAGGGAAAGGGAAGAACACCACGCTCGAGAGAAGTAGCCATAGCTGTCAGGTCATTCCTCCGGTGCCATCCCTGCCGCCGCCACCGCCGCAATTGCGAAATAGAAGGGACAGGGGAAGGGGAACGTCATCATGTGAAAACTGCTCATAGCGACTGGGGAATGGGCTAGATTGTTTTTTCACATCGGGGGGAGGTGGGCTAGCTCCCGGCTATCTTTTTCCATCGATGTAAAATTACATCGGTGGACCGTAATTTTATATCGATCGATGTTTAGACCAGACTACCGCTCGGTCGATCGACCCCGGCGAAGAATAAGTAATTCTTCACCCTGGGATATATATATCGTCATCCTGGATGAGGAATAGTTATTCTTCATCCCCTCTATTTTATCATCAATGCATCGTAATTTTATGTTCCGTAACTTTTGTCTTGTTTCCGATGCAGAAAAGGACCGTAAGAAAATATATAATCACCGTAAAAAATATTTTATGTTATGTAAAATTACAAACGTAAAAACATAGTCTACTATACACATAAACTGCTAATTCTCTTATCTTATGACCTATATTTTAATTTCTTATGTCAAATTTCACGTAGTGAATCAATAGGAATGTAACTATTTAAATTCGAAACGTAATTTAATTATGAAATGATCGTAAAATTACCTCGGGTGAAGAATAACTTATTCTGCACCCTGCG
>NC_041380.1:56290161-56295505 GCF_002162155.2 Triticum dicoccoides | reverse complement strand
CGCAACCACCATTAATTCACACATATATACACACATGTGTGTATATACACACACACACACACACACAATTAGCTAGCTATATACAATTTCTTCTAATTTGTGTCTTTGGAGCCAATGGCATTAGCCTAATTGGTGTCTTCGGAGCACGATGACAATTAGAAGTGGTTCATGGAGGCGGTAGCGGATAATAGTATTCTCCTTTGGGATCTATGACCTGGTCGAGCAAAAAATCCCGCTATTTCCTCTTGAATTGCTTCTATGCGCTCCTCTGCTAGGAGCTGCTCCCGCACCTCTCTGAACTGTTAAGAAGGAGATCAATATGCATGTGTATTAGTTGTGTGACTAGATATCAATAATGGTGTAAAAATTGTGAATAGTGTTCTGACAAATGTACCCAGTCCTATCTTTGAGATCTGCTCCTTTCGGACGCCATCATGCGAATGTTCTCACAAACGTAGTATGCACACAGATTATTTCCCGGCGCCTGCTTCAGGGTCTTTACGAGAATGGAATTTGATCAGATAATAATTAATCAAGCATGATAATTAAAGAGATGGCAGCTAGCTAGCTAGTACTACTTAATTACTTACCTTGGGTCGATACCATTTCAGCTTTCATTTCCATTGGCCTGTAGTGACGCTGATGAACTTTGCCCAAGCCCTGCCCGCTGACAAAGAAAATGAATAAAGGGTTATTAAATAGTTCATATCAGGAAATGACAAACTAAATAGGCCGAGATATAGTTAATAATGATTGAAATTACCTATTGACTATCCCAAACAAGATGGTGTAGTCACTTTCTTTTTTAAGTAGTAAGTCCAGTATTTCAACTGTTCCTTCATCAACTTTAATGATTAACAAGATCCAGTGAAATCTGCATGCATACATGTTTGCATGTCTTAATTAAGCGGGCATTTGTAAGCAAAAACATGCAGTTAGCTAGTAGGCAAAAACAGAATTTGTAGTACAAGACAGTGTGACTCACTCGAAGTTGTAAGGAAGTAGTATATCTTCATTGTATTTGAGGCGCTTAAAGAATTCTAGCATGCTTTCCTCTACACTTTTTTCATAATATGCATCTAATTTCCATGTGTATTCATTAATGGTATTTGGGTCAATGAACCCAATGCCATAGCGTCCACCTATTTTTATTTCATACATCTTCATCCTGCATAATACCACAGAAAAGAATATGGTGAGGATAATTACAGGTAATGATTGATCAAAATGATCACTACAGCTAGCTTGAGACTTAAATTACAGAAAGAAATCACTTACAGACAATAGCAACTGACGATAGATTTATCGAGTGCGTCTTTATTGTATAACTGAAATAGTTCTGAATACTCAACGGACACAGCTTTCTCATGGAAGTAATGATCCTTCTTGACATTCACCATGAGGGACTCTCGATTGGAAATCTTGGTAATGTCCATGTACCATTGATGCAATTCATACATTCTCGTTGGGAGCTTCTTGACCTCGTCTGGCTCGACCAAAGGTTGGCCCCGGACATATTTCCGTTTTATTTCCTCCTCTCTAAGCAGAGACATGGGCTCGATATCGAGGAGTTGTCCAACAGTGATCTTGAGGATTTCAGCCTGCCTTATATGCTCCTCGGTTATTACCACATCGCCCAGCTCGGGAACGTAAACGGTTTGCCCACAATAATATTGGGCGCGCCTACTCTCATGTGTTGTTGGCACAACAAGCGGGGGGGATTGATTGCGCCGCCTGTTCTCCCAGCTGCGGAACAATTTTACCGCATTTTTTGCCAGCTGATTTGCTCGAGCTTGAGCTCGCCTCTTTCTGTAGACGTGTTCGATTTAACTTCCTGAGGTGGCGCTCATAGTCTGTGTCAACAGGCTTGGGAGCTGGTGGTCTAGCCATACGAATGAAGTGGTCAATCTTTTCCTCAGGCACTTTCTCCCTTGGCGGCGGTGGCGGTTTCAGTGCAAAATGGGCTTCCACCTCGGCCTTCGATATGGTTGCGTTTTCCTCCTCGAACTTGTCGTAAGGCTTCTGCGGAAGAGGCGCGAGGCTGCTTGGACCATATTGAAATCGCTTGCCTCCGCCTGTACCTCCCGTCCTACCTCGACTTGTACCGCTACGCACCATAGGTGCGGCGTCTCTCTTCCGTGATTGCTGAGGCGGCGGAGACGGCTGACATGGCTGAGTTGGACGAGGAGGAGTGTCCTGAAGCTGTGCCGGACTTGGAGGAGGAGTGGCCTGAAGTTGTGCCAAACTTGGAGGAGGAGTGGTCTGACGCTATGTCGGACTTGGAGGAGGAGTGGCCTGACGCTTTGCCGGACTTGGAGGAGGAGGAGTGGCCTGACGCGTTGGTGGACTTGGAGGAGCGGGAGTCTGCTGACTCGGTGGCAGACTTCGACGAGGAGTCGGCTGACGCGGTGTCGGTAGTCTTCGAAAGATGATGCAATCCTTTCTTCATAGGATGATACGATGTTTGGCCTTTCCCAGTGTGTGCTCCTCGTCACCTCCAAGAATGTCAAGCTCTAGCCCTGAATATTGGTCCACCACCTCATCAACCAAGACACGAGTATAGCCCGCTGGAATCGGGTTGCAATGGAAGGTTGCCTCGGGGGGATTTGTAAAAGCAACGGTGTCTCCCACCTTCATGGACATGTTCTTCATTTTGAAGTGTAGCTCGCAGTTAGTGTTCTCCATGAAGTCATCCACGGGGTATCTATCCAGCATTGCGTCGCCCAGGGTGGAACCCACGCTGCTTCTCGGCATGGATGGGACGGTGCTATCCAATGTTGGATCATCTGCTAGCTGCTGTAGCTGCTGAGACCCCCTTTGCTGGCTAAGTGAGTCGATCTGCTCCTGCTGCTGCTGGAATTTGACTGCCAAGTCCGCGTGCGCTGATTCTAGGCCTTGAAGGCATTCATAGTCCAGCTTCCTCTGCTCCTCCTCCATCTTCCTCTTCTTCTCCTCCGCAATCTTCTTTCTCGCACGGGTTCTGTAGTCAGCATTCCAGTCCGAAAACCCCTCATACCACGGAATAGCGCCCTTGCCTCGTGTTCTTTCCGGGTGTTCAGGATTTCCCCGGGCACGTGTAAGCTCATCGTTCTCTTTGTTGGGCTGGAACACCCCCGATCGATCCTCTTCTATTGCAACAAGTAGCTTATCTTCGGCTCCGTCCAGACATGCCTTCTTCGAAACTTTGCCTGTCTTCTGGCCCAACTCCCCCCCATACGCATAGAACCAAGTCCTGCACCTGGGGGGCCAGCTCAATGTTTCTGGAGTGACACCTGCATCCTCCATCTCTTTCTCAGACTTATCCCACTTAGGCATTGCCACCGCGTAGCCACCTGGCCCCAGCTTATGGAACTTATCCTTTTTTGCGGCATTGGCCTTGTTTATTCTCAACCGTTCCTTAGATAATTCCGATTCCTTGAATTTCACGAAATCGTCCCATTGAGCACTTTGCTTCTCTAGTGTTCCCTTGAATACTGGAGTCTTCTTTCCTCCCTTGATGTACTGGTCCCACACACGATTCTTGTGGTTGCTGAATGCAACCGCCATCTTCCTAAGAGCAGCGTCCTTGACTTTCTCCACATCTGCATCTGTGAAACGATCTGGTAGGGTGAAATTTTCCATGAGCATTTCCCAAAGCAGAAGTTTTTGTCTGTCGTCGACAAAAGTAAGATCTGGACGTGGCTTTGCTGGCTCTCTCCATTCTTGAAGGGAGATCGGGAGTTGGTCCTTCACAAGAACTCTGCACTGACGAATGAACTTGTAAGCAATCTTCTTAGGCGCTAATGGTTTGCCATTAGGTTTGATGGCCTCGATATTGTACTTTACGCCCTCCTTCAACTTTTTGTTCGGGCCTCGTACTATCCTGCTGCCTGAAGATTTGCTCGATCCGGATGGCTGAAAGAAGAAAGATCGATTCATTAATATATATCTTAAGTCATTTAAAACATGTGATGATCACCAGATGCCTGCTTATATAAATATACATCGCCGGTCTTTGTTGTTTCAAGATCGACATTTTCTTCGTCATGTTCATAGTTCATGACTTCATCAATTCGGTCGTCGCGATCGAATATCATATCACCCTCCTCGGTGTTGTTTAGATATTCGGAGCCGTCATAATCTTCTTCATTCTGATCATCATCTGGCCCGTGAGAATTGCGTGTGATATTGAACAGGGCCTCTTCTCGCTCTCTGCCGGTATTGTCCGCCATCGGTTTTATTAACTAATCCAAAAGAAATATATTCAAATTACAATGCATGGATGCAATCAATCAATAAGGAAAAACTGAATCAATCATAGTACATAATAAGCATCATCGAATATAATCTCGGATACATCGTCTCGAATAATAGATATAATCTCGAATACATCGTCTCGAATAATATATATAATCTCGAATAAATCATCTCGAATATTATATATAGAATACATCACTAGCTAGCTAGCTAGCTAATAAAGATTGAATACTAGAGAGTAATCTAAGCCACTCGTGGTTCCTGAGGCGCGGGCGGTGGACAACCAAAGTGAAGGAACCATCACTGGATCATAGCTCGGGTGATCTTCCGAAAGAACCTGCTAGGTATTGGAGAACCTAATATCCATAGCAGCCATGTAGCGATGGACGTGCTCGTCCTCCTCCCTGACACGGCGACGTACCACCTCCGGCGGGGCCGGCTCCCTCCGCACCGAAAGTGGCCCACGCGAACGCCACCAAAGGAGATCAGGGTCGACGACGGGACCCGGGGCCGGATTCCTCACCAAGCGTCGCTCCCCTAAAGGTAGCACTTCCCAGTGCCAGCCCGGCGGAGCCCAGTCCCGGACATGGGTCCTCTGAAGTAGGACGTCGTCGCGAACTGGTCGACGGCGAGGATGCAGGCCGGGCATCATCGACAACAAATACTATATGCCGCAAAAGTAAAGTAACATTTTTTAAATGATGGATTGTGATTTCATATATGCAAATTCTAAATTTTATAACTAAAACTAACATTTCTAATATTTCTATAACTAAAACTAACATTTATAATATTTCTATAATTAAAAAACATTTCTATATAACTAACATTTCTAATATTTCTATATAACTAACCTTTCTATATGACTAACATTTCTAATATTTCTATAACTAAAAACATTTCTATATAACTAACATTTCTAATATTTCTATAACTAAAAAATAGAAAAATTGCTAACATTTTTATAACAATGTGTGTGTGTGTGGACATGGCGGCCGGGGCAGGAGCTCACCGGCGAGGCGCGGCGACGGGGGGCAGCGACGGGGACGGAGACGGGCGGTGACAACGGGGACGGGGACGGGCCGGGCGGGGACGGTGGGAGGACGGG
>NC_041380.1:56267749-56289709 GCF_002162155.2 Triticum dicoccoides | reverse complement strand
GCGCGGGGACGGGGGCGGGCCGGGCGGGGACGATGGGAGGACGGGGCGAGGCACGGCGACAGGGACGGGGACGGGCCGGGCGGTGACGAGGGGCGGCAGCAACGGGGCAGAGGAGAAAGAAGCAGAGGGAGAGATGAGAAACTGAACTTTTTTGAAGTGTTTTCTTATATAGAACCCACCTTTAGTACCGGTTGGAGCCACCAACCGGTACTAAAGGTCTGTTTTGGCCAGGCGAAGCGGCGGGAACCGCACCCCCTTTAGTACCGGGTCGTGGCGCCAACCGGTACTAAAGGCCCCCCCTTTAGTACCGGCTGGAGCCACGACCCGGTACTAAAGGGTGTGCGCTGCCAAGCGAGGGGCGCAGAAGTTTAGTCCCACCTCGCTAGCCGAGGGGCACTCGCACCTGCTTATAAGCCCCGTCGTCGCTGCTTTCTCGAGCTCCTCTCTAAAGCAGGCCTTCTGGGCCTACCTCTGCTGCGATGCCCTGTTGGGCCTACTGGGCTAGCGGGCCTACATCCTGGCCCAACTAGAATTTGGGTTTCTAGTCGTATGCAGGCCGTTGTGGCCTAGTAGGTGGCTTTTTTTCATTTAGTATTTTTCTTTTTTTCTTTTCTGCTTTATTTATTTTGTTTTATTTATTTTTAGTTGTTTTTGCTGTATTTTAAGTTTCTTTGTGAATATTTTTGCTTTAGGTACAAAAAATTACAAACTTTTTGTTAGTGCCGGTAGTTTTCAAATTTGAATAGTTTAAATTTTGAATTATTTTAATTTTGTGTGAATCACTAGTTTGTGAATAACTTAACTTTGAAAATAGATTTTTCAGTGATTCTTTTTTCTTATGTTTCATATTAGTGTGTTTTATCATTATATTCAATTGGGTAATGCTTAGGTTATTTAAAAAATAAAATGCCTTTGTGACGGATGAGTTTTCGTCTGAAACCCTGATACTTCGAAAGAGATTGTCTGTTTTATACACGAAGTGCATCTAGTTTTTGCGGTAACCCTCTCTACTTTTTTGCACATGCTATGTGGGTGCAATTATGATACCATGCCAACTTTCAACCTTTTCTGGGTTCATTTGAAATGTTTTTCAATTTTAGGGTCATTTAGCTAAAAAAATCAGTAAATGCATGAAAGAATTTGTTTGCACATAAAATTTCTTCGCGTTTCAAATGCCAAAACATATAACTACCCTAACTATTACAGAGATTCCCTCCTGGATGTGAAACACAGAAAAAAGTGATGATAGTGAAGCCGATCACATCCCAGATCTTTGGGTGTGAAACTTTTTCTTCGCGTGTGTCCCTTTGCGTCGTAGCCATGGAAAATCTTCATCATTTAACTGGACGCTCAGGTCAATATTCACTGTGAATGGAGCAATTTCATCAAACTTTTCATAATCTTCTAACATGTCTGTCTTGTCATCCACTCCCATGATGTTTCTCTTCCCAGAAAGAACTATGTGGCGCTTTGACTCATCGTATGATGCATTCGCTTCCTTATTTTTTCTTTTTCTCAGCTTGGTAGACATATCCTTCACATAGAAAACCTGTGCCACATCATTAGCTAGGACGAATGGTTCGTCTGCATACGCAAGATTGTTGAGATCCACTGTTGTCATTCCGTACTGCGAGTCTTCCGTTACCCCGCCTCGTGTCATATTGACCCATTTGCACCGAAAACAAAGGGACCTTCAAACCACGTCCATAGTCAAGTTCCCATATCTCCTCTATGTAACCATAATATGTTTCCTTTCCCGTCTTGGTTTCGCGGACACCACTGTTTTGGTTGGTGCTCTTCTTATCTTGGGCGATCGTGTAAAATGTATTACCATTTATCTTGTACCCTTTGAAAGTCATTATATTCGAAGATGGTAACTGGGACAGCGAGTACATGTCATCTTCAATAGAGGCGTCATGCATGGTACGTGTCTGCAACCAGCCGGCGAAACTCCTGGTTTGTTCACATGTAATCCAGTCATCAAACCGCTTCGGGTGTTTGGAGCGTAGAAAATTCTTGTGTTCGTCCATATACGGAGCCACCAAGGCGGAATTCTGTAGAACTGTGTAGTGTGCTTCAGTTAGAGAATGTCCATCCATACATATTATTTGATCCCCTCCTAGCGTGCCTTTTCCATCCAATCTGCCCCTATGCCGCGATTCAGGAACACCAATCGGCTTAAGGTCAGGAATAAAGTCAATACAAAACTCAATGACCTTCTCATTTTCATGGCCCTTGGAGATGCTTCCTTCTGGCCTAGCACGGTTATGTACATATTTCTTTAAGACTCCCATGAATCTCTCAAAGGGGAACATATTGTGTAGAAATACAGGACCCAAAACGTTAATCTCTTTGCATAGGTGAACTAGGACGTGCGTCATGATGTTGAAGAAAGATGGTGGGAACACAAACTCGAAATTGACAAGACATTGCACCAAATCATTCTCTAACCTTGGTATGATTTCTGGATCGATTACCTTCTGAGAGACTACATTGAGGAATGCACATAGCTTCACAATGGCTAATCGAACGTTTTCCGGTAGAAGCCCCCTCAATGCAACCGGAAGCAGTTGCGTCATAATCACGTGGCAGTCATGAGACTTTAGGTTCTGGAACTTTTTCTCTGCCATGTTTATTATTCCTTTTATATTCGATGAGAAGCCAGACGGTACCTTAATACTGAGCAGACATTCAAAAAAGATTTCCTTCTCTTCTTTGGTAAGAGCGTAGCTGGGATGACCCTGATGTATGCCGTCTTTTCCGTGCATACGTCGCTGGTCCTCCCGTGCCTCAGGTGTATCTTTTGTCTTCCCATACACCCCCAAGAAGCCAAGCAGGGTCACGCAAAGATTCTTCGTCACGTGCATCACGTCGATTGCGGAGCGGACCTCTAGGTTTTTCCAATAGGGCAGGTCCCAAAACATAGATTTCTTGTTCCACATGGGTGCGCGTCCGTCAGCGTCATTCAGAACAGGTTGTCTGCCAGGACCCTTTCCAAAGACTACCTTCAAATCCTTAACCATATCATGTACATCAGCACCAGTACGGTGGCGAGGCTTCGTCCGGTGATCCGCCTCACCTTTGAAATGCTTGCCTTTCTTTCTTACGGCATGCTTGCTCGGAAGAAATCGACGATGTCCCAGGTACACATTCTTCTTACAATTAGCCAAATATATACTGTTGGTATCGTCCAAACAATGCGTGCATGCGCGATATCTCTTGTTTGTCTGTCCTGAAAGGTTACTGAGAGCAGGCCAATCATTGATGGTCACGAACAGCAACGCATTTAGGTCAAATTCTTCCCCCATGTGCTCATCCCACTGTTGGGGAACGTTGCAGAAAAGAAAAAAATTCCTACGGTTTCACCAAGATCCATCTATGAGTTCATCTAGCAACGAGTGATCGGATTGCATCTACATACCTTTGTAGATCACGCGCGGAAGCGTTCAAAGAACAGGGATGAGGAAGTCGTACTCGACGTGATCCAAATCACCGGAGATCCTAGCGCCGAACGGACGGCACCTCCGCGTTCAACACACGTACGGTCAGCGTGACGTCTCGTCCTTCTTGATCCAACAAGGGGGGAGGAGAGGTTGAGGAAGATGGCTCCAGCAGCAGCACGATGGCGTGGTGGTGGTGGAGCAGCAGTACTCCGGTAGGGCTTCACCAAGCTCGTGACGGAGGAGGAGATGTGTTGGGGAGGGGAGGGGCTGCGCCTTGGATGTGTTCTGCAGCCCTCCCCTCACCCCTCTATTTATAGGGGAAGGGGGAACGGGCCGGCCCCCTCTAGATGAGATCTAGAGGGGGGGCGGCGGCCAAGGGGAGGGGGGCTTGCCCCCCAAGCAAGGGGGCGCCCCCCTTAGGGTTTCCCCCAACCCTAGGCGCATGGGCCCTAGGAGGAGTGGCGCCCCAGCCCACTTTGGGCTGGATCCCTTCCTCATACAGCCCATAAGGCCCTCCGGGAGAGGTGGACCCTCCCGGTGGACCCCCGGAACCCCTCCGGTGGCCCCAGTACAATACCGATATGCCCCCGAACCTTTCCAGTGACCGTATGACAACTTCCCATATATAATTCTTTACCTCCGGATTATTTCAGAACTCCTCGTGACGTCCAAGATCTCATCGGGACTCCGAACAACTTTCGGATTACTGCATACTCATATCTATACAACCCTAGCGTCACCGAACCTTAAGTGTGTAGACCCTACGGGTTCGGGAGACAAGCAGACATGACCGAGACGACTCTCTGGTCAATAACCAACAGCGGGATCTGGATACCCATCTTGGCTCCCACATGCTCCTTGATGATCTCATTGGATGAACCACGATGTCGAGGACCTAATCAATCCCGTACTCAATTCCCTTTGTCAATCGGTACGTTACTTGCCTGAGACTCGATCGTCGGTATCCCAATACCTTGTTCAGTCTCGTTACCGGCAAGTCACTTTACTCGTACCGTAATGCATGATCCCGTGATCAACCACTTGATCACATTGAGCTCATTATGATGATGCATTACCGAGTGGGCCCAGAGATACCTCTCCGTCATACGGAGTGACAAATCCCAGTCTCGATTCGTGCCAACCCAACAGACACTTTCGGAGATACCTGTAATGTACCTTTATAGTCACCCAGTTACGTTGTGACGTTTGGCACACCCAAGGCACTCCTACGGTATCCGGGAGTTGCACAATCTCATGGTCTAAGGAAATGATACTTGACATCCAGAAAAGCTACAGCAAACAAACTACACGATCTTTGTGCTATGCTTAGGTTTGGGTCTTGTCCATCACATCATTCTCCTAATGATGTGATCCCGTTATCAATGACATCCCCATGTCCATAGCCAGGAAACCATGACTATCTGTTGATCAACGAGCTAGTCAACTAGAGGCTCACTAGGGACACATTATGGTCTATGTATTCACACATGTATTACGATTTCCGGACAATACAATTATAGCATGAATAATAGACAATTATCATGAACAAGGAAATATAATAATCATTTTATTATTGCCTCTAGGGCATATTTCCAACAGTCTCCCACTTGCACTAGAGTCAATCATCTAGTTACATTGTGATGAATCGAACACCCATGGAATGCTGGTGTTGATCATGTTTTGCTCCAGGGAGAGGTTTAGTCAACGGATCTGCTACATTCAGGTCTGTATGTACTTTACAAATCTCTATGTCTCCATTTTGAACACTTTCACGAATGGAGTTGAAGCGACGCTTCATATGCCTGGTCTTCCTGTGAAACCTGGGCTGCTTGGCAAGGGCAATAGCTCCAGTGTTGTCACAGAAGAGAGTCATCGGGCCCGACGCATTGGGTATGACTCCTAGGTCGGTAATGAACTCCTTCACCCAGACTGCTTCGTGTGCTGCCTCCGAGGCTGCCATGTACTCCGCTTCACATGTAGATCCCACCACAACGCTTTGCTTGCAACTGCACTAGCTTACTGCCCCACCATTCAAAATATACACGTATCCGGTTTGTGACTTAGAGTCATCCAGATCTGTGTCGAAGCTAGTATCGACGTAACCCTTTACGACAAGCTCTTCGTCACCTCCATAAACGAGAAACATTTCCTTAGTCCTTTTCAGGTACTTCAGGATATTTTTGACCGCTATCCAGTATTCCATGCCGGGATTACTTTGGTACCTTCCTACCAAACTCACGGCAAGGTTTACATAAGGTCTGGTACACAGCATAGCATACATGATAGACCCTATGGCCGAGGCATAGGGGACGACACTCATCTTTTCTCTATCTTCTGCCGTGGTCGGGCATTGAGCCAAGCTCAATCTCGTACCTTGCAATACAGGCAAGAACCCCTTCTTTGACTGATCCATTTTGAACTTCTTCAATATCTTGTCAAGGTACGTACTCTGTGAAAGACCAATGAGGCATCTCGATCTATCTCTATAGATCTTGATGCCTAATATATAAGCAGCTTCTCCAAGGTCCTTCATTTAAAAACACTTATTCAAATAGGCCTTTATGCTTTCCAAGAATTCTATATCATTTCCCATCAACAGTATGTCATCCACATACAATATGAGAAATGCTACAGAGCTCCCACTCACTTTCTTGTAAATGCAGGCTTCTCCATAAGTCTGCATAAACCCAAACGCTTTGATCATCTCATCAAAGCGAATGTTCCAACTCCGAGATGCTTGCACCAGCCCATAATCGAGCGTTGGAGCTTGCACACCTTGTCAGCATTCTTAGGATCAACGAAACCTTCCGGCTGCATCATATACAGTTCTTCCTTAAGATAACCCTTAAGGAATGCCGTTTTGACGTCCATTTGCCATATCTCATAATCATAGTATGCGGCAATTGCTAACATGATTCGGACGGACTTCAGTTTTGCTACGGGAGAGAATGTCTTATCGTAGTCAACCCCTTGAACTTGTCGATAACCCTTAGCGACAAGCCTAGCTTTATAGATGGTCACATTACCATCCGCGTCTGTCTTCTTCTTAAAGATCCATTTATTTTCTATGGCTCGCCGATCATCGGGCAAGTCAGTCAAAGTCCATACTTCGTTTTCATACATGGATCCTATCTCGGATTTCATGGCTTCCAGCCATTTGTCGGAATCCGGACCCGCCATCGCTTCTTCATAGTTCGAAGGTTCACCATTGTCTAACAACATGATTTCCAAGACAGGGTTGCCGTACCACTCTGGTGCGGAACGTGTCCTTGTGGACCTTCGAAGTTCAGTAGGAGCTTGATCAGAAGTATCTTGATCATCATCATTAACTTCCTCTCTAATTGGTGCAGGCACCACAGGAACATTTTCCTGAGTTGCGCCACTTTCCGGTTCAAGAGGCAATACTTCATCAAGTTCTACTTTCCTCCCACTTACTTCTTTCGAGAGAAACTCTTTCTCTAGAAAGGATCCATTCTTGGCAACAAAGATCTTGCCTTCGGATCTGAGGTAAAAGGTATACCCAATAGTTTCTTTAGGGTATCCTATGAAGACGCATTTTTCCGACTTGGGTTCGAGCTTTTCAGGTTAATGTTTCTTGACATAAGCATCGCATCCCCAAACTTTTAGAAACGATAGCTTAGGCTTCTTCCCAAACCATAATTCATACGGTGTCGTCTCAACGGATTTCGACGTAGCCCTATTTAAAGTGAATGCGGCAGTCTCTAAAGCATAGCCCCAAAATGACAGCGGTAAATCGGTAAGAGACATCATAGATCGCACCATATCTAATAGAGTGCGATTACGACGTTCGGACACACCATTATGCTGAGGTGTTCCAGGCGGCGTGATTTGTGAAACTATTCCACATTTTCTTAAGTGTGTACCAAATTCGTGACTCAAGTATTCTCCTCCATGATCTGATCGCAAAAACTTGATTTTTCTGTCACGTTGATTCTCAGGCTTACTCTGAAATTCCTTGAACTTTTCAAAGGTTTTAGACTTGTGTTTCATTAAGTAGATATACCCATATCTACTCAACTCATCAGTGAGGGTGAGAACATAACGATAGCCACCACGAGCCTCAACACTCATTGGACCGCACACATCAGTATGTATGATTTCCAATAGGTTGGTTGCTCACTCCATTGTTCCTGAGAATGAAGTCTTGGTCATCTTACCCATGAGGCATGGTTCGCACGTGTCAAATGATTCGTAATCAAGAGACTCTAAAAGTCCATCTGTATGGAGCTTCTTCATGCGTTTGACACCTATGTGACCAAGACGGCAGTGCCACAAGTATGTGGGACTATCATTATCAACCTTACATCTTTTGGCATTCACACTATGAATATGTGTAGCATTATGCTCGAGATTCATTAAGAATAAACCATTCACCATAGGAGCATGACCATAAAACATATCTCTCATATAAATAGAACAACCATTATTCTCGGATTTAAATGAGTAGCCATCTCGTATTAAACAAGATCCTGATACAATGTTCATGCTCAAACTTGGCACTAAATAACAATTATTGAGGTTCAAAACTAATCCCGTAGGTAAATGTAGAGGTAGCATGCGGACGGCGATCACATCGACCTTGGAACCATTCCCGGCGCGCATCGTCACCTCGTCCTTCGCCAGTCTCCGCTTATTCTGCAGCTCCTGCTTTGAGTTACAAATGTGAGCAACCGCGCCGGTATCAAATACTCAGGAGCTACTACGAGTACTGGTAAGGTACACATCAATTACATGTATATCACATATACCTTTTGTGATGCCGGCCTTCTTGTCTGCTAAGTATTTGAGGCAGTTCCGCTTCCAGTGACCACTTCCCTTGCAATAAAGGCACTCAGTCTCGGGCTTGGGTCCATTCTTTGGCTTCTTCCCGACAGCTTGCTTACCGGGTGCGGCAACTCCCTTGCCGTCCTTCTTGAAGTTCTTCTTACCCTTGCCTTTCTTGAACTTAGTGGTTTTATTCACCATCAACACTTGATGGTCCTTTTTGACTTCTACCTCTGCTGATTTCAGCATTGCAAATACTTCAGGAATGGTCTTTTCCATCCCCTGCATATTGAAGTTCATCACAAAGCTCTTGTAGCTTGGTGGAAGCGACTGGAGGATTCTGTCAATGACCGCGTCATCCGGGAGATTAACTCCCAGCTGAGTCAAGCGGTTATGCAACCCAGACATTTTGATTATGTGCTCACTGACAGAACTATTTTCCTCCATCTTACAGCTGAAGAACTTGTCGGAGACTTCATATCTCTCGACCCGGGCATGAGCTTGGAAAACCATTTTCAGCTCTTCGAACATCTCATATGCTCTGTGTCACTCAAAACGCTTTTGGAGCCCCGGTTCTAAGCTGTAAAGCATGCCGCACTGAACGAGGGAGTAATCATCAGCACGTGTCTGCCAAGCGTTCATAACGTCTTGGTTCTGTGGGACGGGTGCGTCACCTAGCGGTGCTTCTAGGACATAATCTTTCTTGGCAGCTATGAGGATGATCCTCAGGTTCCGGACCCAGTCCGTATAGTTGCTGCCGTCGTCTTTCATCTTGGTTTTCTCTAGGAACGTCATGAAGTTGAGGACAACGTTGGCCATTTGATCTACAAGACATATTGTAAAGATTTTAGACTAAGTTCATGATAATTAAGTTCATCTAATCAAATTATATAATGAACTCCCACTTAGATAGACATCCCTCCAGTCATCTAAGTATAACATGATCCGAGTTAACTAGGTCGTGTCCGATCATCACGTGAGACGGACTAGTCAACATCGGTGAACATCTTCATGTTGATCGTATCTTCTATATGACTCATGCTCGACCTTTCGGTCTTCTGTGTTCTGAGGCCATGTCTGTACATGCTAGGCTCGTCAAGTCAACCTAAGTGTTTCGCGTATGTAAATCTGTCTTACACCCGTTGTATGTGAACGTTGGAATCTATCACACCCGATCATCACGTGGTGCTTCGAAACAACGAACTGTCGCAATGGTGCACAGTTAGGGGGAACACTTTCTTGAAATTATTATGAGGGATCATCTTATTTACTACCGCCGCTCTAAGTAAACAAGATGCAAAAACATGATAAACATCACATGCAATCAAATAATAATAGTGACATGATATGGCCAATATCACATAGCTCCTTTGATCTCCATCTTGGGGCTCCATGATCATCTTGTCACCGGCATGACACCATGATCTCCATCATCGTGTCTCCATGAAGTTGCTCGCCAACTATTACTTCTACTACTATGGCTAACGCATTTAGCAATAAAGTAAAGTAATTTACATGGCGTTTCTCAATGACACGCATGTCATACAAAAAATAAAGACAACTCCTATGGCTCCTGCCGGTTGTCATACTCATCGACATGCAAGTCGTGATTCCTATTACAAGAACATGATCTCATACATCACATATATATCATTCATCATTCATCACAACTTTGGCCATATCACATCACAAATCACTTGTTGCAAAAACAAGTTAGACGTCCTCTAATTGTTGTTGCAAGTTTTACGTGGCTGCAAAAGGGTTCTAGCAAGAACGTTTTCTTACCTACGTAATAGCCACAACGTGATTTGTCAACTTCTATTTACCCTTCATAAGGACCCTTTTCATCGAATCTGCTCCAACTAAAGTGGGAGAGACAGACACCCGCTAGCCACCTTATGCAACTAGTGCATGTCAGTCGGTGGAACCAGTCTCACGTAAGCGTACGTGTAAGGTCGGTCCGGGCCGCTTCATCCCACAATACCGTTGAAGCAAGATAAGACTAGTAGCAGCAAGAAAGTTGACAACATCTACGCCCACAACAAATTGTGTTCTACTCGTGCAAGGAGAACTACGCATAGACCTAGTTCATGATGCCACTGTTGGGGAACGTTGTAGAAAACAAAAATTTTCCTACGGTTTCACCAAGATCCATCTATGAGTTCATCTAGCAACGAGTGATCGGATTGCATCTACATACCTTTGTGGATCACGCGCGGAAGCGTTCAAAGAACAGGGATGAGGAAGTCGTACTCGACGTGATCCAAATCACCGGAGATCCTAGCGCCGAACGGACGGCACCTCCGCGTTCAACACACGTACGGTCAGCGTGACGTCTCCTCCTTCTTGATCCAGCAAGGGGGAAGGAGAGGTTGAGGAAGATGGCTCCAGCAGCAGCACGACGGCGTGGTGGTGGTGGAGCAGCAGTACTCCGGCAAGGCTTCGCCAAGCTCGTGACGGAGGAGGAGATGTGTTGGGGAAGGGAGGGGCTGCGCCTTGGATGTGTTCTGCAGCCCTCCCCTCACCCCTCTATTTATAGGGGAAGGGGGAAGGGGGCCGGCCCCCTCTAGATGAGATCTAGAGGGGGGCGGCGGCCAAGGGGAGGGGGGCTTGCCCCCCAAGCAAGGGGGCGCCCCCCTTAGGGTTTCCCCCAACCCTAGGCGCATGGGCCCTAGGGGGAGTGGTGCCCTAGCCCACTTTGGGCTGGATCCCTTCCTCATACAGCCCATAAGGCCCTCCGGGAGAGGTGGCCCCTCCCGGTGGACCCCCGGAACCCCTCCGGTGGCCCCGGTACAATACCGATATGCCCCCGAACCTTTCCGGTGACCGTATGACAACTTCCCATATATAATTATTTACCTCTGGATTATTCCGGAACTCCTCGTGACGTCCAGGATCTCATCCGGGACTCCAAACAACTTTCGGATTACTGCATACTCATATCTATACAACCCTAGCGTCACCGAACCTTAAGTGTGTAGACCCTACAGGTTCGGGAGACAAGCAGACATGACCGAGACGACTCTCTGGTCAATAACCAACAGCGGGATCTAGATACCCATCTTGGCTCCTACATGCTCCTCGATGATCTCATTGGATGAACCACGATATCGAGGACCTAATCAATCCCGTACTCAATTCCCTTTGTTAATCGGTACGTTACTTGCCTGAGACTCGATCGTCGGTATCCCAATACCTTGTTCAGTCTCGTTACCGGCAAATCACTTTACTCGTACCGTAATGCATGATCCCGTGATCAACCACTTGATCACATTGAGCTCATTATGATGATGCATTACCGAGTGGGCCCAGAGATACCTCTCCGTCATACGGAGTGACAAATCCCAGTCTCGATTCGTGCCAACCCAACAGACAATTTCGGAGATACCTGTAATGTACCTTTATAGTCACCCAGTTACGTTATGACGTTTGGCACACCCAAGGCACTCCTACGGTATCCGGGAGTTGCACAATCTCATGGTCTAAGGAAATGATACTTGACATCCAGAAAAGCTACAGCAAACGAACTACATGATCTTTGTGCTATGCTTAGGTTTGGGTCTTGTCCATCACATCATTCTCCTAATGATGTGATCCCGTTATCAATGACATCCCCATGTCCATAGCCAGGAAACCATGACTATCTATTGATCAACGAGCTAGTCAACTAGAGGCTCACTAGGGACACATTATGGTCTATGTATTCACACATGTATTACGATTTCCGGACAATACAATTATAGCATGAATAATAGACAATTATCATGAACAAGGAAATATAATAATCATTTTATTATTGCCTCTAGGGCATATTTCCAACACCCACGCATGTACACCTGTTCCATTCCACAGCTGTAAGAGTTCTTCAATTAATTGGCCTTAGGTACACATCAATATCGTTGCCGGGTTGCTTAGGGCCTTGGATGAGCACTGGCATCATAATGAACTTTCGCTTCATGCACAACCAAGGAGGAAGGTTATACAAACATAGAGTCAAAGGCCAGGTGCTATGGTTGCTGCTCTGCTCCCCAAAAGGATTAATGTCATCTGCGCTTAGACCAAAACATACGTTCCTTGCGTCATCTACAAAATCCTTCCCGTACTTTCTCTCGATTTTTCTCCACTGCGACCCATCAGCGGGTACTCTCAACTTTCCGTCTTTCTTACGGTCTTCTGTGTGCCATCGCATCGCCTTGGCATGCTCTTTGTTTTGGAACAAACGTTTCAACCGTGGTATTATAGGAGCATACCACATCACCTTGGCAGGAATCTTCTTCCTGGGGCGCTCGCCCTCGACATCACCAGGGTCATCGCAGCTGATCTTATAGCGCAATGCACCGCATACCGGGCAAGCGTTCAAATCCTCGTAATCACCGCGGTAGAGGATGCAATCATTAGGGCATGCATGTATCTTCTGCACCTCTAACCCTAGAGGGCAGACAGCCTTCTTTGCTTCGTACGTACTCTCGGGCAATTCATTGTCCTTTGGAAGCATATTCTTTATCATTACCAGCAACTTTCCAAATCCCTTGTCAGATACACCATTCTCTGCCTTCCATTGCAGCAATTCCAGTGTGGTGCCCAGCTTTTTCTTGTCACCTACGCAATTCGGGTATAACAATTTTTTGTGATCCTCTAACATGCGCTGCAACTTCTTCTTCTCCAAATCACTTGCGCAGTTTTTCTTTGCATCGGCAATGGCCCGACCTAGATCATCAACGGGCTCATCTGATGCCTCTTCTTCAGCTTCTTCCCGCATTGCCGGCTTAGCTTCTTCCCGCATTACCGGCTCAGCTTGTTCCCTCATTGTTGTATCATCGTATTCAGGGAACCCATGGCCAGGATAGCTGTCGTCGTCCTCTTCTTCTTCATTCTCTTCCGTCATAACCCCTCTTTCTCCATGCTTGGTCCAAACATTATAGTGGGGCATGAAACCGGACTCAAACAGGTGGACGTGAATGGTTCTTGACATAGAGTAATTGTGACCATTCTTACAGCCAGCACATGGACAAGGCATAAAACCATCCGCCCGCTTGTTTGCCTCGGCCGCAAGCAGAAAAGTATGCACACCATTAATGAACTCGGGAGAGCATCGGTCATCGTACATTCATTGTCGGCTCATCTTCAATACACAGCACCGAAAACACCAAATTAATACAATACATAAAGTTCATACAACACTTAAATGCAACAAACAAATAACTCTCTAGCTAAAGAATTTAAATGCAACAACAAATGCGATCAAGATCGCAACTAAGGTAACAATTGATCCAACGGCATAATGATACCAAGCCTCACTATGAACGCCATATTTTCTAATCTTTCTAATCTTCAAGCGCATTTTCTCCATCTTAATCTTGTGATCATCGACGACATCGGCAACATGCAACTCCAATTCCATCTTCTCCCCCTCAATTCTTTTCAATTTTTCTTTCAAATCCTCGTTTTCTCTTTCAACTAAATTTAACCTCTCGACAATAGGGTCGGTTGGAATTTTCGGTTCAACTACCTCCTACATACAAATATCTATGTCAGCTTGATGGGCATAATTTGTCATAAACACGAAATGCAACAAATAGTTTTAAAAGAGAATATACCACATCTGAATCATAACAAGGACGAGGGCTGACGGGGACGGATATCAAAACCATGGCACTATGTATAACAAACAACGTATGGGTAAGATAATTATATGAGTAACTATATATCCAAATCACACAAACATCAATTTTTTATATAAAATTTCATGAACAAGAAGCTCACCACAAGGTGGTGCCGGGGACGGGACGGTGCGGGCGATCGACGGTGGTTACGACGGAGATTTAGAAGGCACTAAGTAAACCACACCTACATATGCAAACTAAGTGTTATTTTGACCTCAATTTGCATATAAATCAAATACTACCACATATAATTCCTCCCAAATTATTAAAACCCACAATTAATCACTATATAAACCAATGCAAGAGCTAATCTAGCAATGAGAGATGAAAGGACAAAGTTGCTAACCTTTGTGATCATTTGAATGGATGGGGGCCTGCAAATCTTGACAAATTTGGGGCAAATTTTGTGATGAACTCGAGAGGAAGAAGGGAAGAACAGAGGAGAGGGAGAGGGGAAAGGGGGAAGAACAGAGTGCTGGTGGATGAAGGGTTTATATAGGACGACCTTTAGTACCGGTTCATGACACGAACCGGTACTAAAGGTGCTGGAGGGGCCCCACTCTGACAACATCCTGCCACCACTCTTATTAGTACCGGTTCATGGCACGAACGGTGCTAAAGGTTCGCCATGAACCGGTGCTAAAGATCTCCTCCCGCCTAGCCGTTGGAAGAGGCACTAATGGACACATTAGTGTCGGTTCTGTTACAAACCGGGACTAATGTGTCTCACATTTGACCTTTTTTCTATTAGTGGTGTGTTGTTAGGAAGCACTACTTATGCAGGTTTGTTCTCTCTTTTGTTGTTTTTGATTAGATTGCCTAGGGCATAATTTATTTCAAAGGATGAACCTAGAAATATCAACATAACATTTTAAGAAAATATTGACTTCGGATTTTTTTAAATATGTTGAAGCACATTCTTGTATGTCTATTAGCTTTCCGGCAGTTTGAAACTTCTATGCAGTGGTGTAACAAGTCGTGCCATCATGACAAACTTCTCACTATTATGCGTGACTTTTATTATCTTTATGGTACACAGAGAATTGTAAGTGGGAACGCTATCTGCTCGTGCTCTGCACCGAACGATCATGCAAAAAGATATGCTCATTGGACTGGGGTGACAAGGTCCGCCAGCTTCGGTGTGATAGGCAAATCGGTGGCTTTTGCAAACTGCAAGATTTGTTTCCTTAAATAGAACTTATATTGAACTATGCTAAGTGGACTTGAAGTTATCAATAAATAATTCATCATATACTGTTTCGGACTGATTTATTTATGCATGAGATTGTATGCCTTTGATCTAGAGCAAGGTAATAGACATAATCTATTTGTTCTCATGGAAATATTCTTAATGGTGAGTGTCACACAATTAAGAAAAATATATAGATAATGGAAGAGCAACCTATTATTCTTGTGGTTGTTGTTATGGCACCAAACAATTGGCATAGAGATAAGCATTCATTGTTTGTGTGAATCACCCATAAGGTTATTTATATATCCCAAGCACCCTTCAGCGGCACAAAGAGGGATATTTTCTGAATGGGACCGAGGCCTTGTATATGGAACTTCACAATAAGAAATTTGATCTAACACAGTTTTTTCCTTTGGTGGAAGTATGAATTTTAGCCTCCAGAGCACTTTACTATGAACTACCAATTGTGATTGAATATACCACGGATCACAAGTTTTTGTGGCATATGGGTTGACATATACCACGACAACAATGTTATGTGATGCATATGATTTCACATCTACCACATAATTGTTTTCTATGGCAGATATATCTTGAATCTAGAAAAAAAAATACTAAAGCAGGATTTAACTTTCATCGTGCTAAAAACATTAATCTTCTGTCTTGCCTTGATATGATGTGGTATGAACCATCATGGAACTCGGTGACTTGGTGCCAAGTATGAATGTACCTATGTCCACGTAAGCATCCTTATGTCCGACGTGGCGATACTGTATGACAAACCTAGTCCATCGCAAATGGTCGGCCCATCAAGTGCTATTTGTATTATGCTCAGGCCGAACTAGAACGCGCTGGCGGAATTTTTGAAAAAAATAATTATGAAGAAACTTGGATCGTCATAGTTATACAATCGATTTGGCTCATTACTATTTCAGCCAATACATCCCGTCGTTCCTACACTTTGCCACCATGTTAGACTCCTCTTTCATTGCCGCTACCCGCCCCACATGACAAAAATGCATTATGTTCGTGCTACCTTTTTTATCAATGTGTAACTCCCTCATGGTATTATCCACCTACGCACCACGTCTGTGTCATATGTCTATTTATGCATTTCTGAAGGAGCTTTTATAAGGAAAACCATGTGAAACATGATCATGTACAACATTTGTGACATTTTTCGAGACGGGGGATCAGCATGTCAAATTAATCTGAACAAGGTCGAAACAAGTCCGGCATCCACCCCTACATTAAATAATAGTATATGCTAACCCCCAGACCCAAAAGAAGAGGAAGAATAAAAGATCAAGAAACTATTTCATTTTCAACTGGATTGGATAGAATATAGTAGCTACAAAGATTTTGGCATGTTATTGGCATTTGAGTAGTAGTGTAGCATACTGCTGCCCGTAGGATGACTAATACTAATTAATATCACCAGTTATTTTATGGGTAGAGTTTCAAGGATAATGTTCGAGTGACTTAAAACTGCAATCTGTCCAAAAAGAAAAGAGAAAGATTAAACAAATAGTACTGGGCCAAATTGCAACATGCAGCCCATATACTAAGAAACGGTTGGGCGAGACAGCTATATCCTACGCCCTCAGTGGAACAGTTAGGCTCTAGCTAGTTGGGCGTTGTGTGCTTGTGATGGATGAGAGGGATCACTGGTTATGAACTAAAAGGGGTGGCCGACTTATAAAAAAGAGATCTTTTTTTATCGGTGATATTGGATATAATTTATGGCAACTGTAGGAGTGATTTAATGATGGACGGGCAGAAGCGCTTCTTCCTTTATTAGCAGGTATAGATTTGAGGGGAAAAGGTATAGTTTTCTCTTGTTTTAACGATAGTTTGTGTTGCAAGCCTTCGGGCTCAACACATTGCATCATAAAGAGGACCTCTATGGGGGACACAAAAGAAACCCTACATCTTAGTTTTGCAACCTAATTCTATGAAACCTCGTGGCGCCAAACAATTGAGGAAACCCACGTGCATGTGCATGTGGGTTGACGCGGTTTAGAACGCTAAATCCTATTCGGTGCCTGCTATGTTGTGCCAGTAACAGTGTTTTTCGCAACTGCTGCACACACCCCTCCCAGACACAACGCATTGAATGGGCTGGCACATATAATGTATTTTTTTCATTTTTTTTCCTTTTCCTTTTTCTTAAATACATGAACCCTTTTCGAATTCAAAAAGTTACTTCAGTTCGTGAACCTTTTTTCAAATAAATGAGTCTAACCCTTGAACCTTTTTTTCAATCCATGAACTTTTTTTCAAAATTAATGAACTTTTTCCAAACCGATAAACATTTTTTCAAAGCCCGCAAACTTTTTCCAAATAAGTGTTTTTTTAATCAATGAACTTTTTCAAATCTGCGATTTTTTTCAAAATCGATGAACTTTTTTCAAATCTGTGATTTTTTTTCAAAATAGCTAAAAAAATTCAAATCCACGAACTTATTTTGAAGTCACGAACTTTTTTTAATTTGCAAATTTTCTGAATTTTCAAATTTTTGTTTTCTGCTAGAGGTCAACAGTTGATCGGTCAACTGGTCGACAAGTCAATCGTTGACCGAGCGGACCAAGCAGGCGGGTTGCACCCGCGAGGGACCATGTCGCGTGTGGATGGGTCGGCCCACGACCGCAGGGCTCGTGGACTCCAGTTTGTCTCTCCGGCGCCTAAGGGCTGAGGAGGAGCACTCGTTCACACGTGATTCTTTTTTCCTGTTTGGTCTCTTTAGTTTGCTCTGATTTTGATTCATTTTTCTATTTTCTCCACAAAACAATGAATATTTTGAAATACTGGAATGTTTGTTTTAAGCGCGAGATTTTTAACATCTAAGAATTATTAAATAAACATATGAACACTTTATTAAAAAAATGTTCACCATGCATTTAAAATATATGCATCTAGCACTTTAGAATCGCTCGTCCAGTATTGCAAAATATTTATCATTATTTACGAAAAATACATCATGTGTAAAGCAATTATATTTATGAAATTTAAAAAGGAAATGAAAGAGAAAACAAAATAAAAAAGACCCATTGTGTACATAAATAAGCAAAAGGAAAATCAGAGGAAAATATAAAAGGAAAAGGAGAAAACCCAAAAAAATAAGTAGATGGAGCCGCAGAAAAATGAAAAATAAAAAAAATCACTAAACTGAAGCAGGATCGGAGATCTCCTCTATGACGCCTCATGTGCCGAGTTTTTTTCTTTTGACAACCTCACAAAGCTTTTATTCGTGTGTCACAGTGTCACAGTGTTTACATGGATGAAAGTAAGGTCATTGGGTTGTCTAACATAGCATGAGAGCCAACCTCTAGATTAAGAGCATGCATATCTAAGTTCTGTGCCTCGAAGTTCAAGCCTTATGTGTCGGTTGGCACATCAATGAGCATAGGGGCACCCCACGTGGGCCTTGGCTTAGTAAAGCTCTAGCTAGCCTCGCTCACTCGATCGATACTCGCACTGTTGGCTCGATTCACTGTGTTTTTCTTCCTCGTCTTTTGCTGGATTTGCTGTTTTAGGAAAAAAAATCCATTGGTTTTCGATTAAATATTAAAAATTGGCAAAAAAATGTTTGTGAAATTTGGAAAAAGTTCATATATTTTTCTTAAAAGATCATGAATTCGAAAAAAGTTCAATGTTTAGAATGTGTTTTGTAAAATGTTCATGAATTTAAAAAACATGTAAAATTTTAAAAAACCGCAGATATGTAAATGTTCATGCATTTGGAAAAAGTTTGTGGATTCGGAAAAAGTTAAGTAATTTGACAAATTTCATGCATTTCAAAAAAAAGGTTCGTGGATTTTTGAAAGGTTCACTCATTTGAAAAACATTCATGTTTTTTAAAGAGTTCAAGTAATTGAGAAAAAACTTAGAAAAAATGAAAACGAAAAAGAGGAGAAAAAAGCAAAAAGGGTATAAAGAATAAAAAAAATAGAATCTTTGCAAATTCGAAGTGGGTTAATGGACCAGCGGCTCACGAAAAAACTGCCGCGCACTGCAAGGCAGAAGAAGAAGAAGAAGAAAGGATTAAATATAACCGGTGCCTAAGGCGCCAAATAATGTTTGGTACAAGAGCACTCTTAGAAGCGGGAGAATGAACGCCCATATCGGGTAAGTCCAGTCGCTAGTGTATTTCGTCACTATTTAACGCATTGGGCACAGGTAGGAAAAGCCGTGCAATGTGAGAAGCGAATGTGGTTAGTTCTTTTCTTTACTATCTACCATTCTTCATTTTTCTTTGTTGTAATTCACTGTAGCAATTATATACTCCCTTCGTTCCAAAATAAGTGTTTCAACTTTACTACAACTTTGTACTAAAGAAAAGAATGGAGGGAGTATTCAATAGCGAGACGTAGGGAAATGTCGCGTCCATGGGAGCGCTAGATGGCCGGCCCAGGCCCACAGGAGGCCACAAACTTTTTTTTTCATGTTTTTTGTTTTCATTTTATTTTTTACTGCATTTATACTTTCAGAACATGTTGACCGCGAATTCAGCAAATGTTAAACTTGTATTTGAAAAATGTTAAATGTGTATAGAAAAAAGTTGACCATGTAAAAAAAGTTTAATCTTGTATTTTTTTAAATATTAATTAAGAATTTGGAAAAAGGTTAAATGTGTATAGAAAGGATGTTGACCATGTATTCAAAAAATGTTAATCTTGTATTTAAAAATGTTAATCAAGATTTGTCTAAAATTGTTAATTTTGTATAAACAAATGCTGGCCATCTATTAAAAAATGTTGATCTTCTATTTGAAAATGATAAACATGTATTAGAAAATTTTATCAAATATATACCAAAAATGTTTATAAAAAACAGCGAAAACCTTGAGAAAACAAAAAAGCCGATGAAAAACGTGAAAGAAACAAACAAGACCAAAGGAAAACAAATAAAAAAGACCAAAAACCAAGGATAAAAAGAAAACCGATGCAAAACGAAGAAAACTCATGAGAAAAGAAAACCATGCAGAAAAAAGGAAACCAGTAAGAACCATTAGAAGTGACGAAAAATGATGAAAAATAGAAACTGAAGAAAACCGTAACGAAAAACTAAAGAAAAACAAGATTGGGGGAACCCAATACAGCGAACGCAATTGAAATCCAGCGAACGAAAAAAAAACAGTGAATATCGGCTGGTCCAAAGCTACAGGTGGGAGGGAGTCCTTCAGCAAGATCGAAGGAACATTCGCGTGGTAAATGTAGGCTCGTGCAGTGCCTCTCTATGGGCCAGCCTATTGCCTAAAATAGCGAGTTTTTCTTTCTTTTAGTGTAGCGGAAGGACGAGCCTTGGTCGGTTTTGTGTCCAGTTCTGAGCCAGGTTTCGTGTTTTTCATTTTGCAAAAGATTGTTAAATAGCAGTCATGAAATATTAAAAAATATCATGGATTTTGAAAGTATTTTGAAATTTAAAGAAATCCATAAAAGAGATAAATAACGATAGAAATCTAGGTGGTTTTGAGCCCTTGCTAGATTTCTATTGACCGGCACGGGGAATCGTATCTGCGCTAATTCAATACCACCTGTCCAGGCGAAAAATAATAATAATAACCACCTAAAAACGAAAAGACGCCCTATAAAACCTTAAAATAAAGAGAAGCCTAAGACCCTTTAAGAAAAAGGAGAAAACACAGCTCAAAAAAAGAAGAAGAAGAAGAGGAAACAGTATGAGTAGTACTCATGTTTTGTTCACAGAAAAAGAACTACCTCTGTAGTGATCTAAACGCTCTTATATTTCTTTATAGAGGGAGTACTATTTAAGTTCCGCAATAGGAGAACTGATCGTTCATAATTTTGGACGAAATTCTGTAGGGTTAAATTTCAAAAACATGTGCATGCATGTGAGTGTGGGTAAGTGGCATCATTTCACGGGGATAGATATCGATGAAGCACAAGCACAATGAGCTCATCAGTGTCAGTCAGGAATTGATGTGCTACTCATACTGTTTTCTCTTCTTCTTTCTTTGAGTTGTGTTTTCTCCTTTTTATTTTTTTCTTTTGTATCCATTTTTGTTATTTTTCTTCTGTATTGTTCTCCTTTTTCTTTTCGTTTTAAAATTTCTTATTTTTTCTTTCCTTTTTCCTGTTTATTCTACTCTTTAGGAGACAAATGGACACTTTGTAAAAGATATGCGAACATTTCAAAAAACGAACATCTTTGAGATATGTTCAAACCTTTTCTTGCATGACCTGAATACTTCTTTCACACGTTTTAAGTGTTCATGTGAACTCTTTGGAAAATATACATGGAACTTTTTCGAAGCTAACATGAACATTTCTTTCCATGTGTGTGGAAATTTTTGTTTTTCAACACATGGACATTATTCTCACATGCGTGAACTTTTTCCTCACAGAAGATGGACACTTTTTTCCACACGCAGAACATTTTTTGAAAGTACATGAACATCCTAAATAACTGTTCATGTCAAGTAGAATTATCTCAGAGAAAACTACATTAGACATATTGTACATAAGTGTGGACATTTTTTCTTTTTGCAACACACGGATACTAGTTTCACCTTTTAAAATGAAAGAAATTAAAACGTTTTTGAAATGTATAGGAAAAAAGGCGCACCACATGGTCTATTCTGCTAAAAGAGTACTATTACTCATGTTCAGTCTAGTAACATACAAGTGTTGTATTTTCTGTAAATTTTCACTTTTTGGGGACAAAATTCATCAGGTTAGAGCCATTTTTATTCATGGGGTTGCAAAAACATAGAGGGGAAACATAATCATAATAATTAAACGACCTACACAGGGAAAATTTTCCTCTAGAATTCCTACTAGGAAAATCATCTGAACCAAAGAGGATTTTGGAAAGTTGTGCATGCGAGAAGTGGCGGAGCTTGAGCCAAAATCAA
>NC_041380.1:56258967-56267379 GCF_002162155.2 Triticum dicoccoides | reverse complement strand
CAGGTTGGCCCCCATGAAGCTCCGCCATTGCATGCGAGCGTGGGCAGGTGGCATTATTTCATTTCACAGGGATGGCTTCTTTTATTTCACAAAAAATGATCATGTATTTACGAAAAATACATTATGTGTAAAGCAATTATATTTATGAAATTTAAAAAGGAAATGGAACAGAAAGCAAAATAAAAAGACCTACTGAAAAAATGGAAAACCAGAAATAATTGAAAGGAAAATCATCAGAAGAAAAATGTAAACGGAGAAGGAGAAAACCAAAAGAGAAAAAAAGAAGAAGATGGTAGACGCTGAAAAACTGAAAAAGGTAAAAAAAAAAAAAACTAAAACGGGGGCAGGAGCCCTCTCGGGAGAACGAACGCCCATATTGGGTCGGTCCAGTCGCTAGTTTGTTTGCGTCGCTATTTAACGCAGTGAGCGTCTGGTAGAAAAATAGGTGAAATGTTACCTTAATGAAAACTCGTGCAGCGCCTCTCTTTGGGCCAGCCCATTATTTTTATAATAGCGACTTTTTTTTTCTTTTATAGTGTAGCGAAAGGGACGAACCTCGGTCGGTTTTGTGGCCAGTTTTGAGCGATGTTTCATATTTTGATTTTGCACAAAAGGATTTGTTACAAACTAATCATTAATATTAAAAGAAAATCATGAATTTTGATTATTTTTTTACGAAATCCATGAAAGAGAGAAATAACGATCGAAATCTAGGTGGTTTTGAGCCGTTGCTAGATTTCTGTCGACCAGCACGGGGAATAGTATCTGTGCTAATTCAATGCTACCTGCCCTAGCAAAAATAATAATTCAATACCATGTAAAAACGAAAGAGACCCTGAAAAAACCTAAAATGAAAGAGATGCCTAAAAGAGAGAGCTGAAGCCTAAAACCCCAAAAAAGGAGAAAAACACAACTCAAAAAAGAAGAAAAAGAGGAAACAGTATGAGTAGTACTCATGTTTTTTCTTTTTGCTAAATAGTAGTACTCATGTTTTGTTCTTAAAAAAAGTACTATCCAAATTTCCCAATAGGAGAAACGATTGTTCATAATTTTGAACAAAATTATGTCGGGTTAACTTCCGAAAACATGTGCATGTACGTGAGCGTGGGTAAGTGGCATCATTTCACAGGGATAGGTATAGAAGAAGCACAAGCACAATCAGCACATCAATGTCAGTCAAGAATCTACTGTGCTACTCATACTGTTCTCTCTTCTTCCTTTTTTGAGTTATGTTTTTTCATTTTTAGTATTTTCATGTCATGTCCATTTTTGTTATTTTTCTTTTATATTTTGTTATTATTTTGTTATTCTTTTTTCTTTTTCCGTTTATTCTGCTCTTTAGGAGGTACATGGACACTTTTTAAAAGATATGCAAAAATTAAAAAATGAACATCTATTGAGATATGCTCAAACTTTTTCTTGCATCACCTGAATACTTCATTCACACGTAGAATTTCTTTAAAGTACATGATTTTTTATGTGTTCATGTGAACTCTTTAAATGATATACATCCAAATTTTGTAGCATAACATGAATTTCTTTTCCATATGTGTGGACAATTTTCTTTTTCAACACATGGACATTATTTTTTCATGCGTGAACTTTTTCCTCATGGAAGATGGTCGTTTTTTTTCACAGACAGTACATTTTTGGAAGTACATGAACATTCTAAAAATTTGCTCATATCAAGCAGAATTTTCTCAAAGAAAACTACATTGGACATGTTGTATATAAGTGTAGATATTTTTCTTTTTACAACACACGGAAAAGACCACCTTTTTAAACTGGCTATATAAAATAATGAAGTAAAAACATTTTCCAAATTTATAGACAAAAAAAGACGCACCACATGTTTTGTTCTGCCAAAAGAGTACTAGTCATGTTTAGTAGTGACATACGAGAAGTGTCAACTTCACATTTTTGGGACAAAGTTCATCGGGTTAGAGCCTCTCTTTTTATTCTTAGGATCGCAAAAGCGTAGAAATAGGAAATCATAGGATAGCAATGTCATGTTCTTCTGAACCCTATAGGATTTCATTCGCACCAGAGTATGGTTGATTCCAACACACGGAAAACAAGTCTTCGCGAGATGTTTGGGTGGATGGAAAATTTAAGAAAAACAGCGCAATCAATTCTTTGAGAAAGTCCACTTGGATTCAATCATAATAACTGAATAACCAACATAGTGTATGTGCGTATGTATGAGCGTCTGCGTGTTTACTGTGTTTAAAATAAATAAATAAATTACCAACATGTGATATTTTCTAAGGATTTTGATCCTCCATTGCTACTAGGAAAACATGAACCAAAGGGGGCGTTTCGAAACATGTGCGTTCGAGCGTGGGTAAGCGGCATCATTTCATTTCACAGGGATGGCTACTTCCGTTCCGTGATCATCGTCAGAAAGCCCACCCACAACGATGCACCAGCACAGCACAGCACAGCATAGCACAGTCAGCACGTCGGTGTCAGTCAGGAATCGGACTTCGCTGTGCTGCCGACACTTGAAAGGTTGTCGGCTGCATACGCGCCGTGGGCAGTACGGCGTGCGCGTTAACCAGCTCCAACTCCAATAATGGAGGACTGGTAGTACTCCAGTAGATCTGGCCGCATTCATTTCAGTTCATCGCCGCAGATCTCGCTGCCACTGCCACTGCCACGTGGTACGATGCACAGCTGTTTTCTCCCAAACAAGAAACTAAATTGTTCTGGATTTTACAGCAATTCTGAACAACAGCAAAGAAAAACAGGCGAAACAGTTCATTTATGCTGAAATTTGCTGGAAGCCCATGCTGTGAATTCATCATTTCATCTGCAAGATTTCTCAAACTTTCTACACAGCTTATTTGCACGCTTGCACTCCACAGACGGAGAATCCGCGAGAGATCACCCGGAGGAGCGAGGAGGGGCGGTCGGGGTTAAAGAATCACAGGTAAAATAATCTGAATAAATAATACTATTGCCCGGGGGTCGATTTCCATTTCCAGAGGACAATTCATGACCCCCCAAGGGAAAAAAGGACAAAATTGAGAGAAAGAAAAAAAAAACTCAGTGTAAGCAGCAACCTTCCTCCTTTTCCTTTTTGTTTTCGCCACATTTACTTACATAAACTCCATTTCCGACACTGTCCTTCTCCGCGGATGATTTTGCTCCTGTTCAGTCCCATCGCCCTCCTCCCTACCTTCTTCTATGGTGGGTTTTCGGGGTGGCGGTTTTGGTTTTGGTTATGGGGGTGTTGGGGCTACTAGGCACATCATACTGCCACACCATGATCTGGGAGCAGTCGGAGGGGATCCCCTTCAGCTTTGTCCTGTCCTCCAGCACCACCTCTTGCACAAACTTGATCGAGTCCTGCAACCAATCATGCCACGGGAAGAGAGTAGTGTGAATTATTAGCTGGGAGAATCAGTCCTGTTGAGTAACCAAAAGAAAGATAAGCACTGGACCATTTGGTAGCAGTTCAGTTCTAAGGAAATTATTAGCTTCTTGGATATGGCCCAATGCATTGTGGTGGTTGGAAATTTGGGTCTTTCTGGTGCAACTACCCAGCAGTGTGACACAGATGGAGTGAGGGATTCGCAGAGGGGCCGAAGCGCTCCGTTATCTTGTTTCAATCAGCGATCAGTGCTTCGGTTGGTTGTAGTGGCGCATGTACCTATCAGTACCACTAGTGGGATGCAGCTCTAGGATGATGACGCGCTAAGTAGGTGAGTCGGTGAGACGAACAAAAACTGAGATCACAAGTTTAAGAAAAAGGAGTGCATGAAAGTGATGGTGGGACAAATAATTGCCACCTGTTCCCCTCGATGTTGCGTTGAAGGGAAGTTGATCATTGTGTAACGCCAGGTCAGTCAACTTCGAAAGGGAAGTTGATAATTGTGTAAGCCGGGCAGTGAATTCAGATAGGAAAATATCAGGGCTGAGGAGATCATGAGCAGAAATCGTAACCCACAACATTACTTAACCATTCAGCTAACGATACTTATTACCTTGAAAAGTACCAGGTCAGTCAACTACAAGGATGTCATTTTTAACTAAATAGTGGACAGCATAGTTTTTTTCGAACTGCAAGTGGCCTTCCACCAATTGACAGGATAAGATTTTTTTTATCAGATTGACTTGTTAAATTTTGAGTTTAAAAAGGTATGATAAAATTCCATTCAAGCTGAAAATTATTTGGATCTGCTTTAAGCTGGACATGCAGTCCACGCTTCTGAGGATCCTAGTGGGCTCGCTAGTTTCGGAGGTTTATTATTTGGCTGTCATGAGATCAGGAAATGGACAAACTAAAACTATTTTAGCCAAGACCCAGTCCCTCAATTAATCAAATCTTCTTCAAATTCCACAACTACTTTTTTTGAGAATGTCATGGTATAGATAAGTAGTTGCGCAATGTGTGGTCCTATTACTTAAATGTTGTGTGTGCCCTGATCAACAACTGTGATGTGCCAATCAGAGATCATTACTTGACTTGATACTTCATCACAATGAAAACAAGTTTAATATATGAAAATGGCTTGTTTTGTACATTTGCAAAGCATAACAAGCATTAGGTTGACAGCGTTACTGCGAGTGAACTAACCTGTGAAGTGTCCGGTAATGACGTCGGTCGTCCCCATCGCTCAGGGTCCCACAAAATAGAACTGTTGAACGCAAACCCTGATACATCGATCGTGTGGGCTCGCGTGCCAGCAGCACCGGCAGGATTCAAGTCAACCTCAGTGTTATATGTCACTGAACGGGTGGTGCCATCATTGAAGTTCCTCGAGAACCAGCCGACTACCTTCGAGGCGCTGCACAGTGGGCCCTCAACCACTACTTTCTTCTCGCCCGCGGACATCGTTGCCACCGGCCATGTGCCAAACGCCCTGTCCATTTCAACCATTAGAAGGAACATCAATACAATGCATCAAGTAAATATCATCCAATAGTCACTTGCAAGCATGTAATTCAAGAGTTAGCTGCCATTATATCAACCTCAACTTGACTGGTCAGTGATTAAGGCTAGAGATCCAAGGAAAATAATACACTAAACCTTGCCCAGAATTAGGCTCCAAAGGACACCAAACGTGCATGGGCAAGTTGAGTTAAATAATTAGAAGATCTCTTAATCTAAGATATTTGAACAAGAAAAGATATGTGGCCACAACTCCATTAGCACACCTTCCACATGCTGCCTTGTTGAAGGCATCATGAAAACAGCTAGTATTCTAAAACTTCCTCCCACCCGTCTCCACGCTACTAGACACTAGGCATGGAACACAATACAAGGCGAGTGATTTATTGCATGCAACTGTCTCACAATACTACGTGGGAATAGACTAAATCATCCACTTGCCAACGCATGCCGACGAGTGACGAACAGCTGAGACAATCGTTGACAACGAGCGCAAGACTTCATCGCGCACAAACTTTCACAATGCAATGTATGGTCAGGTCAAACACTACTGCAAACAATGTACTAAATTCAGGTTAAGTACACTTGTCCAGGCAATTAGGCAAACAGTACAAAAGTTTAAGTATATTTTAGTAATCTAGGATTAGAAGTACTCTTAATTCTAATCCCAAGTTAAACACGGGGGAGACTTTTAACCCTGGTCAAAACCAATGCCAAAGCCAGACTGTACTGTACTTCATTTGCGGTGACTGAACAGGTAAATTCTGGGACACGCACACCAGGTCATATTGGGGCTGATGCTAAAAACAGCTAGGTCTGTTGTGTTGTGAGCTGGTGCCCCCAGAAAAGCACACGAGGGGCCACATGTGCACGCATCACGAGGAACTCTACACGAATAGTAAAAACTATGTGGGCTGGCGAGATGCAGCAAAAGGTTGCTTGGATAAGAGAGGAGTGCTTTGGTCTCATCATGTTCCCCTCAAACCAAAAGGATTCTTCTTCATCTTCATGGGAATATGAATATTAACACCTTTTAAAAAGAAAAACACCATGCTCTCACATGACATTAGTAGTATTTGTAGTACCATAGTACTACTACTACCACTAACACTAACAAGGATTTATTTCTTCTTATTATGAAAGCAAGTACTCATGAAAGTCAGAATGCTACTATTTTAGAAGTAAAAGCCTTGGAAGGATTTGATTTACAGTCTCCACAAAAATGGTTTGGCTGGATGAGCAAGAGCTAATTGGAGGTCAAATGTTAGGCCTTTTTGATAGAACAAAGACGGTATGTTTGACCTGGAATTTAACAGGGTCGGAGAAAGCAAACGTTGACACACCAGTCACATTCTGTGGCTGCTGATGGATGCCAGAACCACAATATTGGAGGACAGCTACGAGGGAAATGGATGGTCATGTTAGGCACCAATCATCGGCATCTAGTGTCGGTTAAAAGAAAATTGCCCTTGCTTATTTGCAAGAATTCAGGCGCTAATCCCTCATGTGCAGTCTCCATGAACAGCTGGCGGTCACACCGTTGTGGAAAATCTGCTCCAAAACGGTAGGCAAATTTGGCTGTGCATTTCAAATGGCCACACATGGGAGTCAGTCAGAGAAAGCAACAGGTGTGGGCATTTCTTTTAATGGAGTTCAATGGCCATGGCTTCTAACGGTTACTACTATCTTCTACCACCTCTCAACATTTTTAGCAAATTTCTTCCAACCAAATGTTATGAGCATCAACATCTCAACATTTAATGCATGCTTTAGGTCCATTCAATGTGTGTTTAGTTAGGTTAGTGCCGGAGCGGCCCCGCATGTCAGCGAGAGCCAACAGCTAGTAGTTAGCCCTACTGTTAAAGTACTAATCAGTAGTGCTGTTTTTTTTATACAGCTCTGCTTTGCCCATGGCTCACGAGCCACGTTTAAAAGTCTTAATTAAACTATACTAATCGGAGTGGCTGCAACTTTGCAACACAATTTGGTCGTTGTGGGGGTAAGCAAAATCAAAAGCAAAAGATTGTTAGTAAATTTTAAAATCTGCAACAGCAGAAGCATAGTATGCTGGAGGAAAGGGAATAAAGAAGAGGTAAAGGTGGATCCAATAATTTGACCCCTTTGCATCAGATCACAGTCTCTCAGCTGCATTTGCAATGTTCATGGTGATGATGTGAGGGGTCAATCATCTTATTCTAAACCCTTATTCCTCCCCCACTAATGACAGCTTGTGCTGCCTTCAATTATACTCTGCACCAAACTACACGGCTGCCAAAACCTTTAAAATTAGTTGTACTAGTAGTGTACTAAATTGAGAAGTGGAGGTTAGGGATGAGGAACCCTAGTCGGTGCCCACCTAAAACAATCTGAAATTAATTAACTACAGCTGTTAAAAATTGAAGAAGAAGGAGAAGAAATTATAGATTCAGCACCCTGAAAGAACGGTGAAAAGAAGAGAAGTTGCAGCATTTGTGCATCGAAATCAGTCAGTTTGGCACATTGTAATTTGCAATCTGCTACTAGTAGAAATTAAGATTTTGGCTCAGAACGAAGGAAGCAGAGGGAATGGATGAACTAAGATTTGGTACTCACTCGATCTGGCGGATCTCCTCGAAGAAGTGGGTGTCGTAGACGCCGGCGGCGTCGGCGAAGTGGACGACGCCGGAGAGGCGGTGCTTCTCGACGTGGGCGAGCGCGGCGTTGCGCTGCGCGTGGGCCTCGGCGGCGGCGGTGGTGAAGTTCTCCTCGGGGCGGAAGGCCAGGTGCCGGTACATGACCCCGGTGCCCCGGAGCACCTCGGCCGTGGCGGGCGCGTCGGCCGCCGGCTCCACCACCACCCAGACGACCGGCGGGCGCACCAGCCGCAGCGTGTGGGCGAGCCGCAGCAGCTCCGGCCGCCTGCGCCTCCGCTCCCCTGCCCCGGACCGCGTCGTGGTGACCACAATCAGCATCCGGCGCGGGCCGCTCTCCTCGTCGTCGTCCAGGTCCACCACCGCGCCGCCCCCGCCGGCCGCCGCCGCGCCCTCCGGCGAGGGCGGCGCCAGGCTGATATGCTGGTCCCTATTACCCGCGACGCGGGACGCGGCGAGCTGCTCCGCCGCGAGAATCGGCGGCGGCGTGCCGCCCCCGCCGCCAGGCCTCCAGGAGGAGGAGGAGGAGGGCGCGAAGCCGGTGAAGAAGCCCATGACGAAGCAGAGCGAGAAGTGGAGCACCGCCCGCTTCCACAGGTGCCCGCCCCGCCGCTGCTTCGGCCGCTCCGGCGCCACCGCCCCCGTCCCCATGACGGACCAACAAACAAATCCTCCGACCCCTCCCCCCAAAAAATCACAACTTTCAGATCAAATCACGACCCGCCACAGATCACCGAGCCTCCCCTCCCAGATCAAAACCAACGAGGCCCAAAGACCAAAGGATTGGACTCTGCGGGGGTGACGAGAGCTCGAAGCCGCCCTGCCTGCTTGCTCTCGAATCAATGCGGATGAGCAAGATGGGGGGAGGGCAATTAATGTGGGGGG
>NC_041380.1:56234253-56258473 GCF_002162155.2 Triticum dicoccoides | reverse complement strand
GGAGGAATGTGTCCGCCTGGGGAAGGGTGTGGGGAAGAAGAAGGAGGAGGAGGAGATCAGGATGGAAGGTGGTAGGAGCGACGGGGGTAGGGGAGGGGGGTGGTGAATCCTTGCTCGGTGGAGCTGTGGTGGGGGGTGAAAACGGCAATGGCGTTGGGGGTGGGTTGGTGAGGGTGGCGTTTAAAGAGGGCGGGAGGAGTGCGGTGACACTTGCCTGTCCCTCAACAGCTACTGGGTTTTCACCTCCGCCATTGATTCATCTCTTTCACTGTCGAGGTTGCGGTGTGCTGTTCGGTTCAGACATGCTTGCCTCTGGGTCTGGGATCGCGGAGATCTGATCCGGCAACGACCGCCGACGCGGAAACTGAGGTGAAATTGGGGCACACCTGGCGCCCAGTTTGGGCAGGAATTTTCACGTCCCTCAATTTGGAATAGAGTAATTCAAAGGTTAATGTTAATTGATTTGCGTATGTGAAAACATTTACAGTATGATGCGAAAAATTAAGCATTTCTTGAAACATTAATTGGTTATATGCAAATGTTAATACATGCTCCCTTTGTTTCAAATTAGAGTTGTCTTTAGATTTATCTAGATACGAATATATCTATCTAACACTAAACTAGATACTTCTTCCGTCTCATAATGTAAGACGTTTTTTAACACTAGAGTAGTAGTACATCTGTATTTTGATAAATTTAAGATAAGTGATTCAGGACGGAGGTTGTATTTATTAGTACAATATTGCTATTAGAATTACTTCAGTTTTTTGTTGCTGTTGAGAAAAGTTCCTTTTCTATTTAGAAAAGTTTAGACTTGTTGGATTGGACTAGGGTGCCTTTACCTAGCAGTTTCCTATTACCGGTTCTCACAAGCAAACGCCCGGAAAACACAGAGCAAGCAACCAAAGTACAGTACCAGTGCTACCTCTCAGACACCTCACATTAACTACACACAAGCTCCAAATAGTTAACAACAACCTATGAGAATATCCAAATCAATTTTAGATTTTAGCACCGCTGCCACCTCAATTTTTTTAGGGAAGATACTGCTGCTGCTTCTTCCCTCTGCCAATAGAGGAGCAGTGTAGTGTAGTGTATATATTCTAACAGCAGGTTAATTTGCAAAGCTTATTGGATAATTTGGACTGGCACTGGAGATGTGGCAGCAGAGGCCCCAGATCCATCCATCCAGTATACTAGTAGCCCAGAAGAATATTAGGTGGCCTGCAGCTTTTGCTTTGCCTTTTAATACACCCTCTAGACCTAATCTTGTGCTAATCCTGCTCTTCCCTTAACTTTAAGCCAAAGCAACGCAAGACATTTTTTGAGCTGGATGGGGGAGGAGAGGGAGAGGGAGGGGGATGGTACATCTCTTTGCTGGTAGCGGATTGGAACATGGAACCTAACCGGGAAAAGAAAAGCAACATTGGAGGTGACACCAAATCTGAAGCTTTCTTTCATTAATTCTGGATGAACAGTGTTATTTCATTTTGAGTTAAAGAGCTTCAATGTTTAAGAATTTCTTTTGGAGGAATTATTTGTTTTCCTTCTCTCTTTTTTTGCAGTTTCGGTGAGGATCCAAGGGTGTAGATTTCTTGTGTGGTACCACATCCTACAAGTACTACTGTAGCGGCGTGTGCTGCAGGCGCACGATAAAGCGATTAAGAAACTGCCGGAAAGTTTGGTGCGGAAATGTAGACCGGCCCAGGCCCAGCCGGTCAGGGGTCCAGGCATCTGAAAAGTAAAACCGGTGGGGGCACCCGGAGGACTGGTTGTACTGTCCGGTCTTGGTGGCAGCTTTGGCGTTTCCTTTAGCGTGCAATGACTGAATCGAGTGGATCAACAACAACTTTCACGGTTTTGGGGAATCCATCCATCCATGGAGGCAGGACGCAGCACACCATGTCGACCGGCCGAACCCGCGGAGTAGGTGGAAGTGAGGTGGAATGAAAACCGTTCTTCACTCACGGAGGGAGCCTTGCACGAGCTTCTGATTATTCCTTTGGCTGCGACCGACGGCGTTTCCGGCTCTGCCTGAGCGCACCACAGACGGCGTTTTTCATTGGCTCGTTGTTCTTTCGCCCTCTTGCTTTGTTGTCCCTTCTACATAATTGTTGTCCTATGGCGCGCACGGAGCTTCTGCATTTTGCAGTAATCTTTTGTTCCCAATCCATCCAGCTTCCGTGGTTTTATTGTCTTTTTTAAGGCCTAAGAGCATCTACAACGGGACGCCACAAACCCTCCTCAAATGTTTGGATGGCCTGTCTGATCAGTGATCGGTTATGATTTTTTTTAATCCAGACAGACGCCTCAAACGTTCAGTCGGACCGGCATCCTTCATATCCAGCCTAAATATGAAGCGGTCCAGGCACGTCCGTCACGTCAGCCCGGCCCATCACAACCCCACATATATCCTATCCGATGAACCATAGACCTTAGTCCACTCTACTCTCTCCGTCTCTCCTCTTTCCGATTCGTCCTTTCCTCTTCCCACTCTGATCTATGGCCGACGACCGCAGCGGCTCCGGCTCCAACGGCGATGAGAGGGACGTCGATCCGCTCACTCTCCGCATTCACTACAAGAAATATGTTAACTTGTGACCTTGACTATTGGTCACTGAAAGATCATTATTTTTCATTTGCGACCTTTTTGTGACCAAAAACAGAAGGTCAAAAACTGGCGGTCGTAAACTGAAATTAATGACCTTCTCTGTGAGAAGGTCGTGGACGTTTATGACCAAAATATGCCTACTGTATTGTTTTGGTCACTAGCAGCCTTCACAGGCCACGTAGGCATCCAGCGTGGCAAGCTGATGTGGCACAAGAATCAGCCCAGTCCAATTCAGTTTTCTACATGGGCCTAGCCCAACAATTCGGCCTTCTTAATGTATTTTTTTCCTGTGCTTTTATTAGCTACATGGGTCTGGCCCAACAATTCAGCCTTTGATTTCTAGGCCTTTAGCCTTTTTGCTGCCATTTCTTATTTGGGCCTCGGCCTTTTTACAATCCATTTTGAACCAGGTCCCACTAGTCAGGTCATCCAATTAGGTCCCCTTGTCAGATTTATTTTGTTTCTTTCCCATTTTAAAGGACCCACTAGTGAAATGGGACCCAAGTGTGCTGTTTTGGTGCCGCACGTCAGTTCTCTATTTGTGCCACTTGTCAAGCCGGATGTACTTGATTCAAATAACACATAACACACAACAAATAACTTGATTCAAACGGAGCCAATAATACATAAAATTTTAAACGACAACCAAAGTACTTTACAATCATGGCATTATAAATCAGGTATTCAACTATAAAATACAACTAAATATTAATATGGCCAGCTCCAGCTCCAGGGTTTTCTTTGGGATTATTCTCCTGGAGTTCCTCGTACACCAACTTTTGACGAATGAAGGCCAAAATCTGCGTGTTATAAATCAGAAAAGTTAGGAATATAATCAAGTGAAGTCGTGCATATAACATTCTCCTAACAATGAAAAATAGCTGCAGAATTTTAGATCTAATAAGAAACCATGCATATAACATTCTCATAACAGCAAGCCTGAGATATATTTGGAAAGGGAAAATGACAAGTATCAACTCAGTGCAAGATAACAGAGCAACTATGTCAAAGTTATTCAGATTTCCTGATGTGTGTGTCGCGTTATACATGCATCAAGAAGATCGTATATACACACAGATTTAACGCCTAAAGCACATCAGGGGTGGAGCCTACGTATATATACACGATTACTAGTTGGAACTAGTGAACAAAGGTTGTGAATGATTTTCATACGAGTATGTACAGTCATGGTTCTGGACATGAAAATGTTTATGTACATACAAGTACTCGGTACTTAATACAGATTTGCTAAAAGAAAGCAGATAGTATATCACCCATGATCCACTGATTTAGACTGGTATTATATCTTACAAATCAAACTAAAGAAGTTCATTTCCAGCCCAACTATAATCTCAGGCCAACTACTATAAGATGCAGGGAGCAGAGAGCTCACCATAGTTTTCATGTAGTCCACATGGAAGAGGCAGCATGCCCATCCAAGCAGGATCAGCAGCACCAGCACAAGCTCAATTATAGTCTCCGGCCGCTCTCCGTCACCACTTGCGCCACCCATGCGCTCGCTGGTCGCTGGCTATGTAGTCCACCTGATTTGCAAAGTGCAAAGGTTTCATCAATAAAACAGAGAGCGTGGCTATGGTTTCCGGCAAACTTAACTTAGAGTTATGGGCATCGACATATCAGTTTAGTCATAACTCATAACTAACTGAAACTGTGCCACTTTTCGTAAAAAGATGATCACATGATTCTTGCAAGATTTTTCAGTGAGCGAGTCCCTACAACATATGCATTAAGACAGAGTGGCAACTTACAACAGCAGACATGCTTCGAAAACTACATTACATATTATAGCAGCATGATAAAAATGTACTCAAATATATTCACAGAAGCACACAGACTATATATAGTCCTTTCACAATTGGAGTAAGAAATGCAAGGATAGTTATAACTTGAAAGTTTCGCGCTAATAGCCTAATAACAAATTTCAAATAAAAATAGTATTAATTCTAATATTATATGCCAAAGTAGAAAAAAAAGCCTCGCAGTTCTCTTAGTTATCACAAAAGTAATATGCCACTTTGCTCCAAGCTTCAGTGGGCGGAAAAGAGACAGCATGGATCACATATGATATGTGCTAGCCACAGAGGCAAGCTCACAGAAACAAACAAAGGGCCTGCTAGAATATGATGATACTGTTGTTCTCACGTGAGGAAATAAAAAATTCAATAACAGAAGCTAATTTCAGGGACCATAATGGCGCTGCATCAAGTGCAGTTCAATTTCATGCCTGTCTCAGATGAAATGAAGCAATAGCAAAGCTACGATTCACCTGAAACTAATACATGGTTTCATCCATCAGAAGTAGCTGGTTACACTAATCATGAAATATCAGTGGGAATCCGAACAATTTTCTTCATCACCCGGAATCATGCAGTTCAACCCAACAGAACACAATGAGCAATAAGGTTCATAACCAATGAAGGAATGCATGTACAGCCAGTCTAAAGCAGTAAAAATGTGCAAATGTACTTCAGGAGATGGCGTGACCCGTCGATTTTCTTCATCACCCAGGTAATGCACATCTCATCAGCCAGCAGAACACAAAAAAGAGGATAGAAAAAGTACTGCTAAGAGGTTTGCAAAAAATCAAAGGAAAGTATTTGCTCAATAATAAAGGAGTACATATGTAGTCCAAGAGATGGCATGATCCGTCAGAAGTATCTGGTTGTAATAATCATGAAAAATCAGTGGGAGTCCGAACGATTTTCTTCATCACCCAGATCATGCACATCTCAACCAGCAGAACATCACAAGTAACATATGTAAAACAATGATTCTGAGCATCAGCAAACAAAATTCTACACAGTACTATAAAGCATGAACTGTGACTGGTTTCTAAAAACCGTGGGAATCATCATAAACATTTTTATAATGCAGACCAAATCATTTACCACCAGGAGAGTTTATATGACAAAAGCTGAAGGCATATCTATTAGAGTACCAGCAAATCAGACTAAACTTTCATAGAATGATTAGTATAACTAGACACATTTTAGTTTAGCATTACATAAAGACCAGTCTTAACAGACTGGTAGCAGTCGCACTAGCAACTATTGAGCACTGAAGAAACATGACATGGAAACAGCATACCCTGATGGTGCCCAGGCTGCAGCCTCAGAACCCTGCAAAACCACAAGTGACGTCAACATCAAACACACATATAAGACGCACGCCGAGATCTAGAAGGCCATGGCGTGCCTGAAGATACAACACCACCATGAAACCCTTAGAGTTGTTAACTGCCACCCCGGTAAATGTAATTGATTGATTCAGTGACCCACCATTGTGTGTGGGCGCTTACACGTCGATGAGGCCGGGCATGATGATGGCGTCCCCGTAGTCGACGAGCGGGCGGCGGAGCACGAAGCTCCGATAGTCCCCCACGGCGATGGCGTTGATCAGCTATTCCTTCACCTCAACTGCACACAAACACACACATACAGGCCAATCACGTATCGGTTTTGACTTTTTCTCATGCATTTCCACCAGATATGGATGGAAGCGGGGGGTCAACCGTCAACGCCGGGACGATGGAGGAGCAATGGAAGGGAGGGAGAGGGGAAGGGGCGGAGTACCTGCGGCGGGCCTGATGCGGCCGAGCGCGACGACCCACTGGTTGGCGATCCAGAAGTGGCCGTGCGGGAGCAGGCTGCACCCTTCCCCGCCGAGGCTCTGCACGCACGCAAAAACAACGAACACCCGTCAGCCTCCGCCACCATACCGCCGCATGCAGATTCGAGGGGCGTGAGGTGCTGCTCACCTTGGAGAAGGGCGCGGTGTAGAGGAGCGCCTCCGCGAGCGCCGCCGCCATGGCCAGCAGCAGCAGCAGCACCCGGCCAGTCCCAGCCACCATTGCTCGTCGACTCCCTCTCCTCCTCTGCGTCTGCGTGCAGCGGCGAGAGTCCCGTCCCCATCTGGGCGGGGCTGGGGACGGGACCGGGGGAGGGGGAGGAGGATGAGGTGTGGCTATGGGGGAACGGAGAGATGGCCGGGAGAGCGGCGACGCGGAGCAGGATGGGATCTACACGAGGCCGTCGCCGGGGTTTGTGGCGTGGTGGAGGCGGCCATGAGGAGGGAAGGAGGAGAGGGCGAGGAAGGAAGGGCGCCGCCGCCGGCGACGGGAAGCTGTGGCGGCGTCGATTTGAGGGAGGGAGAGGGAGGCGGCTGTGGGTGTGCGAAATCCGGGAGAGTGAGTGGAAGGGGAGCCGGAGGAGGTGGGGATCCGGCTCATGGAGGAGAGCGAGTGGAGGGGGACGGCAGTGTTGGGCGGAATCGATGGGGGCGGCGGCGCACGGAGGAGGGCGCGACTAGGGTTTGGACGAGTGGAGAGGGAGCTGCGCCGATTCGGGAGGGGGATGAGAGGGATGAGCGGTAGAGGGGGTGGGGGAAGAGGGCTGCCGTCGGATCCGGGCCTATCCAACGATGGTCGGGCATGATCCGCGTGAGGTGCTCGTGGACCAATCAGAATGCAATAAAGGCCTTGATGACTTTATGACCATATAAATAGGTCGTAATTGATTAAAATAAGTTCTTTTGCAGGAGAAAAGCATTTTTCATTGTTGAAGTATAAAAAATAGTTTTGTTGTGATGAACCTACCAACTCTATGTATTAGACCAAATTTTATGTATAATTGACCAAATGATTTTATGTAAAATGCTTTTGATCCACGAAAAAATCATTTTCCATTTTTTGAGTGCCCAAAATGAACTTTTTTGTGAAGAACCTACCAAATATTTCTTGCAAAATTGTAACAAATCAATTTTGTAAAATACTAGGCCATATTTAATGTACAATTGATCAAATGGTTGGGTGTCAAAAGTTTTGATCCACCTCTCGTGAAAAAGACAAATTCCCGCCGATTCAGTTGGAAGCGGATCAAATTTGAACTATGTCTACCTCGTAGTTTGCTCTTTATTTTTTCCAAAAATCATTTCTAGGTACATAAGTATCTATTTAATCAGAGAAACACCAAAAAAATTACAAGATTCAACCACTAGCTAGGAACGGTCATTCCTGGCGTTTTGACCGCATTTTGAAACGGGCATAAATAATTCAAAAAAATCAAAAAATTGGAAAACCTCCGCATTGTGTCATTATATGTGACCAAGTTTCCAGGAAAAATAATAAACTTGTAATACGGTAATTATTTTAAAAAAGTGTTCTCAGAAATGAGCTATCATGTGTGAAGATTCATGGCTTTCAAGCCAAATGATCAATCTTATGGCCACATTCATGGTATAGTTTGTTCAAATGATCTCATATCGTGCACAAGGGTGCATCTTGGAATGACAAACAATGTTGCCTAAGGAAGTTTTCATTTTCTGTGCATGGAAAAACCATTTTCCATTTTCCGAGTGCCCAAAATGAGTTTTTTTGTGAAGGACCTACCATATATTTGTTGCAAAATTGGACCTAATAATTTTTCTAAAATACTAGGCCATATTTAATGCACAATTGACCAAATGGTTGGGTGTAAAAAGTTTTGATCCACATCTGATGAAAAAGACAAATTCCCGCCGATTCAGTTGGAAGCGGGTCAAATTTGAACTGCAGCTGCCTTATAGTTTGCTCTTTATTTTTTCCAAAAATCATTTCTAGTTAGATAAATACCTATTTAATCAGAGAAACACCAAAAAAATCCAAGACTCAACCACTAGCTAGGAACGGTCATTCCCGCCGTTTTGACCACATTTTGAAACGGGCATGAAAAATTCAAAAAAATCAAAAAATTGGAAAACATTCGCATTGTTTCATCATATGTGGCCAAATTACCAGCAAAAATTATTAATTTGTAATATGGTAATTATTTAAAAAAAAGTGTTATCAGAAATGAGCTATCATGCGTGAAGATTCATGGCTTTCAAGCCAAATGATCAATCTTATGGCCGCATTCATGGCATAGTTTGTTCAAATGATCTCATATTGTCCAAAAGGGTGCATCTTGGAATTCCAAACAATGTTGCCTAAGGAAGTTTTCATTTTCTTTGCATGAAAACTTCATTTTCCATTTTTCCGAGTGCCCAAAATGAGTTTTCTTGTGAAGGACCTACCATATGTTTGTTGCAAAATTGGACCTAATAAATTTTATAAAATACTAGGCCATATATAATGCACAATTGACAAAATGGTTGGGTGTCAAAAGTTTTGATCCACCTATGGTGAAAAAGACAAATTCCCCGATTCAGTAGGAAGCGGGTCAAATTTGAACTGCAGCTGCCTCATAGTTTGCTATTTATTTTTTCCAAAAATCAGTGCTAGTTACATAAGTACCTATTTAATCATAAATACATGGTTTGGTGGCGATACGTTGAGGTTTGGGCGGTGGCCGAGGCCCCCAACTCTAGAGCGCGTAAACTCGCATGCCCGCCTCGTGGTCACCGTGTGACCGTGGTGTTGCCATGTGTTCTGGGCAGCCTAGGCATGTCTAGTGGGTTGGGCACTCCCCAGGTAGGTGCTATGAAGAAAATCACAACATAAGATTCTCACGAGGAGACCGATCGATGCTCAAACATGAATAAGCAGCCAAGTGTTTGATTAGCGGTACGGGAAATGCACATGGCCAATGGGCGTGAGTTTTGGCTGAGGATGATCATCTACTAATAAGAATGTCTTCACAAATTTTTAGCTCAAAAGGAGGATCCTAGGTCATACTTGCTTTGCAAAGTACCACGCTAGACAAAAATATGAATGTTGAAGCTGGGCTCAAAATAATGAATGGATTGAGCTGAAATTTGGTGGAGGATGGTTATTTGGGCATAGGAAAGCATTGTAGGAAATTGATACCATTTGGACATGGCAAAGTAGTACTTCCTTCACAATGCTCTTCTATGGACAAAAACTTGGGAAAACTAGTGAGAGAGATTGGATGAATGAAATGAGCTAAAAATTGGTGTAGGTGAGTTAAATAGGTATGGTCATGCGCTGGTAAATTTTAAGATCATTTGGGTAAGCCTAGCTAGTACTTACTTCACAAAGCTTCTCTCGAGGTAGAAACTTTGAAAATTTCTAGAGAAAGATTTACTAGGAAAATTGAGCTGAATATTATCATGTGGCAATGATTTGGGTATGGAAGAGTGCCCGAAAAGTTTGAGGGTAATAGGAGGGGTCTATATAACACTTGCTTTGCAACGTGCCAATTTGGCCATAAAATATAAATTGAATCTGGGCTCACATAGATGATTTGACTGAGCCACAATTTGGAGGAGGGTGATAATTTGGGCATATGAAGGAACTGTATAAATTTCATGTCATTTCGATATATAAAAAAGGTACTTCCTTCACAATGCTTCTAGGTGGACAAAAACTTTGGAAATTTGCCGAGGAAGATTTGCTAGGCAAATGGAGCTGAATTTTGTCATGCGGTAATGATTTGGATAGGAAAGAGTGCCCAAAAATTCCGAGGGCGATCAAGAATATATAAATAGCACTTCCTTCATAAAGTGCTGTTGTGAACAGAATAGGAAAATTAATATTGTTGAATTAGTTTTGAACTAGGCAAGGAAGGATTTTTACATATTTGATGAAGATATGACCCAAAGAATTTATGAGATTTTTTTGGGAATTTTGGGAATGACAGAAATATAGGTTGCTTCACAACCTAGGGCAAAAACTGCCACATGGACATGACACATAGGCAAAACTGATGAGGTGGCGCCTAGTCATAGCAACCCACCACAATTTACAAGGTTATGACCATCTATATTGGTCATGATCAGCTAGAAATAAGGCAGCAGACCAGTGCTATCTGCTTTATGACCATTTCGTGTAAGGAAATTACGACCTTTCTGACCAAAATGGTCGTTATAGTTTAGGTTTGGAGCCCCCCGAACAGCTTTTGACCAATTGGTCTGAAATGGTCATAGATATATGACCAATTTTTCCAGGGTCACTGAAAGAATGTCACTAGTTGACATATTTCTTGTAGTGATTGCTCTGCGCCGCTCCCGTCTAGGTCAGGGCGGCAACATCGGTGGGAGCTCACCGAATGATGTGCCATCCCCCTTCGCCTGTGTCGCAGTGCGGGCGATGTTGCTAGACCCTCCCGTCCGGCACACGGCACCGGTCAGAGTGCCGCCTGTGCGGCCTCACTCCAGGTACGCCACCCCGCCCCGTCCATTCAACCTCCTGAGAGCATCCACGGGCATTGTTGGGTGCTTGTGCCCTTGCTGGCGCTGGGTCAGTCGAGGACGCTCGAGTCAAAGGTGTGGGCAGCTTGGCGCGAGTGGCAACGTGCGAGATAGGCCATGACGGTGGGCGACGCATTGGCGAGGTGCCGGGCACTCGCGCGCGCCGGTCGATCCTGAGGACACGCTCATTGCATCTGTTCTCCGACGGTCCCTGACAACGACGGAGACGAATGCACGGCGGCTGCGGCAGAAGAACACCAAAGCACTCCAGCTCGCTATCGAGCTCTCAGAGCGCGAGGCATTGGCGAAGGTGAGGAGGCACGCCCAGGAGCAGGAACACTTGCTCCGGGGACTTGCCAGGGAGCACATGGAGCTGTCGGACAACTCCGACAATGGATCAACCTCCTCCTCCTCCCACGATGACCCTCCGGTAGTCGACACCTACATCAAAGGCCAAAACGGCACCGTCGACCGCAAGGGGAGGGGCCAACAAGAAAATGGTGATTTCCTCCATCCTTCCCTATTATCGTATGTTTAGAGTACTGTCCATTTAAGAATGCATCTTTGGGCTCTCCGATGATCGTTTATGCTACAATTTGTTCGAGTTAACTAGATTTGCTGCTAGCCCAAAGATCTACGTGCGTTTGTTCCATATGTGCATGTGTTGCATGGATATGAAATGCCGCATTTGAGATACATGAGTGGAGACACAACAAAATGAGGTGTGTCCCGGTCACTGCCCGCAGACGCGCCCAGGTGCGTCCGCGGACGCTTGAGGGGCCATATTTTTAATATACAGATGTAGATGTCCCAAGAGCATCTACACCCAGACTTTGCAAATCCGACACCTCAAATGCCTGGGCGCGTCCGTGAATGCTGACCGGTCAAGTCTCAAATTTGCCTTCTCACAACCGGACACCTCAATTATCATATATCAAATCCATACAAACTCATGCAACTGCGTTGATGCATCACACACATCGTCCAGCTACTCCATCACCACTAACATGCCATCGAACTACCAAAATTTGGCATGTTTGTCTATGGTGGAGATCATCCATGACTGTCCTTGCCCTTCCCGGTGCCGGTCAAAAATGCAGTAGAGATCAAGCCGGATCTGATCGTTGTCATCGTTGTCCTCCTTCTCCTCCTTTGATGGCAGTCCGGCCATGGCACAGACCGTCTGGTTCTTCTCTCAAGCGAGAGCGCACGTGTTTCTCCGCTACCGTTTCTTCACAATGCGGGCGCGGATGGCTTCCTCCTCTGCGGCCGCCCACGCTGCCGCATCAGCCGCCTCCGCCGCTGTCATTTACGCCGTGATACGGGCCTCGGTGGCCCTTATCCTCTCCTACCCACGATGGGCCGCCCGTTCTTGGTGGGACACATAGTCAGCCCGACTGGTGATGGGGAAGGAGAGATTTTTTGGCTGCCGGGACCGCAATGATCTAGCCCCTGAGTTTTAGTGCCTCATTGATCCACAAAAAAGTGAAGAAATGCAAAAAAATCAAATTAAAGTGTCATGCAATCTTCAGTATTATTAGTGAACAAAAATGTAAGATTATTTTCAAAAGGTTTGAGTGGATTATTATTTTTAATTAGATCTAGCATAAGTGGATTTTAAGGAAAAAATCCTATTATTTTCAATGGTACAAATCAAACATCCCGCGGGCGACACACCTGCCCCCAACCCTAGCCCTAGCCCTCGCGTCGCCCCTCCCGCGGGCGACGCGGGCGGCGCTACCACCTTTTGCCGCTAGCCCTCCCCCTCCTCCCCTTCCCCGCCGCCGCCAGCCAGAGCCGCTGGGGCAAAGCCCCCCGTGGTGGCTGGCGGCGGGGGCCTTCTCCCCTCTTAGCGTTCGTGGCCCGCGGGAGCGACCAAGCCAAGTGGAGGCGCCGGGGCGCGCGGATACTGGCGGCGTCGCGGCGACGATCTTGACGGCGGCGGGCCCATGGCACGGCTGCAGATGGATCGACGCCGAGCTGTGTGGCGGCTGCGTGCGGGTCTCCTCGTGGCGGCGACCTTCGCCAGCGGCGGGGCGTCACGTGCACAGCATCTGGCGAGGGGTGGGGACGCGTCCACGGTGGCTTCCCGTGCGAGTACGCGGAGAAGAGGCTGGATCGTCTGTCCTCGGGGAGGATGGCTATCCTCGCCCAGATCCGTCGGCTGCATGGCAGTGAGGTCGCAGTGGCCGGTCGGCGGTGGTGGAACTTGGCCGGTGGTAGCGGCGAGGTTTTTATGGATCCCGGGGCGGCGGCTGGTGACGCTAGGGCTTCCCGCTGTGGCATGGCGTGGTGCAGTCCCTATCCAAGGCGGATCTGTGACGGCGAGGTTCGGATCAGATACGGTGACGAGCATGCGGGATCCTTCTTGGCGGCTCTCACGGCTTGGCTAGGAGGGGTGGGAGCCCTCCTCCTAGGCTCCAGTGGTGGCACTCTCAGACAGTGGCCGATGCGCCAGGGATACCACAGTGGCACTGTTGCTGCGGTTGGTCACCGGATCTAGGCGGCTGGATTTGGGGCTTTGAAGGCGGTCGAGACGATGCACAGGTTATTGGGAGGATTTCTTGGGACGGATCCGGGTGAAAACCTAGTCTTCGGTTGATGACGGGAGCCGGTGACGACGATGCCCTTATCATCGTTTCCTTCATGAAGGCATCATCGAGGTGAAGCTCCCAACTCCACTCAATACCTCTGGGGGAAACCCTAGATCAGCTGATCGGAAGTTGGCGGCATTCATGTGTCGTAACCCCCTTTGGGGCGGCATTCTTGGAGGTGCACTCGGCTTCGCGGGGCCAGCGGATGGCTTCTTTGGTGGAGCGGTGCTTCATTCTACACATTGATGGCTACGGATCTTGACGGCATGGTGTAGTGCAGATTTGGAGTTCGATGTGGGAGGATGGACTCGCGCAAGAGGACGACACTGTCTGGCGTCGTGGTGGCATCGATGGCAGAGAGACCTGGCACGGTAGATGCAACAGTACAACTCTAAAGATGGACTCGTGGCAGGTGGCTGCGGTGGCCTTATACCCGGCAGGCGTCCTGGTTGAGGAGTGCGCCGGCCTGGTAGGTGCCCCATTCCAGGCAGGCGTCCTGGTTGGGACCTCAGGTCTTAGATGTTTAGGTTTGGCTGTGATGTCTGTTTGGTATTAGGCCCAGGCTATCAGCATCCCTTCATCAATTGGATAGGTGTAGCGACAGTTGTTGCTTAGACGGTGGCTTCAATCTTTCTTGTATCTTTCCCTAATAATAATAAAGCACAGATTGACTTTGTCGGGTTCACCGTCACAATACGCCTTCTTCTCATGTCATAATACGCTTTTACGATTTGTATAGACAAAATCGTAATATAAACGAGGTGGTACTAATTACTGGGTGTCTATAATTGATCCAACACACTTAAAACTTTCATTCGTTCACGGGCTCGGGCCGTCACTGCCTATTGGGCATGCGCAAGCAGTTTTGGAAGGAATCAGACGTATCGTATTCGGCGCCTTCCCCAGCCACCTCCATAATATATGACCAACCCTCGCCGCTTGTCGATTCCGCACTCGCCCATCCCCCAAAAATCCCCAACCGCAGGCACCCTGGCTCCGGCGCTATTTAGAAGCCTTCTCTGGTCTTAAAGATTGGAAGGCTGCCGATCTACCGGGTCTGCTGCTCTGCTGCTACTGCAAATCAAACCCAGATCCACGCACCCCTTGAGCTCCTCGAGGTCTTCGTCCATCAGGCTCCTGGCACGCCCCATGCCAGAATCCCTGGCGCTTGCTCCAGCGCAGTCTGGGGCCCCGTCTTCCCCGGCGAGCACTGCCTGCTCCGGCGCCATCTGGGGCCTCGTCTTTCCCGTTGAGCACCACCGGTCGCGCCCTCCGTGGCCACGCCGCCTCCCACTGCGCATCGCACCATACCTCCTCTGCCTCCGGGCCGCTCTTGACTCGGCGGTTACGGCTACGTCGGCGGGTAGGCGGGGGCGTCCGCGGCTGCAGGGTGCAGGGAGAATAAGGACAAGGAGCCCGCCATGGCCGCTGGAGTGGCAGTTGTGGAGTAGGGGTGCAGGAATCCCGGCGAAGGAGGAGCCATGGCCGCCGCAGAACTCCTCCTGGCAGCGCGCGGACGTCTGCCTGCCATGGCCCCGCTGTCGGGCTCCCGGAAACGCGCAGATGTGTAGGAGCCTGATAACCCACAAGTATAGGGGATCGCAACAGTTTTCGAGGGTAGAGTATTCAATCCAAATTTATTGATTCGACACAACGGGAGCCAAAGAATATTCTCAAGTATTAGCAGCTGAGTTGTCAATTCAACCACACCTGGAAACTTAATATCTGCAGCAAAGTGTTTAGTAGCAAAGTAATATGATAGTAATGGTAACGGTAGCAAAAGGTAACAGTAGTAAAAGTAATGTTTTTGGTATTTTGTAGTGATGATAACAATAGCAACGGAAAAGTAAATAAGCGGAGAGCAATATATGGAAAGCTCGTAGGCAATGGATCAGTGATGGAGAATTATGCCGGATGTGGTTCAACATGTAACAGTCATAACCTAGGGTGACACAGAACTAGCTCCAGTTCATTGATATAATGTAGGCATGTATACCGAATATAGTCATACGTGCTTATGGAAAAGAACTTGCATGACATCTTTTGTCCTACCCTCCCGTGGCAGTGGGGTCCTTACGGAAACTAAGGGATATTAAGGCCTCCTTTTAATAGAGTACCGGAACAAAGCATTAACACATAGTGAATACATGAACTCCTCAAACTACGGTCATCACCGGTAAGTATCCCGATTATTGTCACTTCGGGGTTAATGGATCATAACACATAATAGGTGACTATAGACTTGCAAGATAGGATCAAGAACTCTCATATATTGATGAAAAAATAATAGGTTCAGATCTGAAATCATGGCACTCGGGCCCTAGTGACAAGCATTAAGCATAGCAAAGTCATAGCAACATCAATCTCAGAACATAGTGGATACTAGGGATCAAACCCTAACAAAACTAACTCGATTACATGATAGATCTCATCCAACCCATCACCGTCTAGCAAGCCTACGATGGAATTACTCACGCACGGCGGTGAGCATCATGAAATTGGTAATGGAGGATGGTTGATGATGATGCTGGCGATGGATTCCCCTCTCCGGAGCCCCAAACAGACTCCAAACCAGCTCTCCCGAAAGGTTTTAGGGCTTGGCGGCGGCTCCATATTGTAAAACGCGATGAATTCTTCTCTCTAATTTTTTCTCCCTGAAACACAATATATGGAGTTGGAGTTGGAGTCAGAGAGGCACCAGGGGGCCCACGAGGTAGGGGGCGCACCCCAGGGAGCAGGCGCGCCCCCCACCCTCGTGGACAGGTGCTGGGCCCCCTGGCCTTCATCTTTTGCAGGTATTTTTTATATTTTCCAAAAATTTGCTCCGTGAAGTTTTAGGTCATTCCGAGAACGTTTGTTTCTGCACATAAATAACACCATGGTAATTCTGCTGAAAATAGCATAAGTCCGGGTTAGTTCCATTCAAATCATGCAAGTTAGAGTACAAAACAAGGGCAAAAGTGTTTGGAAAAGTAGATACGACGGAGACGTATCAAGTCCCCCAAGCTTAAACCTTTGCTTGTCCTCAATCAATTTAGTTGACAAACTGAAAGTGATAAAGAAAAACTTTTACAAACTTTGTTTGCTCTTGTTGTTGTAAACATGTAAAGCCATCATTCAAGTTTTCAGCAAAGATTATAACTAACCACACTCGCAATAACGCCTAGGTCTCAAGTTTACTCATATCAATAGCATAATCAACTAGCGAGCAATAATAATAAATCTCGGATGACAACACTTTCTCAAAACAATCATAATATGATATAACAAGGTGGTATCTCGCTAGCCCTTTCTGAGACTGCAAAACATAAATGCAGAGCACCTTTAAAGACCAAGGACTGACTAGACATTGTAATTCATGGTAAAAGAGATCCAGTCAAGTCATACTCAATGTAAACTAACAGTAATGAATGCAAATGACAACGGTGCTCTCCAACTAGTGCTTTTTAATAAGAGGGTGATGACTCAGCATAAAAGTAAATAGATAGGCCCTTCGCAGAGGGAAGCAGGGATTTGTAGAGGTGCTAGAGCTCGGTTTTGAAACAGAGGTGAATAATATTTTGAGCGGTATACTTTGATTATCAACATAACAACCAAGAGATGGCGATATCTTCCATGCTACACACATTATAGGCGGTTCCCAAACAGAATGGTAAAGTTTATACTCCCCCTTCCACCAACAAGCATCAATCCATGGCTTGCTCGAAACAACGAGTGCCTCCAACTAACAAGAGTCCCAGGGGAGTTTTGTTTACAATTATTTTGATTTAGTTTGCATAAAGCATAGGACTGGGCATCCTGGTGACCAACCATTTATCTCGTGAGTGAGGAGCGGAGTCCACTCCTCTTGAGAATAACCCGCCTAACATGGAAGATACAAACAACCCTTGTTGATACATGAGCTATTCGAGCATACAAAACGGGATATTTATTTGAAGGTTTAGAGTTTGGCACATACAAATTTACCTGGAACGGCAAGTAGATACCGTATATAGGTAGTTATAGTGGACTCATATGGAATAACTTTGGGGTTTAAGGGATTGGATGCACAAGCAGTATTCCCGGTTAGTACATGTGAAGGCTAGCAAAAGATTGGGAAGCAACCAGCTAGAGAGCGACAACAGTCATGAACATGCATTAAAATTAATCAACACCGAGTGCAAGCATGAGTAGGATATAATCCACCATGAACATAAATATCATGAAGACCATGTTGATTTTGTTTCAACTACATGCGTGAACATGCGCCAAGTCAAGTCACTTAAATCATTCAGAGGAGGATACCACCCTATCATACCACATCATAACCATCTCAATAGCATGTTGGCACGCAAGGTAAACCATTATTACTCATAGCTAATCAAGCATGACACAAGGAACTATGATCTTTAGTTGTCATTGCAAACATGTTTATTCCTAATAGGCTGAATCAGGAACGATGAACTAATCATATTTACAAAAACAAAATAGGTCGAGTTCATACCAGCTTTTCTCATCTCGGTCAGTCCATCATATATCATCATAATTGCCTTTCACTTGCACGACCGAACGATGTGAATAATAATAATAGTGCATGTGCATTGGACTAAGCTGGAATCTACACGCATTCAATAAACAGGAGAATACAAGGCAATGTGGGCTCTTTTGTCAGATCAACAATAATGTATATAAGAGCCACTTCAACAATTTAATCATGGTCTTCTCCTATCGACCCCCAAAGAAAAGAAAGAAATAAAACTATTTACACGGGAGAGCTCCCAACAAGCAAAAGAAGAACAGGAAATATTTTTGGGTTTTCTTTTTAATTACTACTACAAGCATGGAAGGTAAACTAATTAAAAGCTACAACTAATTTTTTGGTGTTTCTTAAGGTTTATTAAACACACAAGAAGAAAGCATAAAAAGGAAAATAAACTAGTATGGATGATACAATGAAAAAGTATGAGCACCGACATCTAGCAATGAGTGTGCAAACATAAATGTAATGTCGTTGGGAAATACGTACTCCCCCAAGCTTAGGCTTTTGGCCTAAGTTGGTTTATGGCCATGGCTGGCCTGGCGGATATCTATAATAATAGTTGGGGTCGTACTGAGATGCAGCGGCTATCGCCTGCTGAGCTGGAGCGTGGCGACGAGCGACCCCCGCTCTCCTCTCGTACTCATCTGCCTCCTCTCTGGTGATAGTATATCTTCTTTTTGCCTGATGATCAAAGAAAGTAGGAGCAGCGAGAGTAATATGGACAACACGGCGTCTGTCAAAGATTAGTCGATACTGGAGAGGTGATTCATTCCTCTCGATAAACTGGCGGTGAACCATAGCATTAAAGTCTAGGTAAGCAGGAGGTAATTCAATATCATCTTCGCATATGGCTATACCAAGAAAATTAGCTATGCGGGATGCATAAATTCCTCCAAAGAAATCTCTACTAAATCTATTAAGATGCAACCTACATGCAACAGTGGCTCCCAAATTATAAGATTTATCTCCTAATATAGCACTCCTAAGAATACTGAGATCGGGGACACATATGTGACATGCCTCATCTTTACCATTAATGCATCTACCTATGAAGAGAGCAAAATAATGTATAGCAGGAAAGTAAATGCTCCCTATGGTGGCTTGTGTTATATCTCTAGATTCTCCCACAGTTATACTAGCAAGAAAATCTCTAAATTCAGATTTGCGAGGATCCCTTATACTACCCCATTGTGGAAGTTTGCAAGCACTGGTAAAATCCTCTAAGTCCATAGTATAAGAATTTTCATAAAGATCAAACAGGACAGTTGGAGAATTACGTGAAGTTGAAAATTCAAACCTGCTCACAAAGGTACTGGTGAGGTTGTAATACTGACTGCACTTCTCTTCCTCGAAGCTCACAAGATTGGCGTTACACAAATATGCATTGAATTCTTCTTTAATTCCCGCTCGATCCTTAAAATTTTCAGAAGGTCACTCACAAGGACACACTGGAGCGTCTCTTGGTGGCTCTTCATCAGCATCACGCATTGCAAGCCTAGGTCCTTGCTTCCTTGAGGGACCACCTTGGAACATTTTCCTAAGCATTTTTTCTTCCTCTGAAATTTTTTGAAATTTTTTAGTAACTTCAAAATAAAAGTAAACCAAACTCAATAATATTGATAACAACTACTCCTACAAGTGCCTAGAGCCTATATCATGCATCAAAACTACTTTTGACCATATAAATTTGACATGCAAGCTCAAGAACAGGGTCACCTAAGCAACAAAATTTTGCAATGAATAAATCACTAGAACAAAAACTAGTTGGACCAATGGAGGAGTCACATACCAAGGAACAATCTCCCCAAGCAGTTTTGTGAGAGGTGCTTTGAGCAAGGAGATCGAAAATGGCAGCAAAATAAGCTAGAACTCGTGCTTGAGCTGGATATTCGTGTTTGAGGGAGGAAGAAGGAGTGTGTGGGTGAAAGGATAAGTGGAGGAGGGCCACCGTGGGCCCACGAGGCAGGGGGCGCGCCCAGGGGGTAGGGCGTGCCCTCCACCCTCGTGGGCAGGTGGTTGACCCCCCTGCTGTGTTCTTAGTGCCAAATATTCTCAAATATTCTAGAAAAAATCATATTTAAATTTCAGGGCATTTGGAGAACTTTTATTTTCGGGGTATTTTTATATTGCACGGATAATCATATAACAGACAGAAAAATATTTATTTTTATTTTATTTAATATAAATAACAGAAAGTAAAAGTGGGGTACAGAAGGTTGTGCTCTCTAATTTCATCCATCTCATTATCATCAAAAGGAATCCACCAACAAGGGTGCCCTCCACCCTCGTGGGCAGGTGGTTGACCCCCCTGCTGTGTTCTTAGTGCCAAATATTCTCAAATATTCTAGAAAAAATCATATTTAAATTTCAGGGCATTTGGAGAACTTTTATTTTCGGGGTATTTTTATATTGCACGGATAATCATATAACAGACAGAAAAATATTTATTTTTATTTTATTTAATATAAATAACAGAAAGTAAAAGTGGGGTACAGAAGGTTGTGCTCTCTAATTTCATCCATCTCATTATCATCAAAAGGAATCCACCAACAAGGTTGATCAAGTCTTGTTAACGAACTCATTCCGAATAACATGGAACCGGAGAAATTTCGAATAACACTATGTTACCTCAACGGGGATATGCACATTCCCAATAATAAGAATATCATATTTCTTCTTGACAGTAGGAAGAGGAAATTCAAAACCTCCAAATATAATCGATGAAAATTTTCCAATAGAGTTGATACTATGAACTTGAGGTTGTTTCCTCGGAAAGTGTACCGTATACTCATTACCATTAACATGAAAAGTGACATAGCCTTTAGTGCAATCAATAATAGCCCCTGCAGTATTCAAAAAGGGTCTTCCAAGAATAATAGACATACTATCGTCCTCGGGAATATCAAGAATAACAAAGTCTGTTAAAATAGTAACATTTGCAACTACAACAGGCACATCCTCACAAATACCGACAGGTATAGCAGTTGATTTATCAGCCATTTGCAAAGATAGTAGGTGTCAACTTATTCAAATCAAGCCTACGATATAAAGAGAGAGGCATAACACTAACACCGGCTCCAAGATCACATAAAGCAGATTTAACATAGTTTCTTTTAATGGAGCATGATATAGTGGGTACTCCTTGTGACGCCCCCGATTCAATCGTACACTAATCATGCACGCAAATGTGTACGATCAAGATCAGGGACTCACAGGAAGATATCACAACACAACTCTAAAACAAAATAAGTCATACAAGCATCATAATACAAGCCAGGGGCCTCGAGGGCTCGAATACAAGTTCTCGATCATAGACGAGTCAGCGGAAGCAACAATATCTGAGTACAGACATAAGTTAAACAAGATTGCCTTAAGAAGGCTAGCACAAACTGGGATACAGATCGAAAGAGGCGCAGGCCTCCTGCCTGGGATCCTCCTAACTACTCTTGGTCGTCGTCAGCGGCCTGCACAGTAGGCACCTCCAGTGTAGTAGGAATCATCGTCGACGGTGGCGTCTGGCTCTAGGGCTCCAGCATCTGGTTGCGACAACCAGGTAGAAGGGAAAGGGGAAAAGAGGGAGAAAAGCAACCGTGAGTACTCATCCAAAGTACTCGCAAGCAAGGAGCTACACTACATATGCATGGGTATATGTGTAAAGGGCCATATCGGTGGACTGAACTACAGAATGCCAGAATAAGAGGGGGATAGCTAATCCTGTCGAAGACTACGCTTCTGGCAGCCTCCGTCTTGCAGCACGTAGAAGAGAGTAGATTGAAGTCCCCCAAGTAGCATCTCCAAGTAGCATCTCCAGTAGCATCGCAGTAGCATAATCCTACCCGGCGATCCTCCCCTCGTCGCCCTGTGGAAAAGCGATCACCGGGTTGTCTGTGGAACTTGGAAGGGTGTGTTTTATTAAGTATCCGGTTCTAGTTGTCATAAGGTCAAGGTACAACTCCAAGTCGTCCTGTTACCGAAGATCACGGCTATTCGAATAGATTAACTTCCCTGCAGGGGTGCACCAACTTACCCAGCACGCTTGATCCCATTTGGCCGGACACACTTTCCTGGGTCATGCCCGGCCGCGGAAGATCAACACGTCGCAGCCCCACCTAGGCTCAACAGAGAGGCCAGCACGCCGGTGTAAACCTAAGCGCACAGGGGTCTGGGCCCATCGCCCATAGCACACCTGCATGTTGCGTACGCGGCCGAAAGCAGACCTAGCCTAGTGGCGTTCCAGTCCAATTCGGCGCGCGCCGCTCCGTCGCTGACGTCTGAAGTGCTTCGGCTGATACCACGACGTCGGGATACCCATAACTACTCCCGCGTAGATGGTTAGTGCGTATAGGCTCGTAGCCAACTCAGATCAAATACCAAGATCTCGTTAAGCGTGTTAAATATCCGCGAACGCCGAACAGGGCCAGGCCCACCTGTCTCCTAGGTGGTCTCAACCTGCCCTGTCGCTCCGCCACCAAGTAACAGTCGGGGGCCGTCGGGAACCCAGGCCCACCTCTACCGGGATGGAGCCACCTGCCCCTTCAGCCCCCATCTCCGAACAGTATCACAGGTAATGTAATAGTGTAAAGTATATAGTATATGCCCGTGATCACCTCCCGAAGTGATCACAGCCTAGTAGTATAGCATGGCAGACGGACAAGAGTGTAGGGCCACTGATGGAACACTAGCATCCTATACTAAGCAGTAGGATAGCAGGTAAAGGTAACAACAGTAGTAGCAAGGACAGGCTATGCAGCAGTATAGGATTAACTGAAAGCAGTAACATGCTACACTACTCTAATGCAAGCAGTATAGAGAAGAGTAGGCGATATCTGGTGATCAAAGGGGGGGCTTGCCTGGTTGCTCTGGCAAGAAGGAGGGGTGGTCGTCGATGTAGTCGATCTCGGGGGTATCGGCAGCAGTCTCGGGGTCTATCGGAAAGAAGTAACGGAGGGGAAACACAATAAATAATAGAGCAATCAAAGCATCACAAAGCATAATGAGGCAATACGCGGTGCTAGGTATGCCCTAACGCGGTAGGAGGTGATACAGATGAAGGGGGGAAACATCCGGGAAAGTATCCCCGGTGTTTCGCGTTTTCGGACAGTTGGACTGGAGTGGGAAAATTACAAGTTCGATAGGTTAGGGATGTGTGACGGACGAACGGGCTGCATATCCGGATTCGTCTCGTTGTTCTGAGCAACTTTCATGTTGAGAATAATTTAATCCGAGTTACGGATTAAAAGATATGATTTTCTAACGATTTTATTAATTTCTGGAATTTAATTAATTTTTTAATTTAATTCGAAAATGGATTTATGACATCAGCATGATGTCATGCTGACGTCAGCAGTCAACAGTGGTTCACTGGTCAACCTGACGTGTGGGTCCCGCTGTCATACTCTGATAACTAATTAATCAATTTAATTAGATTAAATAACAGATTAGTCAGGTTAATTAATTAATTTGGCTAATCTAATCAGGATTAATTAAGTTAATTAATTCTTTAACTAATTAATTAATTAATTGAATTATTATTTATTTATTTATTTAACTAAAACATTCTGGGCAGGGGCCCACTTGTCATAGGCCCCAGGGGCCTTTGCGGGTGTGCGGGTTACGGGCGTCACCCGAACAGGCGGGGGCGCTCGGCGCTACGGGCACTAGCCCGTTTGGGCGCACGCCCAGGTTACCAGGGAGGCGCCGGCCATGGCGGGGTGCCGGAGCAGCACGGCAAGGGGGCGGGCACGCGCGGTGAACGGCGCCCGCAGCGGAGCAGCAGGGCTGCACAGCGGAGGGAGAGCGGCGGCAGGGGGGCGGCCAAGGCGTGGCCATGGCATAAGCACACGGGAGGCGTCGGGGCGTCGTGGCGTGCGATGGAGCGCGGCCAGGGGAGGCGCCGAACATAGTGGTGGGCAGCAGTAGCAGAAGAAGGCGCGGCCGGAGAACCCGGAGCGCGGGTGAGTGCGAGCTCACCGGGGGCTGGCCGCGACGGGGCACGCGAGGGCGAGCGCCTGGGCGCGGGGACGGTGCGGTTGGTGAGCGAGACGAGTTCAGCACGGGGGTAGAGGGAGCACGGGGCGGTGCTCACGTTCGATGCAGGGAAGGGGCGGCGTGGCTCGATGGCATCCGGCGAGGGGGAGGATGGGGACAGGCGGCGAGCTGGTGCGGATCCGGCGACGAAGCTCGGCGGCGGGGCAGCGCACGCGAGGCGGCGCCTGGCGCCGGCGATGACGACGGGAGTGGGAGCAGGGGACGGAGAGGCGAGCTCAGGGGAGGAGCAGGGCGTGGCCGGCGGGAGGAGCTGCGGGTCGAGCGGGAGCGCTCTCGCTCGTCGCTGGCGGCGCGAGATGGGAA
>NC_041380.1:56225487-56233489 GCF_002162155.2 Triticum dicoccoides | reverse complement strand
TGGGGATCGGGTCGAGACGGGTTAGGGTTAGTAGCGAGGTGGGGTGGGGGGGGGGGGCAAACAGGCCAGGCACGGGGTGGGCCGGCTGGCTGTCGGCTAGATGGGCCAAATGGCCCCAGGGGAGGGGGGGTTCTCTTTGTTTACTTTTGTCCTCTTTTAGTATTTTTCTTTTCTATTTTAATTTTAATTACACATTATTTTTACTTAGCAAAATATGACTATAGCTCCTAAAATAATGTTTCGAAATAACCCGCAGCCACAAAAGGTTTTAACCCAAAATAAAATAGTTTAGCGTTTTATAAAATACCAAGGCATTGAAATAATGTTTTTGCTACCGTTTAAATCTCTTTAGTGCATTTATTCATTATATAAAAAAAATTGTGGATTCTACATCATAATCATCTATGCATTAACTGGCACAACCTGAACATTTTGTTTTAAAATATTTGAATTTTTTTGACGTCTGCCCTTATTTCGGATTTGACTTTGAATCGGTTTCGAACTAACGCGAGATTAGCAATAGTAATCGAGGTGACATGGCATCACTAGCAGAGGTTTACTGTAGCTTGATTATCCGGGCGTCACAATTCTCCCCCACTACAAGAAATCTCGTCCCGAGATTTAAGAGGTAGTGAAAGGGGGGAAGGTTTGGTAACGAATCTAGCGGGTCTTCTCATTCTGGCTTACTCTTCTCGAAGAGACCGATCCAATACATTGATGTCCTCATTTCTCTGCTTCGGGTCATCATGATGAAGTCGACATCCTTTCTTCGGGATCTTCATCGTACTTACGAATAGGTAACGGGGCAGATCGGCAACGACAGAATGCTATAAGGGTAATAATCTGGGATTAACCCATGAATGAGCATATGAGTACCTCTCAAGTTGAACAAATAAATCACATCGAGAGTAAAGTTCGAAGGTACAATAAGAAGTTTCAAGCAGCCAGGCAATCGTTCAATGCCTAGTCAGAAGGTGAAAGGGGTTTCAAGCGACGTAATAATTATTGGGTTCGATGCCAGAATTGATGATCTCATCGAAAGGTGGCTCATGAATTACATACGAGTCCACGCGGGAGGAATAACTTTGGGAACAGGGGGTGTACAGGAGAGTCAGGTTTTGATCCTGTGGAACTGTGGGTTATGGGCCCACCATGTGGTTGAAAGTAGGAAGGGGGCCGACATCTTGCATGGCCACGATAGCAAGGCCTGTCAGAGGGTAGCCTGTCAGTTATGTCGGCAACAACATCGATACCAAGGGCGAGGGACGAAGAGAACCATTTTCCTGCTCGTTAAACGAGGCGGGCCAATAGGCAAGGTTCTCGTCCATTGGTGGCTACCGAAATGTCATCAACAATAGTAACAGGGTCTTGCTGACAGAATTGTACACCGAGGTATATACATAAGCAGGAGAATATTACTGCTTAGATCATATAGATCACAAGAAAGGTTAAACCAAATAATGGAAAGGAAAATGTGTTTAAACACATATATCAGGGGTATATCCTTCCCAAGGACAAGCAGAGCATGATATCCTTGGCAGGATATAATGTAGAAAACTCCTTAGGAAAGGGGAGAGAAATTTCATGACATTACCGATGCAACGGTGTTTGGGTAATTGAGCAAGTAACATTTAGCATTGGGCTTCAAATGTTCTTGTTGAAAATCGGAGCACCACCGACATGCTTCGAGATAGCATTGACATGGTCTATAGGTGAAGATCAGACTTTGGAAACAACAGGATCCATCAGGAACAACTTATAGAATAAGTCTTACAATTTCCTCATTGAAGAATGGATAACCTTGCTGAAAAGGAAACTATAACACTTGGTCCTCCGGTCAGGTGTGCATGACATCACCTTACCGGGTCATATGAGGATCAATGTTATAACTCTTGAAAATATGTTCCAACCATCATATCTGACCGAGATTCAGATCTGATTGGGGTCATGATACCTCAGACCCAGGATGCCTGAGAAGAAAAGGTGTAACACAAATTGTCGAGATGATATGTTAAGATTCTCCAGAATTGAACTATGGATGCAAGTTCAGAAACAAGAGTTCATCAGTAAACCAAGGACAGGATGAGGGGGTGGCTGATGGTCTCAGCGACAATTCCTCGAGATTTCCAAAAAGATGGATTTCCACAATCATGTGATCAAGGAGATAACATTTGTCAGATCAAATGATATCATGATGTATGCCTGAGGAAAACATACGCAATTAACCAGTGGGTGAAAGGTGCACCGGAATTATGGGCTTAGGTAGCAAGATCAATATTAGAATGGTGATTCGATAACCAATGGTCTAAGAATGAATTATCGACCATTAACTTCAAAGCAATAGGGTTGCTAGAAGTTTTGAAGTCATGCATAATAGTTCAATTGTTGGTTCTCCGGTTAGAACAACACGGGGACCAAGGGAGGAACGGATATGGCAAGAAGTATCACCTGTATCAAGAATTCTTAAGAGGTGGTGAAATTCCCACGACATTCTTGACATAAAAAGATGGTAATACTCCAAGGTAAAGGAGAACAAATACTGGATAGCAAGGATCTCAAGGTATGCACAAAACACGAACAAGTGTGTTGGGGGAAGGCAAGAATGTTGTCGATGATAACACAAATCATCGAGGGGCAAGGATGGTATTTCTCATCAGGATTCGATTGATTTCCTATAAGAGCTCAGAATGTTGATGATGATCACGACACAATTGTCGAGAGATTTCATGAAGATGTAATCGATCGGTGATGACATCAGTCAAACGAATGATGAAGCGAAAGGTTATTGGAACCATGGTATGTCACAAACTCGAAACCAAGCTTGTTGTTCAAGGACAAACGATATGACGAGGAAGATCGATTGTAAGATTAGCTCACCGTCGAAATTTATGCTCTGGGAAGAAGGACCCGGTAGCACAATTAAAATTTAGCACGATAATGATATAGCCAATCAGGCTAGGAATGACGTGATCGAGTACAAACTCGTAAGTAATGAAGGTTACCAAGAGTTGTTTAATCGCGGTGCGGACTCGAGTCAGTTATCGGTGTCTTTGAGTGTTTAATAACTAAGAGTCCATGAAAAAATTGGAATCAGTGAGAATGTAGCACTTCATGAAGAACTCATAAGAATTTATGCAGTTCCATGATAATCTCGAGATACCGGGGGGTAATACTCGACGATAGATCAAAGTAGAGTTTGGACTAGGGTATTGCTCTAAAGAAGATAAGTGCTTAAACATGCACGAGAAATGGTATTTAAAGGAGATCATGGTCGGAACCACAATTGCAAAAGGCCAGATCCCAGATATAAGATGTACTTATACCAAGGGAATAATTAATTTAAGAGAAGCTTTAATGATAAGATCTACATCGTGTCCATGGGCATGAACACAAGTTCAAGGTCGATTCCCACTTCTCCAATGCATAACCTTTCATTCACTTCTCACGTTCGATGAAGTTGCAGTGTTGAAATTTTATCTGGTGAAGCACCAGAAGAGTATGACTCGTGAAAACTTTCGGGTTCATACGGTTTAGAGAAGGCATATGTTCAACCCATAGGGGCTTCTTAGAAACATATACCACAAGTTTCAAGAGTAAATAACACAAGCCCGAAAGCAGAGCATGGTTGGCCAAGCAGAGGATACAACTTAACAAAGGCATTATGTATCAGGGGAAGAACTCACAAGGTGATCAAATGTGAAGGACACTGTCGGATAACAATCCAACAAAGGACTTGATGGTCCACAAAGGATCTGATACGAGTATCGGTACTCAACTAGAGGAAGAAGAATGCAAGGAGATCAGATTATAGAAACAATTAACTAACTCAATTGTCAAATGCAAAGGAATTATGATTTCCAAATCAAGGGAGCAGAAGCAATGCTCTGATTAGGGATGGATAAGTTGAATAGCCTTAGGGTACAATCAACGACAATTGGATTGGTCGAGAACCAATTCCAGTTAAAAGAATGGAAGCTCAGCCGGAAAGGTAATTTATAAGGATCAATGATGATTGCGTGTATTCGCAACATATTGAGTCAATAGACTCAAAATGATAATGACAAGGAATGTCTATAAGATTTCTATACTTACGGGATTAATCATAATGAAAGCAAACAAGAAATTCCAGAGCAATAGGTTGCTGAGGATTTTCGGAATATCAGGTGGTATTTCGAAGACTTTTGTGTAACACATGAACAACTGGGGGATGAGCGGATACTCGATAAGTGCAAGAATTTATTTGAAGGGGGTATTCATGTGGCAAAGAACTGCTAGGCAGTAGGCACAAAGTATTCTCGGAACAATAGAGAAAACTTCGGGGTATCTTGTAATAACAAGATCAATGGGGGATGATCATATGAATGGCAAGTGTAAGTAGTTATCCATACGGATTTATCGATGGTCAGAAATAGCAAAAGTGATGGGCACAAAGTCTCGAGAGAACATCAGAGAGTATCTTCGGAATCTTCTGATGTAGCAGGCGATCCTCTGCAGTAAGGGGCTCTCCGGGTGGATGCGATCACGAGATCCTAATCTTAGAGTTAGCAAATTCATTTAACCCGAATAGTAGAGAGATCAGAGTCCCAGAGTATAGGTCGAGGAGTAAAAGATCCTACTACCACCCGATGGCGACGTGGGCCCATGGGCCACACAGCCATGTTAGTAAAAGTTTTTCAACGACTAGACTCGACTTTGGCCAAGGAGTGTGGAAGGGGGATTCCTACAGGCAGTCGGCTCTGATACCAACTTGTGACGCCCCCGATTCAATCGTACACTAATCATGCACGCAAATGTGTACGATCAAGATCAGGGACTCACGGGAAGATATCACAACACAACTCTAAAACAAAATAAGTCATACAAGCATCATAATACAAGCCGGGGGCCTCGAGGGCTCGAATACAAGTGCTCGATCATAGACGAGTCAGCGGAAGCAACAATATCTGAGTACAGACATAAGTTAAACAAGATTGCCTTAAGAAGGCTAGCACAAACTGGGATACAGATCGAAAGAGGCGCAGGCCTCCTGCCTGGGATCCTCCTAACTACTCTTGGTCGTCGTCAGCGGCCTGCACGTAGTAGTAGGCACCTCCAGTGTAGTAGGAATCATCGTCGACGGTGGCGTCTGGCTCCAGGGCTCCAGCATCTGGTTGCGACAACCAGGTAGAAGGGAAAGGGGAAAAGAGGGAGAAAAGCAACCGTGAGTACTCATCCAAAGTACTCGCAAGCAAGGAGCTACACTACATATGCATGGGTATATGTGTAAAGGGCCATATCGGTGGACTGAACTACAGAATGCCAGAATAAGAGGGGGATAGCTAATCCTGTCGAAGACTACGCTTCTGGCAGCCTCCGTCTTGCAGCATGTAGAAGAGAGTAGATTGAAGTCCCCCAAGTAGCATCTCCAAGTAGCATCTCCAGTAGCATCGCAGTAGCATAATCCTACCCGGCGATCCTCCCCTCGTCGCCCTGTGGAAAAGCGATCACCGGGTTGTCTGTGGAACTTGGAAGGGTGTGTTTTATTAAGTATCCGGTTCTAGTTGTCATAAGGTCAAGGTACAACTCCAAGTCGTCCTGTTACCGAAGATCACGGCTATTCGAATAGATTAACTTCCCTGCAGGGGTGCACCAACTTACCCAGCACGCTTGATCCCATTTGGCCGGACACACTTTCCTGGGTCATGCCCGGCCGCGGAAGATCAACACATCGCAGCCCCACCTAGGCTCAACAGAGAGGCCAGCACGCCGGTCTAAACCTAAGCGCACAGGGGTCTGGGCCCATCGCCCATAGCACACCTGCACGTTGCGTACGCGGCCGAAAGCAGACCTAGCCTAGTGGCGTTCCAGTCCAATTCGGCGCGCGCCGCTCCGTCGCTGACGTCTGAAGTGCTTCGGCTGATACCACGACGTCGGGATACCCATAACTACTCCCGCGTAGATGGTTAGTGCGTATAGGCTCGTAGCCAACTCAGATCAAATACCAAGATCTCGTTAAGCATGTTAAATATCCGCGAACGGCGAACAGGGCCAGGCCCACCTGTCTCCTAGGTGGTCTCAACCTGCCCTGTCGCTCCGCCACCAAGTAACAGTCGGGGGCCGTCGGGAATCCAGGCCCACCTCTACCGGGATGGAGCCACCTGCCCCTTCAGCCCCCATCTCCGAACAGTATCACAGGTAATGTAATAGTGTAAAGTATATAGTATATGCCCGTGATCACCTCCCGAAGTGATCACAGCCCAGTAGTATAGCATGGCAGACGGACAAGAGTGTAGGGCCACTGATGGAACACTAGCATCCTATACTAAGCAGTAGGATAGCAGGTAAAGGTAACAACAGTAGTAGCAAGGACAGGCTATGCAGCAGTATAGGATTTACTAAAAGCAGTAACATGCTACACTACTCTAATGCAAGCAGTATAGAGAAGAGTAGGCGATATCTGGTGATCAAAGGGGGGGCTTGCCTGGTTGCTCTGGCAAGAAGGAGGGGTGGTCGTCGATGTAGTCGATCTCGGGGGTATCGGCAGCAGTCTCGGGGTCTACCGGAAAGAAGTAACGGAGGGGAAACACAATAATTAATAGAGCAATCAAAGCATCACAAAGCATAACGAGGCAATACGCGGTGCTAGGTATGCCCTAACACGGTAGGAGGTGATACTGATGAAGGGGGGAAACATCCGGGAAAGTATCCCCGGTGTTTCGCGTTTTCGGACAGTTGGACTGGAGTGGGAAAATTACAAGTTCGATAGGTTAGGGATGTGTGACGGACGAACGGGCTGCGTATCCGGATTCGTCTCGTTGTTCTGAGCAACTTTCATGTTGAGAATAATTTAATCCGAGTTACGGATTAAAAGATATGATTTTCTAACGATTTTATTAATTTCTGGAATTTAATTAATTTTTTAATTTAATTCGAAAATGGATTTATGACATCAGCATGATGTCATGCTGACGTCAGCAGTCAACAGTGGACTGGTCAACCTGACGTGTGGGTCCCACTGTCATACTCTGATAACTAATTAATCAATTTAATTAGATTAAATAACAGATTAGTCAGGTTAATTAATTAATTTGGCTAATCTAATCAGGATTAATTAAGTTAATTAATTCTTTAACTAATTAATTAATTGAATTATTTATTTATTTATTTATTTATTTATTTATTTAACTAAAACGTTCTGGGCAGGGGCCCACTTGTCATAGGCCCCAGGGGCCTTTGCGGGTGTGCGGGTTACGGGCGTCACCCGAACAGGCGGGGGCGCTCGGTGCTATGGGCGCTAGCCCGTTTGGGCGCACGCCCAGGTTACCAGGGAGGCGCCGGCCATGGCGGGGTGCCGGAGCAGCACGGCAAGGGGGCGGGCACGCGCGGTGGATGGCGCCCGTAGCGGAGCAGCAGGGCTGCCCAGCGGAGGAAGAGCGGCGGCAGGGGGGCGGCCAAGGCGTGGCCATGGCATAAGCGCACGGGAGGCGTCAGGGCGTCGTGGCGTGCGGTGGAGCGCGGCCAGGGGAGGCGCCGAACATAGTGGTGGGCAGCAGTAGCAGAAGAAGGCGCGGCCGGAGAACCCGGAGCGCGGGTGAGTGCGAGCTCACCGGGGGCTGGCCGCGACGGGGCACGCGAGGGCGAGCGCCTGGGCTCGGGGACGGTGCGGTTGGTGAGCGAGACGAGTTCAGCACGGGGGAGAGGGAGCACGGGGCGGTGCTCACGTTCGATGCAGGGAAGGGGCGGCGTGGCTCGATGGCGTCCGGCGAGGAGGAGGATGGGGACAGGCGGCGAGCTAGTGCGGATCCGGCGACGGAGCTCGGCGGCGGGGCAGCGCACGCGAGGCGGTGCCTGGCGCCGGCGATGACGACGGGAGTGGGAGCAGGGGACGGAGAGGCGAGCTCAGGGGAGGAGCAGTGCGTGGCCGGCGGGAGGAGTTGCGGGTCGAGCGGGAGCGCTCTCGCTCGTCGCTGGCGGCGCGAGATGGGAATGAGGGAGAGATGGGGATCGGGTCGAGACGGGTTAG
>NC_041380.1:56207610-56225347 GCF_002162155.2 Triticum dicoccoides | reverse complement strand
GGGGGCAAACAGGCCAGGCACGGGGTGGGCCGGCTGGCTGTCGGCTAGATGGGCCAAATGGCCCCAGGGGAGGGGGGGGGGGTTCTCTTTGTTTACTTTTGTCCTCTTTTAGTATTTTTCTTTTCTATTTTAATTTTAATTACACATTATTTTTACTTAGCAAAATATGACTATAGCTCCTAAAATAATGTTTCGAAATAACCCTCAGCCACAAAAGTTTTAACCCAAAATAAAATAGTTTAGCGTTTTATAAAATACCAAGGCATTGAAATAATGTTTTTGCTACCGTTTAAATCTCTTTAGTGCATTTATTCATTATATAAAAAAAATTATGGATTCTACATCATAATCATCTATGCATTAACTGGCACAACCTGAACATTTTGTTTTAAAATATTTGAATTTTTTTGACGTCTGCCCTTATTTCGGATTTGACTTTGAATCGGTTTCGAACTAACGCGAGATTAGCAATAGTAATCGAGGTGACGTGGCATCACTAGCAGAGGTTTACTGTAGCTTGATTATCCGGGCGTCACACTCCTGGATCTCCAAGTTTCTTTGGTATTCCACCCTTAAAAGTATAAATAGCAAACATGGTGGAAATTTCAGCTTCCGGTTTCTTTCTTTTATTTGTAACAATATTTTTCATATACTTAGCATAAGGATTCATTTTGAGCATATCAGTTAATCGCATACGCAAAAAGATAGGTCTAATCATTTCAGCAAAGCGCTCAAAATCCTCGTCATCCTTTTTCTTGGATGGTTTGGGAGGAAAAGGCATGGGTTTCTGAACCCATGGTTCTCTTTCTTTACCATGTTTCCTAGCAACAAAGTCTTTCTTATCATAATGTTGATTCTTTGATTGTGGGTTATCAAGATCAATAGCAGGTTCAATTTCTATATCATTATCATTACTAGGTTGAGCATCATCATGAACATTATCATTAACATTATCACTAGTTTCAGGTTCATTACCAGATTGAGTTTCAGCATCAGAGATAGAAATATCATTTGAATTCTCAGGTGTTTCAGTAACAGGTTCACTAGAAGCATGCAAAGTCCTATCATTTTTCTTTTTCTTCCTTTTAGAAGGACTAGGTGCATCTATATTATTTCTCTGAGAATCTTGCTCAATTCTCTTAGGGTGGCCTTCAGGATACAAAGGTTCCTGAGTCATTCTACCACCTCTAGTCATAACTCTAACAACATTATCATTATCCTTACTATTCAATACATTGAGCAAATCATTTTGCGCTTTAAGTACTTGTTCTACTTGAGTGGTAACCATAGAAGCATGTTTACTATTAAGTTTAAGTTCACCTTTGACATTAGCCATATAATCACCCAAGTGTTCTAGCATATTTGAATTGTATTTCAATTCTCTACCAAAATAAGCATTAAAGTCTTCTTGCTTAGCCATAAATTTATCAAACTCATCTAAGCATGGGCTAGCAAACTTAGTAAATGGGATTTCAGCTTTCTCATATCTATAGAGAGAATTTACCTTTACCACCTGTGTCGGGTTATCAAGACCATGAGTTTCTTTAATAGGTAATGGATTAAGATCATATGTTTCTTCAACAGGCGGTAAATTAAAACCGTGTATTTCTTCAATAGGAGGTAAATTCTTAACATCTTTAGCTTTAATACCTTTTTCTTTCATAGATTTCTTTGCCTCTTGCATATCTTCAGGACTGAGAAATAGAATACCCCTTTTTCTTCGGAGTTGGTTTAGGAATAGGCTCAGGAATTGGCTCCGGAGGTATCCAATTATTTTCATTTGTCAACATATTATTCAATAGAATTTCAGCTTCATCCGGTGTTCTTTCCCAGAAAATAGAACCAACACAACTATCCAGGTAATCTCTGGAGGCATCGGTTAGTCCATTATAAAAGATATCAAGTATTTCATTTTTCTTAAGAGGATGATCAGGCAAAGCATTAAGTAATTGGAGAAGCCCCCCCAAGCTTGTGGGAGACTCTCTTCTTCAATTTGCACAAAATTATATATATCCCTTAAAGCAGCTTGTTTCTTATGAGCGAGGAAATATTTAGCAGAGAAGTAATAAATCATATCCTGGGGACTACGCACACAACCAGGATCAAGAGAATTAAACCATATCTTAGCATCACCCTTTAATGAGAACGGAAATATTTTGAGTATATAAAAGTAACGCGATCTGTCATCATTAGTAAACAGGGCGGCTATATCATTTAACTTAGTAAGATGTGCCACAATAGTTTCAGATTCATAGCCATAAAACGGATCAGATTCAACCAAAGTAATTATATCAGGAACAACAGAGAATTCATAATCCTTATCAGGAACACATATAGGTGAAGTAGCAAAAACAGGGTCGGGTTTCATTCTAGCATTTAGAGATTGCTTGTTCGATTTAGCTAATAACCTCTTAAGTTCGTATCTATCTTTGCAAGCTAAAATAGCTAAAGAAGCTTCTTGATCAAAAACATAACCCTCAGGAATAACAAGTGATTCTTCATCATCACTTTCATCAGTATTATCAGATTCAATATTTTCAATCTCTCTAGCCCTAGCAAGTTGTTCATCAAGAAATTCACCAAGTGGCACAGTAATATCAAGCATAGAAGTAGTTTCATCATAAGTATCATGCATAGAAGAAGTAGCATCATCAATAACATGCGACATATCAAAACGAATAGCAGAAGCAGTTTTAGGTGTCGCAAGCTTACTCAAAACAGAAGGTGAATCAAGTGCAGAGCTAGATGGCAGTTTCTTACCTCCCCTCGTAGTTGAGGGATAAATCTTGGTTCTTGGATCTTTCAAGTTCTTCATAATGATAAGCAGATATAAATCCCAAGTGACTCAAAGAATAGAGCTATGCTCCCCGGCAATGGCGCCCGAAAATAGTCTTGATAACCCACAAATATAGGGGATCGCAATAATTTTCGAGGGTAGAGTATTCAACCCAAATTTATTGATTCGACACAAGGGGAGCCAAAGAATATTCTCAAGTATTAGCAGCTGAGTTGTCAATTCAACCACACCTGGAAACTTAATATCTGCAGCAAAGTGTTTAGTAGCAAAGTAATATGATAGTAATGGTAACGGTAGCAAAAGGTAACAGTAGTAAAAGTAATGTTTTTGGTATTTTGTAGTGATGATAGCAATAATAACGGAAAAGTAAATAAGCGGAGAACAATATATGGAAAGCTCGTAGGCAATGGATCAGTGATGGAGAATTATGCTGGATGCGGTTCAACATGTAACAGTCATAACCTAGGGTGACACAGAACTAGCTCCAGTTCATTGATATAATGTAGGCATGTATACCGAATATAGTTATACATGCTTATGGAAAAGAACTTGCATGGCATCTTTTGTCCTACCCTGCCGTGGCAGCGTGGTCCTTACGGAAACTAAGGGATATTAAGGCCTTCTTTTAATAGAGTACCGGAACAAAGCATTAACACATAGTGAATACATGAACTCCTCAAACTACGATCATCACCGGTAAGTATCCCGATTATTGTCACTTCGGGGTTAACGGATCATAACACATAATAGGTGACTATAGACTTGCAAGATAGGATCAAGAACTCTCATATATTGATGAAAGCATAATAGGTTCAGATCTGAAATCATGGCACTCGGGCCCTAGTGACAAGCATTAGGCATAGCAAAGTCATAGCAACATCAATCTCAGAACATAGTGGATACTAGGGATCAAACCCTAACAAAACTAACTCGATTACATGATAGATCCCATCCAACCCATCACCGTCCAACAAGCCTACAGTGGAGTTACTCACGCACGGCGGTGAGCATCATGAAATTGGTGATGGAGGATGGTTGATGATGACAATGGCGACGGATTCCCCTCTCCGGAGCCCCGAACGGACTCCAGACCAGCCCTCCCGAGAGGTTTTAGGGCTTGGTGGCGGCTCCGTATCGTAAAACGCGATGAATTCTTCTCTCTGGTTTTTTTCTCCCCGAAACACAATATATGGAGTTGGAGTCGGAGAGGCACCAGGGGGCCCACGAGGTAGGGGGCGCGCCCCCCATCCTCGTGGACAGGTGGTGGGTCCCTTGGCCTTCAACTTTTGCAGGTATTTTTTATATTTTCCAAAAAGTTGCTCCATGAAGTTTCAGGTCATTCCGAGAATGTTTGTTTCTGCACATAAATAACACCATGACAATTCTGCTGAAAACAGCGTCAATCTGGGTTAATTCCATTCAAATCATGCAAGTTAGAGTCCAAAATAAGGGCAAAAGTGTTTGAAAAAGTAGATATGATGGAGACGTATCAGAAGCCTCCCGCCATGGCTAGTGAAAGTCGGGGGAGCGAGGAGGGTTCGGCGGCATGCGTGGGTAAGGGGGTCTCTCGGTGACGGTGAGTGCAGGCGGCAGTTCTGGAAATCGGGGTGGGAGAGGTTTCTGGAAGGAAGGAGGAGATTCGCTATCCTGGAAACGGACGAGAAGGTGCGACATTGTGGGACCTGGAGCGCCAATGAGGGCGCTGATTTCTACTACCAAAGCCGACGTGTTACTTCTAAAAAAACAGCCCACGTGTTAGCTGACGTGTTACTTCTTAAAAAACAGCCCACGTGTTAGCTGACGTGTTACTTCTAAAAAAACAGCCCACGTGTTAGCTAGCGTGCACGCGTGTTGAGTTTTCAACACTTATTAGATGTGTCAGCTAACGAGGGTGTCACCAAATCTCTTTGAGACGTGTTAGCGCACAGATGTATTTATTCTCTTATCAAATTTGATTCTATGCTACATATTTTTATTTTAAGGTTTAAATTAACTCTATTTATGTCTTATTCATGAAAAATATATATCCTGTTTTCTCCCTCACGGACTCATACCGATTATGTGGAGGCGAAAACTAAGAAGGAAACAAACATCATATATATACATGGATAAGGATTAGACAATGTTTGACAAAGGCTTAGAGGACACACGACAAAAGCTTATATGCTCGCACTTTCGATAAAGCTAGAAAAGAGGAAATTATGATTAGTCCTGAATCGAGGTACAACAGACTAAGTAAAACAAGAAGTTAAAATGTCCATACGAGGACATCGCGGTTAACACACCATGCATGCCTGGACGTCGGACGAAGTATACTATATTTTTATTATCCAATGTAACTCAAAAGAAGCATTGCGTGTGCAGTATTTTTTTTTACCATTATGGTAATCTAAAGATAAGATTGTTCATCCGATTAGTTGACTAGGATTCACTTCACAAGTTTTGAACTAGCGTCCCAAGGACTTCTATTGTTAATTGATTCATCATTTTTGTTATCATCAAACTTATCATCTATCTGTCTGGCCTGATTAATGATAATTAACATTTGCTTTACAGCGAAGCATATCAACCTTTTTCTCCCGTTGCAACGTACGGACATGTTTGCTAGTGACTTTGTAAGGTCTTGCGAGAATAATTAATAAAGTTGGCGCATGCATCGTCCAGATGCAGAGATCGGGGGTCATCCTTCTTTTCTAAATAAAAAAAATCTCATATAGAAACAAAAACGTGAGTTTTAGAATCCCTCAAAATTCTTTTAAGAGTATTTTGAGTCAAGGACGCGTTTAGTTCGACTATCTGATGCAATCCAGGAAGCTCGTGTCGACTGCTCATCGAATTCGTAGATTTGCCTTGTATTTTCACGGTGAAACTCCTACCCTTTAGCACCAAGAAAAGGAACTTGCTCCGTCGGAGTATGGTCTCATGTTCAATATTTTTTTTACCTCTGAGAAAACCTTCCTCCTTTTTGGTTGGAAAGTTGGGAGCAACGAAAAAGGCAAAAAGCGGATAGGCGATGGCGTTTGGGTCGGGCGACGCGGAGGGCGACGCGGAGGGCGACGTGTTTGGGTCGGGCGTCGGGAAGGGCGATGCGGCGGGCGCCGCGGCAGAGGCGGTTGGCTGGACGGCGGTGCGGCCTGCTGCGGGGCGGCCGCGGAGGGGCGTGCTGCCCGAGGGGCGGCCCCTTGCTCCGCCCTTCTCCGGCAGCCGGTTCTGGGCGCTGGAGGGGATCGACTCCGACAACGACGACGACGAGGTATCTACTCAGGTAAGTGATGGTGGTTTCGGTGGTTCGCCGAGGCCCAGTGCTGGGTGCTCAGTGGTGATTTCATCGCCCGTGCGGAGGAGCTCGGGGGCTCCTTCGTGGCCGGCCGGCGGCGTGCTTTTGCTCCTGGACGGCAGGGAGGTCGCCGCCTGGCGGCCCGGATCTGGCGTCCGCCAAAGGGGGTGGATGCGGGCCCCGAGGGCCGCTCGTGCGCCATTCCGGAGGCGGGTCGTCGGGATCTGGTGCTGGCGGAGCTCCCTCAGGCTCCTACGTGCTCGTCGGAGCCGGCAGGGGCTGGCGACGGCGGCGGCGGGGCTGGCCGGGCAGGGGACTCACGGAACCTGGCTAGGGTTTCCGGGGCACCGGCGGCTGGGCCCGTTTCGCTATTGGGCCAGTATGACTGGCCCAGTCTGCCAGGGGGTGGGCTGGGGGGCCCTGCGTTGGGCCTGCAGGTTACAGCGCCAGCGGGGCCGTTGGGCCCAGCGTCGCGCTCCGCTGCTTCCGGGCCAGGAGGGGGGCAGGGGCTCTCCACTATGTCGGGGCCAGCCCAGACAGGCCAGGTGGCCTGCTGCGAGCCTGCGCCTTGGCCCGGGCCCATCGCGAAGGAGAAGCCGCGGTCGCCAGCCCCTATATATAGGTGGCTGTGGGTGCCAAAAGGAACCCTAGATCTGTCGCTAGGGTTTCCTGCTTCCTCTTCGCAGGTGCGGCGCTTCGGGCATCTTGCTTGTCGTCTGCACCGCTCTGTCCCTCCCCCTCCCTTTTCTTGCTCATACGCCACTGCGGTGCGGATGGGCTCCCGCCGTGGTGACAAGCCACCCATGTCGCCTCCGATTCCGGCGGCGGAACGCCAGCGCGAGAAGGATCTGCGGGCGAAGGCGCTCGCCAAGGTGCCTGCGACCCTTGCGGAGGACGGGGGCTGGGGGCCGCCGCCTCCATGGTGGCTCGATGAGCAGGAACGGAAGAAGCAAGAGGAGCGCGAACGCAAGAAGAAGAAGAAGAAGGAGGAGTACCGGCAGCGGGGGGCTCGAGCAGAAGAAGGAGCTCAAGCGAAAGGAGTCCCAGCTCCATCCGGGCGGTGAGCGGGGCGAGGACCCGCAGGCCAAGAAGCCGAAGCACAAGGGGGCCGGCTCGACGCCGCTGCTGCTGGCGGCTGGCCCCGAGGCTTCTAGGGGGTCGGCTGACGCCCCGATCCCCGTGGAAGAGGCCGACGGGCCGGAGTGTTTCAAATGCGGCAGGGTGGGGCACTATCAAAACATGTGCTCCTTCAAACCCCTGTGCGTCGTCTGCCACGAGGAGGGCCATGCGTCGGCTTACTGTCCCATGCAGGGGAGGCCCCTGGCGCTGCAGATCATGGGCAATGCGATCCCTGGTGAGGGCTTCTTCTGCCTCCCATTCGTGGACACGGAGGGTGAGGAGGTCCACGCTCCTCTCGTGTTGGACACGGCGATCATTTCGGCGGCGAACGGCAAGTTGTCAATCCCCATCTTGGAGGCGGAACTCCCCCACCTCTTCGAAGGGGAGTGGGACTGGCAGGTGTCGGCCGTCGGAGTCGATCAGTTCTCGGTCGTCTTCCCCGACAAGGCCATGCTGCGGATGGCGACCCGCAGCGGCAAGCTCTACTTCTCCCTCCACGACATCATGGCGGACATCAAGGAGGCTCGCCCGGAGGAGCCCAAGGCCGAGCTCATGCCGGACACTTGGGTCAAGCTGTGGGGTGTGCCGCCCAAGCACCGTCACGTGGATCGCCTCATGGCCGCCACGGTGATGATTGGGCGTCCTATGGAGGTGGATACGGCGTCGCTGTCAGGCCTGGGACCGGTGCGGATGCGTTTTGCGTGCCATGCCCCGGCCAAGCTCAAGGGATACGTGTAGGTTTGGTTCAACAGTGAGGGATTCACCTTCCGCCTGGAGGCCGAGACGGGCGCTCTGCAGGGTGTGACTCCCACTCCCCCTCCCCCTCCCAAGGGCCAGGAAGACAAGGACAAGGACAAGGACAAGGACCACGACATGAGCATGGGGGATGACTCCATCGACACGGCAACTTGGGACAAACTGGGTCTCAAGGACAAGGACGGGCAGGCCGCGCCTCCGGTGGCGGGCGCGGCTCAGGACCAGGAGGAGTGCCAAGTGGTGGTAGGCAGCAATGAGACTGGTTCCAACCAGTATGGATCCAACACGACCATGACCATGGGCCTCGACATCAACAAGGGGGTCTCGGCGTCCTGTGACTCGGAGGGTCGCTCAAGGCAGGTCTCCCCGGTGGTTGCGAAAGTGGGCGCGCCTCGGGCCACGGCAAGCTCTCCCAAGGTGGTGTGCGGCCTCGGCGAGGGCGGGATGAAGCTCCAGAAGAAGACGGCGGGCCGCAAACCACCTACGGTGGCGCCGACGAGCCCCCCCGCGGCCTGTGCGAGCGTGGCGGTCCCGCAGCGGCCGGTGGTGATGGCGCTGGCCTCCCCTGGAGGTCCGGCTGGGGGCACCTCGTCGATCATCTTCCCCCCGACTCGGACGCTCTTCGGGTGGAGGTGTCCAAGGTGGCGCCCATCCCCACGGCCAGGCGGTCCAAGGCGGTGGCGTCCCCGGCGACTCAGGAGAGGGCAAGCTCTCGTCCGAAGGGTGCCAAGGGCAACATGCCATCCCTCCAGCGGGCCCAGCTCTTTCAGGCGCAGAAGAATCTCGAAATCGAAGGTAACCCCATGCCCCGCTTTACGATCTTTGAAGATTATTCAGATGCGTGCTTGGGTGGTATCTTAGCGGATAGTGGCGTGGCGATGTCTGTCGCGGGGGAAGCGCACGAGGTGCTGTCTCTCATTCGCGCAAAGGAAATCGCGCAGGCGGTGCTTGCTCAGGCAGCGCTGGCCCGCGTTGCGCCAGCAGCAGATGAAGCAGGGGCTTCTCTGGTGCCAATTGCGCGGCCCGATCAGGAGGACCGAGTAGCAGGGGCTGCGCCGTCCTCCTCCAACCGTCGTCCTGCTAAGACACGGTGCATGGCCAAAGCGGTTACCGCTCGCGGTATACGCCTACGCAATCGCATCATATAATGCGTTTCATCCTCTAGAACATCCGAGGCTTCGGCCACGCTGGGAGGCGGACCCAGTTAAAAGAGTTCATTAGGAACGAGGAAATCGACGTGGTCGGCTTGCAAGAGACAATCAAGGCCGAGTTCAACCATCGAGACCTGCTTGCTGTCGACCCGTTGGAGCATTTGATTTGGCATTGGGTGCCTGCGGTAGGTCACACGGGGGGCTTGCTGCTAGGAGTTAACCTAGTTTGCCTAGAGGTGGTGGCTTGGGACGCCGGCCGCTTCTTCCTGTCGGCACACTTGCGACACCGCGCCATTCTTCACGAGTGGGTGGTGATTGTCGTGTATGGTCCGGCCGATCACTCGCTTTCGCTCGAGTTCTTGGAAGAACTTCAGACCAAGGTGATGGCCTTGGGCGCGAGCAACCTACCTCTGCTAGTGGGTGGTGATTTCAACTTGATCCGTTCGGGAGCGGACAAGAATAACGGTATTATCAACTGGACAAGGGTGGCCATGTTTAATAATGCTATCGCATCCATGGCCCTTAGGGAAGTGGCCCGCGTGGGGGCCCGATACACCTGGACTAACAAACAGCTAACGCCGGTGCGATCGGTCTTGGACAGGGTTTTTATGTCCTCGGAGTGGGAGGTGTTGTTCCCCATGTGCTCTCTGCACGCCGAAACCAGGATTGGGTCGGACCACGTCCCCCTCATTCTTTCCTCGGGGGAGGAAAGGCTAAAACGCAGCCCGCGCTTTTTCTTTGAAACCGCGTGGCTGGAGTCTCCGGACTTTGAGCAAATCTTCCTTTCGAAATGGGAGAATTGTGTCGCTCGCATCGGGCGCGTGCGCGGTCCGATGGAGTTCTGGATTGCCGCAGGGGCGGGCATGCGTGCAGCCCTCAAAGGGTGGGGAGCTAACCAGGGTCGCGAGGATAAGCTGGTAAGAGCGCGCCTGACCGAGGAGCTCGCCCAGCTGGACGCTGCGGCAGATGTGCGGATCTTTTCCGAGCAGGACTGGGCCCAGCGCTACGCGCTTGAAGCCCAAGTCGAGTCCCTCCTTAGGGCCGAGGAGGAGTACTGGCGCAGGCGCGGTGGAATAAAGTGGATGCTCAAGGGTGATGCGAACACGCAATATTTCCACGCATACGCAAATGGCTGACGCCGTAAGTGCGCCATCCTGAGACTTCAATCGGAGCAGGGGCTCCTATTGCGGCAACAGGATATCGTCCGGCACATCTACAAGTTTTACATCCAACTTATGGGTTCCAGGGAGGAATCCAGGGCTCGACTTAGGGCGGATGTGTGGGACCCTGCGCTGCGGGTCACGGACGAGGAAAATGAGAACCTGAGCTTGGCCTTCCTCCCTGAGGAGATTGGCAAGGCGACGCTAGGTATGAAATCTAACACTGCGCCCGGGCCGGATGGGTGGCCGGTGGCGATGTTTAAGCGGTTTTGGCCAGTGCTTAAAAATCCCATTCTCGACGTGTGCAATGGTTTTATGCGCGGTACGGTAGATATATCTCGCCTGAACTTTGGGGTTCTCTCTCTGATCCCCAAGGTCCCGGGTGCGGATCACATTAGACTTTTTCGCCCTATCGCTTTGATTAATGTTCCGTTTAAAATATGTGCTAAGGCTTGTTCTACTCGCATGTCTCTGATAGCCCATCGCCTTATTAGTAGAACCCAGTCGGCTTTCATTCGTGGCCGTAACATCTTGGAGGGGCCGTTGGTCCTTCAAGAAATAATCCACTCCCTAAAACGTGCTCGACAACCCGCGATTCTCCTCAAACTTGACTTTGAGAAGGCGTACGACCGTCTGAACTGGGAGTTTCTCCGACAAGTACTCTTGGATCGACGATTCTCGTCGGTTTGGGTTCACCGCATGATGCAGTTGGTCTCGGGAGGCCAGACGGCGATTGCGGTGAATGGAGAAGTAGGGAACTTCTTCCGCAACAAGCGCGGGCTGCGTCAAGGGGACCCAGCCTCGCCGTTGCTTTTTAACTTTGTGGCAAACGCCTTAGGCTCCATGCTAGACAGAGCTCGTCTGGCCGGCCACATCAGGGGAGTGGTGGACAACCTAATCCCGGGAGGAGTGTATCACTTGCAATACGCGGACGACACACTTCTCCTATTCGAGCCAGATACACACAGTATCGCTTCGGTCAAGGCTATACTGCTGTGCTTTGAACTCATGTCGGGGCTTAAAATAAACTTCCACAAAAGTGAAGTGGTGTCCATAAGGATGGACGCGACCGAAAGTCAACGGGTCGCCAACTTGCTTAACTGCAAACTTGGCCAGTTCCCGTTTACATATCTCGGTCTTCCCATTGCGGCGAAGAAGTGTAAAATCTCCGACTGGGAACCCCTCGCCTCCAAGGTTGCGAATAGGGTTTGCCCGTGGAGGGGCCGTTTTATGTCTTCAGGGGCAAGACTAATCCTAACCAACTCCAGCCTCTCTTCTTTGCCCATGTTTGCCATGGGCCTGTTCTTGCTGGCGGACGGGGTACACTCTAAGTTTGACACACCGCAGTCCCGTTTCTTTTGGGAAGGAGCGGGACCAAAAAGGAAATACCATATGGTTAAATGGCAGGCCGTGTGTCGTCCCAAAGCCCAGGGGGGTCTTGGGATCATCAACTCCAAGTTGATGAACATCGCACTAATGTGCAAGTGGATCTGGAAAATGACTTAGGGCGAGACTGGCCTCTGGATCGACCTCCTCCGTGCAAAATATTTCCCGCATGGGTATTTTTTTGACGCGGCTCCCCATGGGTCTCCTTTCTGGAACTCCATTCAATCCCTCAAACCCTTCTTTGCCAGGGGTGCAAAGTTTGCGGTTAACAATGGATGCTCTACGCGTCTCTGGCTTGATCTTTGGATTGGCCAAGGACCCTTATGGGAGGAGCTTCGCCAACTCTTTTCCATAGCGATCGAGGCCGAGCAATGGGTTGCCTCGGCTCTCCGCGCCTCCCCCCTGCATTAACTTCAGGCGCGAGTTAACGGGGCCGGAGTTGGCGGATTGGGATCGCCTTTAGGCGCTGCTTGCGGACGTCCGATTGTCGGATTCCGCGGATTCGATCTCGTGGAGGCTCACGAGCTCTGGCAAATTCTCTGTCAACTCCCTGTACAGAGAGCTTTCCCGCGGCCAGATCTCGTCGGCGGCCACGGGGCTTTGGAAGGCTAAAATCCCGCTCAAAATCAAGGTCTTCCTCTGGCAACTCTGCCAAGATCGCCTTCCTACCTCTATTAACATCGCGAAACACAATGGCCCCGCCTCCGGCCCTTGTGCACTGTGTGGGGTCCCGGAAGATGCTGACCACGCTTTCTTCCTGTGCTCTCTGGCTCGTTTTGCCTGGAGCGCGGTCTGTGCAGCCGCGGAAGTGGATTGGGATCCACGCTCCCGATCTGAGCTCGTGTCTTCCTTATCTCTGGTTCAAGGCACGTCTCGTAGGGTCATGTGGACTTGTGCGGCGGCTATGCTATGGGCTATTTGGAATATCCGTAACAAGTTTACTATCGAGGGTGTGTTTCCCTTGCATCCCGCAGACGTCATCTTCAAATGCATCATGTTCTTGCAGCAATGGGCCCCGCTGGGTAGACAACAGGACGCTGATCTCCACCGCCAAGCTATCTGCTGTCTTCGCGCCGTCTACTCCGAGTCTCAGGCTCCGCCGTCTGATCAGTTGGCTGCCGCATAGGGTTGGGCAGTCCCTTTTGGTCCTCGTACCTTCCGAGCCTATGTGCTCATCGTTTGGGCTGTTTTTGCCTTGTACCGCAACTCTTAGCTCATCTAGCGGTCTTTCCCTTTAACTATCGCCTCTTTAGGCGCCTTTTATTGGTCCTGTGGTTGTGATACTCTGCCTAAGTTTGTGGGCTTTATTAATTTAAAGCCGGACGTCCCTGACGTCTATGTTCGAAAAAATAAAAAAAAAATAAAAAAACCTTCCTATTTTCAATTTGCATGGTTTGGGCTTGACAAACCAATTACACTATCCAGAAAGCCGGTGGCCACCATGCATGCGCATCAAGTTCATCATCATGAACAAGGTGCAACAATGGACATGTCCTTCAGTGTGAGCAAGTAGAGGATTGGGAAATGGCACCTTGGGTGCTCCCGTCGTGTTGATCGCCAGTATATAGTATTACAGGGGCATGCATAACGCAGGTTACATGGGTGACGTGCGCCAGGTTAGTGGGGGTCGTGCCTATAGCACGCCCTGGTCAATCCTACGTGAGAGGGTCAAGAGGGTTTCGGTTGACACCCCGCCGCAGTTTGAGCGTCCGGAGGGCGGATGCACACGCTGGACCGAAACTCTTGAAATGCAGGAGACGGGAGGCCTTTGGTCATCACGTCAGCGAACTGCTGCGTCGTCGGGACATGGAGAACACACAGCTGTCCGAGAGCCACCTTCTCGCGCATGAAGTGGATGTCAAGCTCGATGTGCTTCGTGCGTCGATGATGAACTGGGTTGGCCGTAATGTACACGGAGGAGATGTTGTCGCAGTACACCACAGTGGCTTTGGGGAGAGGCACGTGAAGCTCGCCGAGAAGTTGACGAAGCCAGCAGCACTCGGAGGTGGAGTTGACGAACGCACGGTACTCCACCTCCGCACTGGACCTGGAGACGGTGGGCTGCCGTTTCGACGACCAGGAGATGAGTGAGTCACCGAGGAAGACAGCATAGCCGGACGTCGAGCGGCGCGTGTTCGGGCAGCCAGCCCAGTCAGCGTCGGAGTAGGCGACGAGGTCGAGGGAGGACGAGCGACGAATGTGAAGTCCGTGTGTCGACGAGCCGCGAATGTACCGCAGTATGCGCTTCACCAGTGCAAGGTGCTGGGCACGCGGGTCGTGCATCGACAGACAGGCTTGCTACACCGCGTAGGACAGGTCAGGCCTTGTCATGGTCAGGTACTGAAGTGCCCCCACAATGCTGCGGTAGTCGGAGGGATCATCGACAGGCGGCCCGGCGTCGCTGGAGAGCTTGCTGCGAGTATCAACCGGCGTGTTCACCGGCTTGCATGCAGACATGTTTGCCCTGTCTAAGAGCTCGTCGGCGTACTTGGCCTGCGAGAGGAAGAAGCCATCCTTGTCGCTCGTGACGTGGATGCCCAAGAAGAACTGCAGCGGGCCCAAGTCCTTCACGGAGAACTCGGAGAGGAGCTGCCGCTGAAGATGTTGGAGCAGGCGCGGCGAGGAGGCGGTGAGGACGATGTCGTCAACGTACAACAGCAAGTACGCCACCTCCGTGCCACGATGAAGAACGAACAAGGAGGGGTCCGAGCGCGCCGCCGTGAAGCCGATGGTGCGGAGGAAGGTGGCGAAGCAGTCGAACCAGGCCCGCGGCGCCTGCTTCAGACCATACGGCGACCTGTCGAGGAGGCACACATGGTTGGGGTGGCGATCGTCGACAAAACCAGCTGGCTGTTGGCAGTAGACCCGCTCGGTGAGGAAGTCTTGAAGAAAAGCATTGTTCACATCCATTTGATGGACGAGCCAGTCCCGAGCAGCGGCAATGGAGAGCACGGCTCGGATCGTGGCGGACTTGACCACTGGCGAAAACGTCTCGTCGAAGTCCACACCGGGGCGCTGGGAGAAGCCGCGCATGACCTAGCGTGCCTTGTACCGCTCCAGGGATCCGTCCGCCTTGAATTTATGGCGGAAGAGCCACTTTCCGGTGACAATGTTGGCGCCGACGGGCCGCAGCACGAGCTTCCATGTCTAGTTCGTCATGAGAGCCCTGTACTCCTCCTGCATTGCTGTTAGCCAATGGGGATCTCGCAATGCGGCATGCACAGACTTGGGAACCGGAGAGACAGAGGATGTGGACGTGGTAGCTAGATTGGCATCGGCGTACTTAGGGTTTGGTTTGAATTTGCCAAGTTGGCCGCAGGTAACCATGGTGTGGGTTGGGACAAGCGGACGGTCGTGGCGTGGAGGGGAAGGTGTGTGAGGAGGGGGAACGGGTGCTGCAGCCGCAACCGGAGCGGGGTGAGGGGAGGCGGCGGGGGATGCCGGTTGGCGCGGTGAGGGTGCTGTCATGGCGTCGGCTGGGGTAGCGACCGCAGCAGACTGGGTGGTTGTGGGGTTGGGGTTGGCAGCGATAGGGTGGGTGGCCCGACGTGGGGCGGGAGTGGTGGTGGTAGGGTGATGGTGGTGCTCTTCTTCCGGCGGTGGGTGGTCGCCAGCGTGGGGTGATGCAAAGGGGAAGGTGCGCTCATCGAAAACCACATGCCGGGAGATGATGACCCGGCCGGTGTCACAGTTGAGGCAGCGGTACCCTTTGTGGTCCGGCGAGTAGCCGAGGAACACACACGGATGAGAGCGTGGGGCGAGCTTGTGAGGGCTGGTGGCGGTGAGGTTAGGGTAACATAGGCAGCCGAACACGCGCAGGGTGTAATACTCAGGGTGGACGCCGTAGAGGAGGTAGAAAGGTGTGTAGCTGTGGCGAGCACTGCACGGGCAGCAGTTGAGCAAGAAAGTGGTTGTGTTAAGTGCCTCGACCCAGAACGAGTACGGCATAGACGCATGAGTGAGAAGAGAGCGGGTGATGTCGTTGAGGGTGCGAAGTATGCGCTCGGCCCACCCGTTCTGAGGCGAAGTGTAGGGGCAGGACATGCGTAGTTGGATGCCCACTGAAGCGAAGAAGGCACGGGCAGGTCCATTGTCGAACTCACGCCAGTTGTTGCTCTGGATGGTTAGTAGGTTGAGGTTGAATTGATAGCAGATGAATGCATGGAAGTGTTTAAGTGTGGGGAAAAAGTCAGATTTGTGTCGGAGGGGAAATGTCCACGCAAAGTGACTGTAATCATCTAAGAGCACAAGGTAATATTGATAGCCCGATAAACTGATTACATGAGATGTCCAGACATCACAATGGACAAGTTGAAAGGGAAAATATGACACATGATCCGAACTACCGAAAGGAAATCTAACATGCTTTCCTAGTTGACATGCTTGACAGATAGGCGACTGAGCGTCACGGGTGGTGATGGAGGAGGAACGCAGCACGACGGAGAGGGTGTCGCGGCCGGGGTGCCCGAGGCGTTGATGCCAGGTGTCTGTGGTGACCGCGGCTAGTGCATGGTGAGGAGGTGGCGCGGACACGGGGTAGAGTTCATCGTCGACAGAGTTACATCGGAGGATCACCCGCTTCGTCTTTCGATACTTGACAGAAAAACCAAAGTCATCAAACTCTACATTAACAGGATTATTATGAGCTAGTTTCTTAACGGAGATGAGATTATGGATAAGATGTGGAGAGACTAGGAAGTCGGTTAGAGAGAGGGGAGTGGAGGTATTGGTAATGGAGGCACGACCGAAATGTGTTACCGCAAGCGAGCTACCATCGCCAACAATAATGCCATAAGAGTTGTAGGGTTGGGAGGACGATAACATACCAGACGACCCGGCCATGTGCGTAGAGGCTCCAGTATCCAGGTACCAATCCGCAAGCGGCGGCGTGAGCTGTTGCTGCTGGGCATGCATGTTGTTGAGCCCTTGCACTAGGGCAGATTGGTCCCACGCTGGAGTAGAGGGTCCCGCACTGGAGCTAGATGGCATGACGAACAGCGGGTGGGGTGGCACAGCGCCGGCATGCCACGGCGCCGCCGGAGCACTCGCAGAGGCGGGGTGCGGCGCGCCATAGTAGTGCGTGGTGGCACCGGCGAACGGGACGGAAGCGCCTGGCCGAGGACCAAGCACACCAGCGCCGGGAGCATGCGGCCGCCAGGGCATGGGCCAGGCATGCACCATGCCGGTCGAGGGAGTGGTGGTCGTGGGTGGTGGCGCCGGCGGGCGTGAGGAGGAAGCCCTGCCGTGCTGGGAACTGCCGGAGTGGTCCACAGCCTTCCCCTTGCCACAGTTGCGCCCCCGCCTGAGTTGTTGGCGCCGGAAGCGCGACGGTTGCCGCCACCGCCTGTGCTCGAAGGAGTGGGCGCGCGGGCGACGTGGAGTGCGATCTCGGAGGTGGCAGCATCGCTGGACTGCCGTCTCTCTTCCAGGAGGAGGAAGGCGCGACAGCGAAGGAATGAGGGGAACGGCGTCTGCATTGTGAGAATGGGGATGGCGTAGCGAAGACGAGGGTGGAGGCCACGAAACATGTTAAGAACCTGGTCGCGGTCCTGCATCGTCTGCCCCAGGTCAGCGAGGCGATCCGCGCACTCCTTCAGGCGGCCGAAGTAGTCGATGATGGACGACCCGCCCTACTCGATGCGCCGGAACTCCGTGGCGAGAAAGACCACCTGGTGCTCGGCGTTCTCCATGAACAACGAGATGATGGCGGCCCAGACCTCGGCGGCCGTAGCGCCGCGCTGATGAACGAGGCGGAATATCTCCGGGCTCACGCGCGTGTACAGCCAAGAGGATGTGCGCGTCGTCTTGAACCCAGGCGGCATCGTCGGGATGAGCCGCGCTGGTGATGTGAGAGACGACGCCGCTCTTCTGGAACATAACCACAAACAGGGTCCGCCACTGCGAGAAGTTCGGAGGGTTGAGGCTGAGGACGATCGGCACATGCTGATTGATGTAGACGCCGGCGAGAGGGGAGCCGTAGGGAGCCGCCGCGGCGGGATCGGGCAGGTAGAGAGGTCCGCCACGCGCGAGGGCAGCGGGTGTGATCAGCGGTGGCTGAGAGCGAGCCGGCGTCACTGGGGAAGTGCCAGAA
>NC_041380.1:56143022-56207275 GCF_002162155.2 Triticum dicoccoides | reverse complement strand
CAAGGTGCGGGCAGGGGTTGGGCAGCGGAAGATGGAGGGTTACAGCTGAAGGAGGGAACCGGCCTCTGATACCATGTGAGCAAGTAGAGGATTGGAAAATGGCACCTTGGGTGCTCCCTCGTGTTGATCACCAGTATATAGTGTTACAGGCGCATGCATAGCGCAGGTTACATGGGCGACATGCGCCAGGTTAGTGGGGGTCGTGCCTAGAGCACGCCCTGGTCAATCCTACGTGAGAGGGTTCAAGAGGATTTTGGTTGACATTCAACACTCAGATTCCATCCGCGTACTTGCCACGTCATATTACAGGCCATTTCAGCACATGGGCCCCCAGTGTCACCGACACATCAACACTAGGTAGTACAATTTTCTGCATCAAAGCCAAATGCATGAACTGAACTCCAACATATCAGTACTAACTGACATGGTGAGTATCACCAAAAGTAAAAAGTAAAATAAACCTCACAACCCCTCCTATCTTTGGAAAATTGTAAACAAACAACTTCGCCCCCTCCGCGATATCTCCTTTGTCCTCACCAACAATGGCATATCCACTTTTTTCTGGCTGGATGCTTGGCTTCTTCCGACCCCACTAGCAGACACCTACCCACACCTCTTCTCCCACTCCACCTCATCCTCAGTCCTGGTATCACATGTCATGCATAATGGTTTACTCGCTATTCTGTGGAACCGCCTAACCAATGTTGCTTCTGTAGAGCTTGCGTCTGTTTTGTCTCTGTTGCAGGATGTTGCCACCAACGACGCGCCCGGCGACAGGTTCCTCAACCACGGATCCTCCTTCTCCTCGAGGTGCGCCTACTCGTTGTTCTCCTCCGACCATGAGTTCGATCTCAACGCAGGGTACATCTGGAGCTCCAAGGCACCTATCAAGGTCAAGATCTTCGGCTGGCTTCTCTGTCGTGACAGGTTGAGCATGATGGCGAACTTGCACCGGAAGACCATCACATCTGACTCGGTTTGCCCACGGTGCGCACTCACCCATGAGGACACTGCGCACGTCGCCATTCTTTGCCCATGCGCGATACAGGTATGGTCCCTCTTGGGGCTGCAGTAGCCTCACTCCATCAACCTTCTTTGGGATACTACAACACCGGTCGGCCTCGACATCAACATTTGGCCCACCGTCGCCCTCGCCATTCTATGAAAACTGTGGGATTCCAGGAATGCTCGTGTCTTTCGCAATAAACAACACACACCCCTAGATACTCTTCGGAACATTATCTCGGATTTCACGCTTTGGGCCTTTAGGTTTAAGGACCCCGTCAGTAGGGAGGCTGCCGTGTCTTGGCGCCTATACCTATCCTCTCATTGTAACCCGTGATGTAACTTGCCCCCTGGGCCTTTTGAGTAATATATACAGGTGGGGATCCTCTCCCGCCCGGTGATTGTTCAAAAAAAAAAATTAGAGCAGGGGCATATGTGCAGGAAAAAGTAGACTAATGTTACCTGGACTAGAGAGGCAGGCAATCAACGACAAATGAACAAAAATACTACTACTCTAGAAGGATATTTTGTGAGGTGGGAGGGAAGAATGTGCTGGGATTAAGACAGACCACCTCTCTATCAAAATTTCTTTCTTTCGGTGAGAGGTCAATTTTGATAAGCCCATGTGACCACGTCCTACCAGCTTTATCTTCAGATATTAAGAGCTAAATGCTGGTATTTTCTTGATGAAGAGTAATATCTTTCTTTAGAAAGAAGATAATATACCAATATGATACCAATTGCACCCAGCCTCTGCAATGACACGATATTTAGGAACACGTTGGGCAGGCCGATATGTTACCCCTCCCTCCCTTCCAGCGACACTTGGTAATTTTTGGTATATATAGTTGTAGTAGCAAAGGTCAACTAAGAAGTAGGCAATCACCAACAAATCAATCCCAAAATATATGAATATTTTGTGAGGAGGAGGGGAGAATGTGCTCGGATTAAGACAGGCCACCTCTCTCTGTCAAAGTTTTCTTTCTGTAAGGTGAGAGCTCAACTCTGATCATAAGTCCATGTGATTGTGCACTACCAGCTTACCGTCCAGGTAATAAGAGCTAAATGCCGGTATCTATATATTAGTACAAAAGGCCAACTACTGAAGATTCACGTAGCTGAGGAATATTTGTTCTCCGGCTAGGTGTTGGTTCATAGTTGCATTAGCTTGATATACATCCTCCGTTCTATATTAATTGTCACTAAGCTACTCCCTCTGTTTTATATTAGTTTTCACTAAAACGGATGTATCTAGCATGTTGGGAGTAGTAAACAACAGAAATAGCTTGGTAGATGGTACTCCTAAGATCACTTCCAACATGTTTCAACCAAGTGACATATATGAAGTAGCCACTAACTGTAACAAGTCAGAGAAATATAATAGACACTAGCCTAATATGGCGTGCAGTCTCGTAACTGAGGAACTGATTGCATCTTTTGGAACATTTCATTTGACTCTCATGGTAAATGACGTTGTTTCCATTCATCTCAGCCTCAGATCCGAACCTTGCTATAATAGCTACCACCACTAGGGTATTCCAGCAATTATGCAAAGCTTGTTCTTCGATCTATTCAATCCTACGATCGTTGGACCCGACCTACTTTATATACGGATCCAACATGAGGCAGAAGTAACTCTCAGTTCGTACGCATACCAGACAGCACTGCTCAGAAACAGTGACAACACATTGTCCGAACCAATCCAATGTATGCATGCGTGCATGCTCAGATCGGCCTGCTCAAAATACTGCAATGCATATTTATGTGAAGAATCTTAAGCAGAAGCTACGTCTTTTACTATTATCACAGATGGCAACAATTTGTAACAATGCAGGAGTAACCGAGGAAGCTGTGAGCCTGTAACAGGGAACGACAGCTCAATGTTCAGATTCAGATAGTTCTGTTCGTCTCTTGGACCAACCTTTCACAATACACATAGTCAATTGTTACTTCTAGAAAAAAACATATAAGCTCGTAAATTTCTCCAAAAAGACGAGCAAAAAATTAATCGAAACCGCTGAGGCCTAGGGTGACACTTGTGTTTAAACCGACAAACACGTCGAAACATATGCCTAACATTATTGAACAGAGATAGTACGTACCCCCGGTGCACGTTCGGTTTGGTTTGGTTTTGGTTTGGTCCACCGTAGAGTTGGGCTGTGGTCACTTTCGGACGATGGATGTTCAGCTATAGGCAGGAAAGCGATTGCTTCAGAAGTTCAAAGAGTCCAGACTTGCTTGGGTTCCAAGTGAACTGGTAGATTTGGTACCATACGTATTGGATGGACGCAAAACGTTGCTCTCGTAGCTTCATATACTCCAGTAAAACAGCTCACACAAGTCTGCTTTGTGGGTGACAGTTGTCGTGAGATCGACACAAGTGACTGCCATTGGGGAGACGCCGACACATAGACAGAGACATTCACACTGGGCCAGAAGAAGGCCGGCCAGCCGTTTGGAACGGCGAAATCGTGCAAAAACTTTCGCCGATTTTGCACTTTGATTTACGACGTCAATCAATTAAAACGTACACTTACGCATCTCGTGGGGATCATTTATATTTCATTTATGCCTGGTGACAAGGCAACGTGCTGCGCTGCCATAGGCACGTGTGGAGATGAAATGCCCTGCCATGCCATGTCACGTGGCCATGCCATGGCAGCTAGCTTCCAAGATTGCTGCACGTCGAGTTATATCACTGGTACTACCTAAGATCGCTACAGGCCCATGCATCGTATCGTATGGAGCGATACATTATTGAACATTTATCTGCGCACGGGCAATTCATGTCACAGTCCGGAAATGTCGTGTTGAATACCACCCCTCGCCCAAGAAACAAAGCAAGGAAAATCAGCTAGAGCTGAAAAATCGACAGGTGCAGCTGTTCATGGCTCTGGAGGTCATTCTCCGCCTAGATGTGGCACAAGAGCTCAGGCCTCTCAGTGTGGAGGAGCGTGACATTCGTAGGAGGCTCAAAAGAAAGATTATTGCCCTGGCTGTGATGGAGCGTGCCCGAAAGAAACAGAATTCAAGAATCATCAGCCTCAAAGAGGGTGATGCCAACACTCGTTTCTTTCACCTGCGGGTCAATCACCGAAGAAGAAAGAACTTCATTCACCGTCTGAAGCACAACAATGGCTGGGTGGTGGACCATGATCACAAAAAGTCCGTCATCCAAAACCACTTTGCCGAGGTCTCCAAGCGTGGCCCGCCACGCCATCAAGACATCAACTGGGACAACATTCCGGTGCCTGCAAGTGACCTTTCAGATCTTGGGGCGGCCTTTACGGAGGAGGAGGTTAGGAAGGCAGTTTTTGACCTTCCCCGTGACAAAGCGCCAGGGCCCGATGGCTTCTCTGGAGCTTTCTTCAAAGAGTGTTGGGAGATTATCAAGGATGACATTATGATTGCTGTGAACCACTTCTCAAACTTGCACACATCCAATCTTCATTGGCTCAACTCGGCCAACATTGCTCTCATACCAAAGAAAGATGGAGCGGAATGCATATCGGACTTTCGCCCCATTAGCCTCATTCACGCCATCGCGAAGATCCTAACAAAGGTGTTGGCTACACGTCTAGCTCCCCATATGGACAACCTTGTCTCCAGTGCGCAAAGCGCCTTCATAAAGAAGAGAAGCATTCACGATAATTTCATGTATGTCAGAAACTTGGCGAGGAAACTTCACAGAAATCGTACACCCACCCTGTTGTTCAAGCTTGACATCAAGAAGGCTTTTGACTCAGTTAGATGGGACTTCCTTATGGACCTCTTGAGGCACCTGGGATTCCCGTCTAGATTTCACGATTGGGTTTCGGCACTACTCTCCACTGCCACCTCGAGGGTTCTTATCAATGGGGTGGTGGGTGATCCGATGAAACACGGATGTGGCCTCCGGCAGGGTGATTCTTTATCCCCGCTGCTCTTTGTCCTGGCAATCGACCCCCTGCACCACCTCCTCAACAAGGCCACTGCACAAGGACATCTTCAACCCATCTGCGGAAGTGCCCCGACCATTAGGACGTCCTTGTACGCGGACGATGCTGCCATCTTTGTCAAACCCACCAGGGGTGACGTCCAATTCCTTGCTTCCTCCTTGGCTGCTTTTGGAGAGGTGACTGGCCTGCATACTAACTGTACCAAAAGTTTGGTGGCTCCTATTCGCTGCGACAACATAAATTTGGATGACATTCCCGAGGCCTTCCCGGCGGTGCGCACGACATTCCCGATGCGGTACCTTGGCCTTCCGCTATCGGTCAAGCGCCTCAAGAGCATTCATCTTCAACACCTTGTGGACAAGGTCGCATGCAAGCTCCCACCATGGCAGGGAAGACACGTCGCTACTGCTGGGCGTGTGGTGCTTGTAAAGGCGGTCCTCACGGCCATTGCAATTTATCATCTCACGTCTCTCGACATCCCCGTGGAGATCCTTAACGTAATTGACCAACTTTGGCGTGCTTACCTTTGGGAGGGTACCGACAAAGTCTCGGGAGGGTCATGCAAGATCAATTGGGACCTCGCCTGCAAGCCTAAACAGTTTGGTGGCTTGGGTGTGCTTAATTTGAACAAATTCGCTAAGGCCCTCCGACTTCGATGGCTATGGTTTGAGTGGGTGGACAAAAGCAAGCCTTGGGTTGGCATGGGGTCTCCATGCACCGAGGACGATCGCAAATTTTTTGCGGCTGCCACAGTGGTGATTGTGGGAGATGGGCGCACGGCCAGATTCTGGCACTCCCCTTGGTTGCATGGTCTCTGCCCCTGTGACTTAGCGCCGAACATTTTTGCCATCTCCCGCAAGAAGAATTCCTCCGTCCAGCAAGCCCTCACCAACAACAGCTGGATCTCCCTCATTGACACCTCCAATGGCCTATCGTTTGCACACGTCCAACAGTTTGCCGACCTCTGGGAGAAGATATCCATGATCTCTCTGAATGATGACATAGAAGATTCCATCACCTAGAAGTTCACCAAGGATGGGGTGTACTCTGCTTCGTCTGCTTAAAGGGCACAATTTGAGGGTCTCACATCGTCCGATCTCGTTCACTCTGTGTGGAGGGTTTGGGCCACCCCTCGGTGCAAGTTCTTTGCTTGGTTAGTCCTTCAAAACAGGATTTGGACATCGGATCGTCTCATACATCGCGGATGGCCAAACTGTGGCCTCTGCCCACTTTGTAAGCAATGCCAGGAGTCAGCGGCCCACCTCCTCTTACAATGCCGCTTCACCATCCGCATTTGGAACCATATTCTTACGTGGCTTGGCATGCACCACATTTCTACGACAATATGGCAGACGAGGACTTCGGTGAAAGACTGGTGGAACAGCAACCTTCAGATTCGCCTTGGCTCCCCTAAGGCGCTAGCCTCCTTGATGATGCTTATCTCATGGGAGATATGGACAGAGCGTAACGCTAGGGTCTTTCGAAACACAGCCATCCCTTCCATGGTCCTAATCTGTAAGATCAAAGAGGAGGTGTCTCTTTGGGCAGTGGCGGGTGCAAAGCACATGAGTGCTGTAATGCCGCGAGAGTAGACACTTTATTTTGCTGCCTTGCGGCCCTTGTTCGATAACTCCTTTCTTAATCAATGAAATGGCAAATCTTTTGCCTTGTTTCAAAAAAAAATCGACAGGAAGAACGGGTCTACTTAACAAACTATTTTAAAATCTGAAGTGTCTTAGCAAGCCGATGCTGGCTGGCACAGTCCGTCCCACGGGTGACGGTTAGCATAATTTACGGAGTGGTGATCGTGAGGCGATCCGATCTCGATCTGCCTTGTTATCGTCTTCGGCCCTCGCCGCCGGCGCCTGGTTCTCTCGGTGTTGCTCCTCTTTGGTCCCTAACCGAGTTCACCAACCCTACAGATCCCACACACACCTCAAGTATCCCGTAAACCATCCACATAGGCCTTCTGTGCGGTTCTGGAGCGCACGGTCGTACAAACACCAAAAACCCTAGATCAAGTCTAGTCAGTCGAGGGTGGGCAGCAACCATGGAGAATGTGGAAGGATTGATGAAAGGTCTGAAGTTGTTGGAAGCGGAGATGAAAGGCATCAAGATCGGGCTGGAGCAGAAGGGGAAAACCTGCGAGTGAGCACCGGACAACCCACATGCAGTGGAGAAACTTTTTTCGGAGAAACCGACGCGTGCCAGTGTCGTAGGCAATACCTTGGGGAAGATCTAGTGCCCGATCAAGGGAGTAGATTGCACGGAGCTAATAGAAAATGTCTTTTTGTTCACGTTCAGGCATGCTTCAGGTTGGAGGAGGGCTTTGGAAGATGGTCCATGGTGGTTTGACAAAGAACTGCTAGTGATGGAGGAATTTGATCCGGACAAAACCATGGAGTAGTATGATTTCAATCTGATCCCGATGTGGCTGCGGGTCTTCGGCCTCCCGCTGGGTTCCATGAATAGGGCAATGGGAGAGATGATAGGTCAAGACTTTCACGAAGTCCTGGATGTTGATGTGGGGCATGTGATGGGAAACTAGTGGGCAAGTTCTTACGTGTGAAGGTGAAACTTGATATTACCAAACCGTTGATGAGGTTTTTTTTGCTGGAGAGGGAAAAGGAGAATGAGAAGAGAGAGACAGAGACGAATGCCAGTGTGGTTGGTAAGAAAAATAAGCCCCTTCTCTGGTGCAGATTTGAATACGAGCATATGCCGGACTTGTGCTATACGTGTGGAATCATGGGACATAGTGAGAAGGATTGTTCTATGAAACCAATAAGAGGTGAGGCGCCGCAGTTCGGCCCTTGGCTTAGAGCGGAGGAAGGAACAAGAGGGGGGGGGGAGGAAGGTAGGAACAAATGGTTGGATAATAGAGGCAGCGGGGCAAGTAGAGGGGGTAGGGGAAGGGGGGCCCTGACTAATCTGTATGATCGTAGAGGCTACAATTTTGGAAGGGGGAACGACCAGTCTGGTAGCAATGGACAGAGTTGGCGCAGAAATAGTTCAGACTCCAGGAACAATGGCAAAGACAGTGCAGGTGGCGAGGAGGGGGAGGTCACAAGCCCACTAAAATTAGGAAGCGGTGAAGGTAAGAAGGGATATGAAAAAATGGGCAAGAAACTATGCTTTGAAAATGAGAATAGAGCGTCTGAGAAGCAAGACCTTGGCAGAAGCAGTATGCTCGTGGATGACAAAACAAGGGATGTGGAGAACTAGGGAGATGAAAGGAAGAAGCCTGGTATAATTTTTTTTGAAAAGGAGAAGCATGGTAAATTCCCAGAGGAAGTGGCCAAAGAAAAGAATAAGAGCAACAGTGGAAAGGAGAGAGAAGGGAAGAGGTACAGGACAAAGAGGAGGGAGGAACATGGGGATGCCCAGATTGCGTTGGGTATTGCAATGGGGAAGAGGTGTGGTGACGAAATGGAAGTGGATGATGCAAATACACCAAAGAAGGTCCGCACTGAGGGTGGGGAGGAGACAGAGAAGGATAACAATGCTACTAAAACTTCAACTGAACGGGGCTGCCGGAGCAGTCATGCGAGGCCCAGTGAAGCTAATAACATGGAATTGCCGGGGATTGGAGAACGTCCTGGCGATTCGTGGTCTCCTGGACATCCGGGAGAAGGACCCCGACGTACTTTTCTTGTCGGAAACGAGGATGGTACGGGACAGAATGGAGTGGTTGAGATGGAAACTTGGTATGCCGCATATGATTGTTAAAGATTGTGATGGAGGAGGAGGATTAGCTTTATTCTAGAAGAGAGAGGTGGTGGTGAAACTAATTGGATTTGTATCACAATATCATATTGACACTGAAATTACGGAGGAGGATGGATTCGTTTGGTGGTTTACTCGAGTCTATGGTGAGCCTAAAATGTAGGAAAAAGGATAAAACATGGAAGTTGCTTCGTACACTGAAACATCAAAATGATAAAGCATGGCTTTGTGCCGGTGATTTCAATGAGATCCTGTACTCTTGGGAAAGGGAAGGAGGCCAACCTCGGGCACAATCATGCATGGAAAAGTTTAAGATGACCCTTGAAGAATGTGAACTGAATGACCTCGGGTTTAAGGGAGACGTGTTCACCTGGCATAACCACAACCATGATGCAAACAAATATATCTGTGAGAGGCTGGATAGTGCAGTAGCCTCACATGCTTGGAGACAACATTTTCCGGCTATCACTATTGTCAATGGCGACCCCCGTTACTCAGACCACCGCCCAGTCATCACAAGGCGCACAAGGAAAGGGGCAATATTTAGGGAAAAAGATGATGCCTAGGTTTGAAGCCCGTTGGATGGAGGAGGAAGGGTGTAGGGAGCTAGTTAAGGAGACATGGGAAAAGGAGCTGGAAGAGAACCGACAGAGTGCTTCGGGAGCACTAAAGGGGGCCATGACGAAGCTTTGTAGCTGGAATAGAAACATTTTGGGTGACCTAGAGAAGAGAATTAGCCAGATGAAAAAAGAGTTAGAAAGCTGGAGGAAGAAAGATATTGGGCCTAAACAGACAAGAAAGGAAGAAATGTTATGGTTCAAGCTGTCAAGGCTAGAGGACCAGCTGGATCTATACTGGAAACAAAGAGCACATGTGCACTGGCTGAAGGGTGGTGATCGCAACACCAAAATTTTTCACACGTGGGCATCGGAAAGAAGGAGGAGGAATAGATTAAAAAACTAAGAAGGGAGGATGGGAGTGTGGAAGAAGAGGAGGAGGCCATGAAAGAAGTGGTGACTAACTATTTTATCGAACTTTTCACTTCTTGTGCAGGTTCCCAACTGGACGAACTCATTGATCAAATTGAGCCCCGAGTAACTCCGGCCATGAATGAGGTACTTTGCAAGGAGTTCACTGAAAAGGAGGTGTTGGATGCCCTAGAGAGTATTAGAGATCTCAAGGCTCCGGGCCCGGATGGTATGCCCTCGCTGTTTTATAAAAAGTACTGGGACATTGTTGGGGAGAAGGTAATGGCTGAAGTGCTTAGTGTGCTGCAAGTTGGGCCTATGCCAGAGGGCTGGAATGACACATGCGTGGTGTTGATCCTGAAGACAAAGAATCTGGAATGTATGAAGGAGCTAAGACCCATCAGCTTGTGTAATGTGGTGTATAAATTGGTCTCCAAGGTACTTGCTAATAGACTCAAACAAATCCTAGCTGAAATTATTGCCCCAAACCAAAGTGCCTTTGTTCTTGGACGCCTCATCACCAACAATATATTGCTTGCCTATGAGTGCACCCACTACATGCAAAATAAGAGAGGGGGCAAGGATGGGTATGCGGCAGTGAAGCTGGATATGAGTAAGGCCCATGACTGTGTTGAATGGCGTTTTTAAAGAGGATGATGGAAAAGATGGGGTTCGATGACAGATGGACGGAGAGAATTATGCTATGCATTTGATCAGTCTCTTATAGGTTCAAGGTGAATGGTGCTTACACGAAAGTGATCCAGCCGGAAAGGGGACTACACCAAGGGGATCCATTGTCCCCCTACCTTTTCCTCTTGTGTGCGGAGGGCTTTTCGTAACTTCTTAACAAGACAGATGTGGATGGAAGTCTGAGGGGGATCAAGCTTTGCAACTCTGCTCCGAGTCTCAACCACTTACTATTTGCAGATGATTCGTTGGTACTAATGAAAGTCAAGCGCGAGTGTGCCACAACTCTGCAACGTGTGCTAGATCTATATGAGAATTGCTTGGGACAAACCATCAATTTTGACAAGTCGTCAGTGCTGTTCAGCAAGAACACAAAGAGAGCTGATCGGCAAGATGTGTTAAATGTGCTGCACATTAGAGCGGAAGCTAAAACTGAGAAGTATTTGGGGCTCCCAGTCTATGTTGGCACATCCAAGAAGAAAATATTTGAGTACCTAAAGGACAGAATTTGAAAAAGAATATAGGGATGGACTGAAAGGTTATTATCTAGGGCCAGCAAAGGTGTATTGATTAAAGCATGTGCACAAGCCATACCCACTTTCGTGATGTCTTGCTTTGATATTACAAAATCACTTTGTGAGGAAATGGGCTCTATGATTTGTAGATTCTGGTGGGCGCAACAGGAGAACACCAGGAAGCTACATTGGCTGAGTTGGGAGGTGTTGACACGGCCGAAGCTAAAGGGGGCTGGGATTCAGAGACCTATATGGCTTTAACATCGCCATGTTGTAGGATCGAAAGTATGTCTAGAGGGGGGGGGGTGATTAGACTACTTGACCAAATAAAAATCTAGCCTTTTCCCAATATTAAGTCTTGGCAGATTTTAGCAACTTAGCACAATTCAAGTAATCAACCTACACATGCAATTCTAAGATTATAACGGCGGAATGTAAAACAATTGTGTATGAAGGTAAAGGGAGGAGTTTGGAGGGAGCAAACACAATCTAGACACGGAGATTTTTAGCGTGGTTCCGATAGGTGGTGCTGTCGTACATCCATGTTGATGGAGACTTCAACCCACGAAGGGTAACAGTTGCGCGAGTCCACGGAGGGCTCCACCTATGAAGGGTCCACGAAGAAGCAACCTTGTCTATCCCACCATGGCCATCGCCCACGAAGGACTTGCCTCACTAGGGTAGATCTTCACAAATTAGGCGATCTCCTTGCCCGTACAAACTCCTTGGTTCAACTCCACAATCTTGACGGAGGCTCCCAAGTGACACCTAACCAATCTAAGAGACACCACTCTCCAAAAGGTAATAGATGGTGTGTTGATGATGGACTCCTTGCTCTTGTGCTTCAAATGATAGTCTCCCCAACACTCAACTCTCTCTCATAGGACTGGATTTGGTAGAAAGATGATTTGAGTGGAAAGCAACTTGGGGAAGGCTAGAGATCAAGATTTATGTGGTTGGAATGGAATATCTTGACCTCAACACAAGTGTAGGTGGCTCTCTCTCAGAAAATATATGTTGGAAGTGTAGGCATGTTCTAATGGCTCTCTCCACGAATGAAGAATGGGTGGAGGGGTATATATAGCCTCCACACAAAATCTAACCGTTGCACACAAATCACCAAACTCGGTGGGACCAAATTATAAAACTTAGTCAGACTGATTTAGTTCAAAATGTGAACATTAGGATTTTCGGTGGGACCAACATGTCAACTCGGTGGGACCGATTCCATTAGGGTTAGGGCATAACTTAATCTCGGTGAGACCGATTACACAAACTCGGTGGGACCGATTTTGGTAATAGACAAACAGAGAGTTGGTCAGGCAAACTCGGTGGGACCGATTCGCTCATCTCGGTTAGACCGAAACGTTACGAAGGGGAAACATAGAGTTTGCATTGTAATCTCGGTGGGACCGACCGCTCATCTCGGTTGGACCGAAACGTTATGAAGGGAAACAGAGAGTTGCAATCCCATCTAGGTGAGACCGAGATCCCTATCGGTGAGACCGAAGTGACTAGGGTTTGTGGCAGTGGCTATGTCAAGTGAACTCGGTGGCGCCGGATAGAAGATTTCGGTGGGGTCTAGTTTGACTTTTGGTTTGGGACATATGTGGATATGAGGAAGTAGTTGAGGGTTTTTGGAGCATATCACTAAGCATTTTGAGGAAATAACTCATTAAGCAACACCTCACCCCCTTTTAATAGTATTGGCTTTTCCTATGGACTCAATGTGATCTTGTATCACTAAAAGTAAAATGTAGAGTCTTGTGCTTTGAGCTTGAGCCAATCTTTTGTCCTTAGCATTTTGACGGGTCCACTTTCTAATCCATGCCATGCCAATCATTGAGCTTTCCTGAAATATTTATCTTAAAATAGCATTAGCTCAATGAGCTATATGTTGTTAGAAATTACCAAAACCACCCAGGGATAATTGCACTTTCAATTTCCCCCTTTTTGGTAATTGATGACAACATATAGATAAAAGCTTCGACAAATGATCATAAGATTGAAAAACATCGTCGCTTTGAGAAGTATGTGATAAGCAAGAGCTCACCCTAAATTTGTGCATTATTTAAGATTTGCTTTTGAATGCAAATGCATAATCGATTAGGATGATGGGTTAATCTTCCATGTCACATACATCTTGGTGGAGCGCTCAAAATGATAGAAATTAAAAGCATGCACTCATCACCAAGCAAGTGAATGATCATATAAGAGATATAAAAGATAGTATCATCCAAACAATCATTAAGGTAGCAAATGATCAACCACATGATCACACAAGTATATCACAAGGACATAAAGTTCAACCAAAAGCAAGAGAGATAAAAAGAAAGACACTCTCTCTCGAAGCCTATGATCTATACATATTTCTCCCCCTTTGGCAACAAGTTACCAAAAAGTTTGAAAATGCATAGTGCTATGTGTCTCTCAGGCTTGGTCTTCGGGAGGCGGTGTAGAGAGAACTCCAAGGACGAAGGCATCTGTCGATGTAGTTGGAGCTGGTGGAGTGGGTGCTGGAGGTGGCACTAGAGCTGTAGCCGCTGGTGCTGACAATGTAGCTCTAGCATCTAAAACTGGCACTGCAGCAGACCTCAGACCTTGTGGCACACGTTGAAAAGCATCAGTAGTTGCCTTGCCTCTCCTCTCTTCTGCTTCTTCCTGAAGCTGCTCAACTGCAGTCTGAATTTCAGTTACCTTCATGTGAAGATCATAGAATTTTGTCTCAACAATCCTCTCCAGGCTCTCCTGATTCCGAGTCAGGGTGGCCAAGCCCTTCTCAATCCTTAGTGTAGCTTGAATCAGATAGCCTAATTGATCTTACTTGCTCTTTAGGAAAACTTGAGATGCCTCTTCAACACTTGGCATCCTTGCATCTTTCTCAGCCTTTTCTTTGGCTCTCTTCTCTTGTGCTTGAACTGATGATGGTTCCTCCTCGTTGATCACTACTGTGTTGTCCTCAAAATCAGGATATAAGGGTAGATGCTCCTTGTCCAACAGATAAGTTCCTGTGCCCATCTTGGAGTTGATGAGCTCCTGAATGTGTGGAGCATACCCACAACTTCTCTTCTGATCAGCAGCTAAAGCATAATATTGCCATGGTTACATGAAGTGAAAATTGCCACAATCTTATTTGAAAATTGCCAGCCATGGTACCCAAAAAAAACTACCATGCTATCAATAGTATAAATACCATGGTCTGATTACTAAAAATGCCATGTTGCCTATAATAAAATGGCACTTTAGAGAATAATTTTAAGAACATAGCAATTTTCATGGATGAAACTGAACAGTGTGGCAATTTCATAATAAGCACCCATGGTAAAACTCAGAACGTGCAATTTTGACATTGTATTGCCCATGGCAATTTCAACATGAGATGTTCTAATTCAAGTGTGTACCCCTTCATTTTTATTCAAGTGCAATCATGTTTTATCTAAACAACATGGCAATTTCAACCAAATCTCCATAGACCAAGAGGGTGTATCCATTCATTTCAACATTCCCCACACACATCATCAATTCAATTCCCACTCACAAAAAATAGTTCAGTTTATTTTGACAGCACAAAAAACAAACAACAACAAAAAGGGTTTTGAACTGAAAAATGCCATGTCAACTTCATAAGATCCCCATGAAAATATGCATGTCAACTACGAAACAATCCTTTTATGTATGTATAAGAACATCACAAGTTCATCACCAGATTTATGATTTTTTTCTATTCTTGCCATGACCTGAAGCAAAACAATTAAATTGCCATATGCATCATATGAAAAATGGCATGTTGATACTTGCAATTTGTAATTTCACTAGCTGTAGCTCATATAAACCCCGTTGTGCTAAAATCAACCAATGAAAAAAATTTCCATGTTGATTGCTCAAATGAATGATGCAAAAAATGGAACAAAAAAAGCTTCAAAAGAGAGCATACTAAATAAATTGTGTTGTGCTAAAAATAGCGATGTCAATCCCTGGTCTCCTCCCCGCGCCCCTCGCCAATGAAGACCTCCTCCGTGTACCCTCGTCGAGCCCCGCCTTCTCTCGTGCCATCGTCGATCCCAGTCTCCTCCCACAGCGGCCACCCGCATGCTCCTCGGAAGCAGATGATGGGGATGACGACATTGACCACTACAAACGTCGACTGAGATGAATACGTGTGTCGTCGAGTCCGCTTCCTCGTCTTCATGCCATGTTAGCCATGGAGGCGCACCCATCGGCCAACATCACCTCCATGCACTTCGGTGCCACCCCATCAGAGCAGCACGTGCTATTCTGATGACTGCCCGCACCAGGAATGCATCCTGGTGAGAGGAGTGATACGTCTCCGTCATATCTATAATTTTTGATTGTTTCATGCCAATATTATACAACTTTTACCAATTTTTTATATGATTTATTGGACTAACCTATTGATCTAGTGCCAAGTGTCAATTCCTGTTTTCTGCATGTTTTTTGTATCGCAGAGTATCCATATCAAACAAAGTCCAAATGCAATAAAATTTCACGGAGAATTATTTTGGAATATATGTGATTTTTGGGAGTTGGAATCACCGCAAACGGAGGCCCGTAGTGGGAACAACGCACCAGGGCGTGCCAGAGGAGCCAGGCGTGGCGTGGTGGGTTGTACCCACCTCGTACATCGGTTGGACCTCTACTTCGGGCGCAAGGAAGCTTTATATCCGGAAAAAATTTGTGTTAAAATCTCAGAGCAATCTGAGTTACGGATCTACGGGAATATAAGAAACGGTTTTCGGCCAGATCTGGGGAGCGCGAAACAGAAGAGAACAGAGAGGGAGATCCAATCTCGGAGGGGCTCCCGCCCCTCCGCGGCCATGGAGACTAAGGACCAGAGGGGGAACTCTCCTCCCATCTAGGGGGAGGCCAAGGAAGAAGAAGAAGGAGGGGCTCTCTCTCCCCCTCGCTTCCGGTGGCGCCGGAGTGCCAATGGGGCAACGATCGAGACGACGATCTACATCAACAATCTTGCTACCGTCAACACCAACTCTCTCCTCTATGCAGCGGTGTAACACCTCTTCTCCCCGCTGTAATCCCTACATAAACATGGTGCTCAACTCCATATATTATTTTCCAATGATCTATGGTTATCCTATGATGTTTGAGTAGATCCGTTTTGTCCTGTGGGTTAATCATGATCTTGGTTGGTATGATTGTATATTTTATTTATGGTGTTGTCCTACGGTGCCCTCCGTCTCGCGCAAACGTGAGGGCCCCCCCGTTGTAGGGTGTTGCAATATGTTCATGGTTCGCTTACGGTGGGTTGCGAGAGTGACAGAAACTTAAACCCGAGTAGGTGGGGTATGACGTATGGGAATAAAGAGGACTTGACACTTAATGCTATGGTTGGGTTTCACGACCTTAATGATCTTTAGCAGTTGCGGATGCTTGCTAGAGTTCCAATCGTAAGTGCATATGATCCAAGTAGAGAAAGTATGTTAGCTCATGCCTCTCCCTCATATAAAATTGCAAGAATGATTACTGGTACTTGTTATCGGTTGCCTAAGGACAAATAACTTTCTTGTTGACACAAACCCTTTTACTAAACACCTAACTTTTATTATATATAATGTTCAGGCTTAACGCTGGCACCAAATAACAATTATTCGGGTCTAAAACTAATCCCGAAGGTAGATGTAGAGGTAGCGTGCCGACGGCACATCGACTTTGGAACCATTTCCCACGCGCATCGTCACCTCGTCCTTAGCCAATCTTCATTTAATCCGTAGCCCGTGTTTCGAGTTGCAAATATGAGAAACAGAACCAGTATCAAATACCCAGGCGCTACTATGAGTATTAGTAAGGTACATATTGATACGTCTCTAACGTATCTATAATTTATTAAGTATTCATGCTGTTATTTTATCATTCTTGGGTGTTCTACAACCATTTCATAGCAATTTTATATCATTTTTTGGGACTAACCTATTGACCCAGTGACCAGTGCCAGTTGTTGTTTTTTGCTTGTTTTTTACATTGCAGGAAATCAATATCAAACAGAGTCCAAACACCGCGAAACTTTACGGAGATATTTTTTGGACCAGAAGGAACCCAATGGGCTAGAGCTGCCTGGGGGTGACCCGAGGGGGGCACAACCCACATGGACGCCCTGGCGCGCCTAGGTGGATTGTGCCCACCTTGATGGCCTCCCTTACCCCATCTTTGCAATATAAATTCCCAAATATTCTGAAACCCTTCGGGGTTAACATAGATTAGATGTCCCGCCGCCGCAGGGCTTCGTAGCCACCAAAAACCGATCTAGACCCGTACCGGCACCCTGCTGGAGGGGGGAATCATCTCCGCTGGCCATCTTCATCATCCAGCGGCCACCACAACAAGGAGGGAGTAGTCCACCCTCGAGGCTGAGGGTTTGTACTAGTAGTTATGTGTTTTATCTCTCTCTCTCTCTCTCTCTCATGATCTATATCATGGGCTTTGTTAATATAGTAGGATCATATGATGTTTCTTCCCTCTATACTCCCGTTGTGATGAATTGAATCTTTACTCTTTGAAGTTTTGTCATGTCAGATTGAATATTCAGAGATGAGAACACATGATATGTGTCTTGCGGTATGAATATTTGAGGTGACAATTAGGGTATCTTATTGATTCACTTCATATATGTTATGGCATTCAACTCGCGGATTCCTGCGGTGATATTGGGGTAATCTATGCATAGGGGTTGATGCACGTTTTTCTCCGGTAGAAACTTTGGGTTCTCTTTGTAGTTCCTTGTGTGGATTGAGTATTATGAATATGAATATGCTTTGGTGTTATTCTAGTACGAACTCTAGGATAGATTGAACGGAAACAATAGCTTTGTGTTATTTTAGTACAAACTCTTGAATAGATCGATCAGAAAGAAAAACTTTGAGGTGGCTTCACACCCTACAAATAATTCCTACCTTTTGTTCTCCGCTAATAGGAACTCGGGAGTGATTCTTTATTGTACTTTGACGGATAATCATATGATCCAACTATGTTAGCACTGTTGAGAGATTGCACTAGCGAAAGTACGGACCCTAGGCCTTGTTTTTAAGCATTGAAAGACCATTTTTGTGCCCGTTTAATAATTTCTACCTTGCTGTTTTAATTTATTCAGATTATCAAAATATGTTTCTACCATCAATATTACACTTTTGTCACCATCTCTTCGCCGAACTAGTGCACCTATACAATTTGCCATTGTATTGGGTGTGTTGGGGACACAAGAGATTTCTTGTATTTGGTTGCAGGGTCGTTTGAGAGAGACCATCTTCATCCTACCCATCTAACATATTGATAAACCTTAGGTCATCCACTTGAGGGAAAATTGCTACTGTCCTACAAAACTCTACGCTTGGAGGCCCAACACGTGTCTACAAAAATAAAGTTGCGTAGTAGACATCAAGCTCTTTTCTCACGCCGTTGCCGGGGAGGTGAGTGCATGAAGGTATATCTTTAGATCTTGCAATTGAATCTTTTAGTTTCTTTTTTTATCATTAGTTTGGTTTATAAAAGAAAACTACAAAAAAATGGAATTGAGGTTGCATCATATTATTGATGATCTTTATGATGGGAAGGAAAATTGTGCTCAGTTGATAGAAGAAGAATTCAATAAAATGTTTGGCATAAATGATGAGCATGATTGCAATGTTGTTAGTATGAATTCTTTGAATATCCATGATGTTAGTGACATGCAAAGCCATAAGCTTGGGGATGCTATGTTTGCTGAAGATGATATTTTTAGTCCCCCAATATTTTATGTGCAAATTTGTTATAATGATAGCATGCCTCCTATTTATGATGATTATATTGATGAAAGTGGATTTGGAGAGGTCGTGACTTTATTTAATGTTGAATCCACTATTTTGGAGGAGGTTGCAATTGATTTTGATAACAAAGTTGCTATCTATGATGATTATGGTGATGACATGTATACTATAAAGAATAATGATAACCATGAAACTTGTCATTGTGATTTTAATTTTCAATCCCATGATAGTTATTTTGTTGAGTTTGCTCCCACTACTATGAATGAGAATAAATTTGCTTATATGGAGAGTAAGAAATTTTCTATTATTTTGTGTCATGAAAAGAATGCTTTATGTGAGAGTTATATTGTCGAATTCATTCATGATGCTACTGAAAATTATTATGAGGGAGGAACATATGCTTGCAGGAATTGCAATAATATCACATTTCCTCTCTATGTGTTCAAAATTTTGAAGTTATACTTGTTTTGCCTTCCTATGCTAGTTGATTCTTGCTCCTATAAGTTGTTTGCTCACAAAATCCCTATGCATAGGAAGTCGGTTAGACTTAAATGTGCTTGTCATGTGTTTCATGATGCTCTCTTTATGTTTCAATTCTTATATTTTATGCAAGCATCATTGAAATCATCATGCCTAGCTAAAAGGCATTAAAGAGAAGTGCTTGTTGGGAAACAAGCCAACACTTTTACCTACTGTTTTTGTGTGTTAACATGATTCGGCTACTGTAGTAATCATGTGTTATTGCTCTTGTTTCAATAAAGTGCCAAGTAAGACCTTTGGGATGGCTTACGGTGGTAGTTGATTTGATCTTGCTGAAAAACAGAAACTTTTACGATCACGAAAATAATTCTCATTTTCAACAGATGCGTGATAAAATGTTGAATCCTTTTGCATAAGATTAATAGACAAATTGACCAGGTTTTCCTAATTTTTCAGAATTTCTGGAGTAGCAGAAGTATGGTTGGAGTACAGATTACTACAGACTATTCTGTTTTCTATGCATAGTTTGCTTGTTTTCCAGTTTCTATGGCTTATATTGCTCAATATAAATTGTAGAAATGATATGATATAGTAGGCATTGTGTGATAACAATTATGAATCTTGTCTTTGGCAGTACCAAAAGTGGAATGGTTTGCTCTTTATCATACTAACCTATCTCACAAAGTTCCGTTAAGTTTTGTATGATTGAAGTTTTCAAGTGTTGGGTGAGATATCGATATGAGGGGAGTAAGGAGTAACAAGAACCTAAGCTTGGGGATGCTCAAGGCACCCCCAAGGTAATATTCAAGGAAGATCTTAGCAACTAAGCTTGGGGATGCCCCGGAAGGCATCCCCTCTTTCGTCTCCAACATTATCGGTAACCTCACTTGAAGTTATGTTTTCATTCGTCACATGATGTGTTTTGATTGGAGCTTCAATTTATTTTGTTAGGATTTTCTTTATGTATTTAGAATAATGTTTTGCACCCTTTATTTCAATAAAAATGGCAATGACAGCCTTTTCCATGCTTATTTTGCAAGTATACATGTTACTGTTTGAAAACAGAAAGTTTAGCGCTGTTGCAAAAATTCCCTAGAAAAGTTAGAATATGATAAAATGTTGAAACTTTTTTCACAGTGAGCTCTGATAAATTTTCTACAGTGTGGCAAATTTTCATAATTTTTGGAGTTAGGGAAGTATTGATACTCTTGCATTCTTTACAGACTGTACTGTTTTGGCAGATTGCTGTTATGTTTGCATATGTTTGCTTATTTAATGATTCTATTTGCGGATAGGAGTATTAAATATGCAGAGGCATTTAGTATGCAATGTTGAATAATAATTTTAGTTATTTGCTACAGTAGAGGATGATAACGTTTTTGCATTGGTTTATACTAACTTATCTCACGAGTTCTTGCTGAGTTTTGTGTGGATGAAGCTTTTGAGATTTAGGAAAACCGTGATATGAGAGGAATTAAGGAGACACAAAAGCTCAAGCTTGGGGATGCCCAAGGCATCCCAAGATAATATTCAAGAAGTCTCAAGCATCTAAGCTTGGGGATGCCCTGGTAGGCATCCCACCTTTCTTCTTCAATAATTATCGGTTAATATCGGTTGAGCCTAAGTTTTTGCTTCTTCACATGATGTGTGCTGACCTTGGAATGTCATTTTATTTTGCTTGTTGTTTAGATCTGAAAGTTTTTAAATAAAATAGAGTCCTAAAATAGTTGCCAGAGAGGCTAAGTAAGCGGCATTCACATCCTGTCAATGAAGCTCTTTTCTATGTCATTTACTCTCGTGCTTCGCTTACATCCTATGAGTAAATTGTTCAATAAATTGAATGTCATGAAGTTGAAATCATATCATGCCTAGTGGTAGCTTCACATTGGGTTTATAAAGTGAAATCTTTTGAGGCTTGAAAATCACAATATTGGTCATACAAGAAATTCAAGAATAATTAGTATAAGGAAGAGAACTTTCACATATAAATACACTATCATGGAAATCTTTTGTGATTGTGAGCCCCCATCAAAATATTATATGCCAAAATTGTTGACGTTGGACAAGGAAGACAAAGTAATGGGTTATGTTTGTTCATATTCACATAGAAGTTATATTGTCATAGATCCTTCAACATGTGGTGCTTGCCCCCCATCTTTGCTAGCCAAAAATTCCGCATCAAGTATAGATACTACTTGTGCATCCAAAAACCCTTAAACCTAAATCTTATTTTCAAGAGTCCACCATACCTACCTAAGGATTGAGCAAGATCCTTCAAGTAAGTTGTCATCGGTGCAATGAGGCGATAAAAATTGCTTCTAAAAGTGTTAGATCATTTAGTGTAAGAGAAACTTGAGCGTTGTACGAACTTGTGATGGCAAAGTAATAAAAGCGACGGACTGCATAATAAAGGTTGCTATCACAAGGGGAAATAAAACGTGACATTCTTTTGCACTAAGGGATTGAGCATACAAACAAATAAGTGCATGGCAACCTCTGCTTCCCTATGCAAAGAGTCAAAGTTCTTCTCTCTATTCCTTTTAATTTTTCTCTTTTGGCAAACATCACGTGGTGAGGAAAGATCTAGGCACATATGTCCAGTTGAATATGGGTAGCATGAGTTATTATTGTTGACATCACCCTTGAGGTGAATACGTTGGGAGGCAAAACAGTAAGCCCCTATCTTTCTATGTGTCCGATTGAAACGTTTTGCTCATGTGTATGTGGTGAGTCTTAGAAATAATAGAAGACTATATGATGGTTGAGTATGTGGAGCTCTTACTAAAACTATGTTGAATAAGTTGAACTGCAATTGCTTGGTGACTAAGAACATAGGTTGTTGGGTTTCAAGAGAATTCATTGTTTGAACCTTAACATGTGAATTGGTTGCCACTATAACATGAGAAGTTTCATAAGAAAGAATTGTTGTTATGATGCTAAGAAAAGTGACTGAAGTTATCATTGATCAAACTTGTGCACTTTTCTAGCATTCACACTTCATAAATTATTTCTTTTATCATTTACCTACTCGAGGACGAGTAGGAATTAAGCTTGGGGATGCTGATACGTCTCCAACGTATCTATAATTTATGAAGTATTCATGCTGTTATTTTATCATTGTTGGGTGTTTTACAATCATTTTATAGCAACTTTATATCATTTTTTGGGACTAACCTATTGACCCAGTGCCCAGTGCCAGTTGCTATTTTTTGCTTGTTTTTTACATCGCAGGAAATCAATATCAAACGGAGTCCAAACACCGTAAAATTTACGGAGATTTTTTTGGACCAGAAGGAACCCAATGGGTCAGGGCTACACCTGGGGGTGCCCCGAGGGGGGAACAACCCACCAGGGCACGCCAGGCCCCCTGGCATGCCCAGGTGGGTTGTGCCCACCTCGGTGGCCTCCCGTGTACCCCTTCTTTGCACTATAAATTCCCAAATATTTCGAACCCTTCAGGGTTAACCTAGATCAGAAGTTCCACCACCGCAGGCCTCCGTAGCCACTGAAAACCGATCTAGACCCGTTCCGGCACCATGCCGTAGGGGGGGGGGATAATCTCCGGTGGCCATCTTCATCATCTCGGCGGCCACCACGATGAGGAGGGAGTAGTCCAACCTCGGGGTTGAGGGTTTGTACCAGTAGCTATGTGTTTTATCTCTCTCTCTCTCTCGTGATCTATATCATGGGCTTTGTTAATATAGTCGGATCATATGATGTTTCTCCCCTCTATACTCTCGTTGTGATGAATTGAATCTTTACTCTTTGAAGTTTTGTCATGTCGGATTGAATATTCAGAGATGATAACACATGATATATGTCTTGCGATATGAATACTTGAGGTGACAATTGGGATATCTTATTGATTCACTTGATATATGTTATGGCATTCAACTGGCGGATTCCCGCGGTGATATTGGGGTAATCTATGCATAGGGGTTGATTCATGTTTTTCTCCAGTAGAAACTTTGGGGTCTCTTTGTAGTTCCTTGTGTGGAATGAGTATTATGAATATGAATATGCTTTGGTGTTATTCTAGTACGAACTCTAGGATAGATCAAATGGAAACAATAACTTTGTGTTATTTTAGTACGAACTCTTGAATAGATCAATCAGAAAGAATAGCTTTGAGGTGGCTTCGCAACCTACAAACAATTTCTACCTTTTGTTCTCCGCTAATAGGAACTCGGGAGTGATTCTTTATTGTACTTTGAGGGATAATCATATGATCCAACTATGTTAGCACTGTTGAGAGATTGCACTAGCAAAAGTACGGACCCTAGGCCTTGTTTTTAAGCATTGAAACACCATTTTTGTGTCCGTTTACTAATTGCTACCTTGCTGTTTTTATTTATTCAGATTATAAAAATATATTTCTACCATCAATATTACACTTTTATCACTATCTCTTCCCAAACTAGTCCACCTATACAATTTGCCATTGTATTGGGTGTGTTGTGGACACAAGAGATTTCTTGTATTTGGTTGTAGGGTTATTTGAGAGAGACCATCTTCATCCTACACCTCTCACGGATTGATAAACCTTAGGTCATCCACTTGAGGGAAAATTGCTACTATCCTACAAAACTCTGCACTTGGAGGCCCAACACGCATCTACAAGAATAAAGTTGCGTAGAAGACATCACACATCAATAACATGTATATCGAATATACCTTTCACTTTGCCATCCTTCTTATCCGCCAAATACTTGTTGCAGTTCCGCTCCAGTGATCAGTACCTTTTGCAGTAGAAGCACTCAGTCTCAGGCTTAGGTCCAGACTTGGGCTTCTTCACTTGAGCAGCAACTTGCTTGCCATTCTTCTTGAAGTTCCCTTTCTTCCCTTTGCCCTTCTTGAAACTAGTGGTCTTGTTGACCATCAACACTTGATGCTCCTTCTTGATTTCTACCTCGGCTTTTAGCATTGCGAAGAGCTCGAGAATTGTCTTATCCATCCCTTGCATATTATAGTTCATCACGAAGATTTTGTAGCTTGGTGGCAGTGATTGAAGAACTCTGTCAATGATACTATCATCAGGAAGATTAACTCCCAGTTGAGTCAAGTGGTTGTGGTACCCAGACATTCTGAGTATATATTCACTGACAGAACCATTCTCCACCATTTTGAAGCTGTAGAATTTATTGGAGACTTCATATCTCTCAACCAGGCATTTTCTTGAAATATTAACTTCAACTCCTGGAACATCTAATATGCTCCATGACGTTCAAAATGTCGTAGAAGTCCCGATTCTAAGCCATAAAGCATGGCACACTGAACTATCGAGTAGTCTTCAGCTTTGCTCTGCCAGACGTTCATAACATCTAGAGTTTCTCCTGCAGCGGGCTGTGCACCTAGCGGTGCTTCCAGGACGTAATTCTTCTACGCAGCAATGAGGATAATCCTCAAGTTATGGACCCAGTCCGTGTAATTGCTACCATCATCTTTCAAGTTAGCTTTCTCTAGGAACGCATTAAAATTCAAAGGAACGGTAGCACGGGCCATTGATCTACAACAACATAGACATGCAAAATACTATCAGGTACTAAGTTCATGATAATTTAAAGTGCAAATAATCATATTACTTAAGAACTCCCACTTAGATAGACATCTCTCTAGTCATCTAAATGATCACATGATCCATATCAACTAAACCATGTCCGATCATCACGTGAGATGGAGTAGTTTTCAAAGGTGAACATCACTATTTTGATCATATCTACTATATGATTCACATTCGACCTTTCGGTCTCGGTGTTCCAAGGCCATATATGCACATGCTAGGCTCACCAAGTTTAACCCGAATATTCTGCGTGTGCAAAACTGTCTTGCACCCGTTGTATGTGAACATAGATCTTATCACACCCGATCATCACGTGGTGTCTCGGCACGACGAACTGTAGCAACGGTGCATACTCAGGGAGAACACTTATACCTTGAAATCTAGTGAGAGATCATCTTATAATGCTACCACCGTACTAAGCAAAATAAGATGCATAAAGGATAAAAATCACATGCAATCAAAATAAGTGATATGATATGGCCATCATCATCTTGTGCCTTTGATCTCCATCTCCAAAGCACCGTCATGATCACCATCGTCGCCGGCTTGACACCTTGATCTCCATCATTGCATCGTTGTTGTCTCGCCAACTATTGCTTCTACGACTATCGCTACCGCTTAGTGATAAAGTAAATCAGTTACATGGCGATTGCATATCATACAATAAGTGACAACCATATGGCTCCTGCCAATTGCCGATAACTTTTACAAAACATGATCATCTCATACAACAATTTATATATCATCATGTCTTGACCATATCACATCACAACATTCCCTGAAAAACAAGTTAGACGTCCTCTACTTTGTTTTTGCAAGTTTTACGTGGCTGCTACGGGCTTCTAGCAATAACCGTTCTTATCTACGCATCAAAACCACAACGATTTTTCGTCAAGTGTGATGTTTTAACCTTCAACAAGGACCTACCGTAGTCAAACTCAATTCAAGTAAAGTTGAAGAAACAGACACCCGCTAGCCACCTATGTGCGAAGCACGTCGGTAGAACTAGTCTCATGAATGCGGTCATGTAATGTCGGTCCGGGCCGCTTCATCCAACAATACTGCCGAATCAAAGTAAGATGTTGCTGGTAAGCAGTATGACTATTGTCGTCCACAACTCATTGTGTTCTACTCGTGCATATAACATCTATGCATAGACCTGGCTCGGATGCCACTGTTGGGGAACGCAGTATTTCAAAAAATTTGCTACGATCACGCAAGATCTATTTAGGAGCTGCATAGAAATGATAGGGGAGAGTGTGTCCATGTACCCTCGTAGACCGAAAGCAGAAGCGTTTAATAATGAGGTTGATGTAGTCGAATGTCTTCGTGATCCAACTGATCCAAGCACTGAACCTACGGCACCTCCGCTTTCAGCACACGTTCGGCTCGATGACGTCCCTCAATCTCTTGATCCAGTTGAGGACGAGGGAGAGTTTCGTCAGCATGACGTCGTGGCAACGATGACGATGAAGTTATCGGCGTAGGGCTTCGCCTAAGCACTACGACAATATGACCGAGGTGTGTAGCTATGGAGGGGGGCACCGCACACGGCTAAGAGGAGACTTGGTGTGCCCCCCTCCCATGTATAAAGGGGGGAGGAGAGGTGACCGGCCCAAGGGGGGCGCGCCAGGTGTAGGGAGTCCTACTAGGACTCCCTAGTCCAAGTAGGATTCCCCTCTCCTTTTTCCTTTTTCGGAATAGCAAAGAGGGAAAGAGAGGAGAAGTAGGAGAGGGAAAGGGGGGGGGCTTGATGTGTAACACCCGGATAATTAGGCTACAGTAAAACTCTCCTAATGATGCCATGTCATCTTTGATTACTGTTGCTAAACTTTCGTTAGTTCAAACCGATTCAAAAATCAATTCAAAAAAATGGCAAACAACAAAAGTTTTTAAAAGTTGAAACAAAAATGTTCGGACAGTGCCAAAAATGGCATAGGTAATTATGGTGTAGAAGACAAAATTTTACAAAATACCTAAATGCCCTAAACTAAATAAAACAGAAAAAGGAAAGGAAATAAAAGAAAAGAAAATACAAAAGCAAAAGACAAAAGAAAAAAAAGGAAGAAACCCCCTCCCCCTGGACCGAAAGGCCTAGCTAGCCAGCTCACAGGCCGGCCGGCCAACCTGGCCCAGCTGGCCACACCCGGCCCGGCTCCCCCTACCTCGTCCCCTTCCCTTGTTCCTCCGACCCCGATCGGAACAGGGGCGCGTCCCCGCCTGACCCCCTTGCCGGCATCGAGGAGGGGATAAGATTGCCACGCCACCGCCTCCTCGATCCTGCCTCCCACTCACCTCGCTCTCTCTCTCGGTGCCTACGCCCCCCTCAGATCCACCTCACTCTCCCCCTCGTTCCCCACCACGGCCGAACGCTGCCATGGACTCGCCGCCGTAAATCGCGCGGCCACAGCCTCCGCTTCGCCTTGCCAACTTGTCCGTCGTCTCCGCCGTCGTCCTCCTCATCGACCGGTGGCCGCAGCTGGAGCTTGGAGCCACGGCAACGCTCACGACGCCGCCGTCTTCCTCCTCTGCTCCGACGAGCCTTGTCGCCGCTCTTCACCAACTCCGGCGACGCCCCTTCTGCTGCTACTAAACCGTTCAGGGGCCATCTTGCATGCCGCATGGTGAGCTCCCCAATCTCCCGCCCATCTCCGTTAGCCCCCTCGCGCACCGTAGCTGCCCCGTCGCCGTTGCCATGAGCACGTCGCCGCGGATCGCCTCGCCGCCGTGGCCTTGCTCTCCGTCGTGCTCGCCTGAGCACGTCATCGTGTTCCTGGTGCTTCCAGGAACCCAACGCGCCCACTCACGCGCTTCTCTGTGGCCGCTAGCCCCTAGCTCGATGAGCGCCCGAGCGTGCTGCCGCCTGCGCTCGTCGCCGGCGGGACTCCGATGACCAAATGGTCACGGGCCAGCGCCTGTTGCTTTCGCCACCTCGCGTGCGTCTAGCCTGGCCTCTCCGTTTGCTTGTTGCCGCATCGCATCGCCGTTTCCCTCCCGCGCTCGAACTGCCGTCCGCCGCGCCCGTCGCCGGCGACTTTTCCGGCCACCTCCGGCCAAGCCACCGCCACCACTAGATGCGCCTCTTCACGCTCGATCGAACGAGCCTAAGCACGCCCCAAACAGGCCACCGTGGCGTAAATCCGGCGAGGTCAGCGCCCTTCCGCTGCGTTTTCGGTCGCCGGCGGTGAACCTCTACCGCCCGCCAACGTGGCATGCCGCTAGGGTCCATCTGGGTCACTGCCTGGTGGCCCCAAGGGCCCGGCTGGCCCTGTTGACCATGGTCAACTTGCTGACTGGGCTGGTCCCAGCAGCTGACCAGTGGCCCCCACCTTGTAAGCTAATTAAATTAGTTAAATTAATTAATCTAGGCTAATTAGTCTCTGACTAATAGAGCCCACACTTAGTTAATCATAATTAGTTTTTTAAAAAAAAATCCTATTTCACCTCTGTCTCAATGACAGGTGGGTCCCACTGGACCCACCTGTCTGGGTTGACTGGTCAGCCGACCTGTTGACCAGCTGACGTCAGCATTGCATCATGCTGATGTCATAATTCCTTTTTGTTAAATAAGTAAATTCCAATAAATGATTAAATCTTTAGAAAATCATATCTTTTAATTCGTATCTCGGATGAAAAAACTTTGTACATGAAAGTTGCTCAGAACGAAGAGACGAATCGGATACGCAGCCCGTTCGTTCGCCACGCATCCCTAGCATAGCAAACATGCAACTTTCCCCCTCCGGTTTATCTGTCAGAAAACGTGAAACACCGGGAATACTTTCGCGGATGTTTTCCCCTTCATCGGTACCACCTCGTATCGTGTTAGGGCACATCTAGCATCACGCTTTGTCATGTCATGCATCGTCATGCATTTGTTTGCATTATATTTATTATTTCTTCCCCCTCTTCTCTCGCTAGACACCGAGACCGACGCCGCTGCTACCCAGTACGACTACAGTGTTGATGACCCCTCTCTCTTGCCAGAGCAACCAGGCAAGCCCCCCGTGATCACCAGATATCCCCAACTCTTCTCCCTACTGCTTGCATTAGAGTAGTGTAGCTTGTTACTGCTTTCCGTTAATCCTATTCTGATGCATAGCCTGTCATTGTTGCTACAACTGTTGATACCTTACCTGCAATCCTAAATGCTTAGTATAGGATGCTAGTTTACCATCAGTGGCCCTACATTCTTGTCTGTCTGCCATGCTATACTATCGGGCCGTGATCACTCGGGAGGTGGTCACGGGTATATACTTATACATAATATATGATACTTGTGGTGACAAAAGATGGGTTGGCTCGAGGAGTACCCGCGGTTGATTCATGAATTGGGGGCTGGAAGGACATACTTTCCGACAGCCCTCTATGTGGATCTTTGTGGCGAAGCGACAGGGCAGGCTGAGACCACCTAGGAGAGAGGTGGGCCTGGCCCTGGTCGGCGTTCGCGGTTATTTCAAGATAACACGTTTAACGAGATCTTGGTATTTGATCTGAGTCTGGCCACTGGCCTATATGCACTAACCATCTACGCGGGGACAATTATGGGCACTCGACGTCGTGGTATCAGCCGAAGCCTTCGTGATGTCAGCGACTGAGCGGCGCGCGTCGGGTTGGACTGGAACGCCTGCTCTTGTATAAGGGAGGCTAGGTCTGCTCTCCGGCCGCCCTCGCAACGTGCAGGTGTGCAATGGGCGATGGGCCCAGACCCCTGCGCCATAGGATTTAGACCGACGTGCTGACCTCTCTGTTGTGCCTAGGTAGGGATGCGACGTGTTGATCTTCCGAGGCCGGGCATGACCCAGAAAAGTGTGTCCGGACAAAGGGGGATCGAGCGTGTTGGGAAATGTGGTGCACCCCTGCAGGGTAGTTAATCTATTCGAATAGCCGTGATCTTTGGTAACATGACGACTTGGAGTTGTACCTTGACCTTATGACAACTAGAACCGGATACTTAATAAAACACACCCTTCCAAGTGCCAGATACAACCCGGTGGTCGCTCTCTAACAGGGCGACGAGGAGAGGACCGCCGGGTAGGATTATGCTACATGGTGCTACTTGGTGAACTTACCATCTACTCTCTTCTTCTGCTGTAAGATGGAGGTTACCAGAAGCGTAGTCTTTGAAAGGACTAGCTATCCCCCTCTTATTCCGGCATTCTGCAGTTTAGTCCACATATAATACCATTAATCCATTTGATACCAATGCATACATATGTAGTGTAGCTCCTTGCTTGCGAGTACTTTGGATGAGTACTCACGGTTGCTTTGCTCCCTATTTTCCCCTTTTCTATACTCGATTGCTGCGACCAGACGATGGAGCCCAGGAGCCAGACGCCACTGTTGATGACGACTACTACTACTCGGGAGGTGCCTACTACTACGTGCAGCCCGCTGACGACAACCAGGAGTAGTTTAGGAGGATCCCGGGCAGGAGGCCTGCACCTCTTTCGATCTGTATCCCAGTTTGTGCTAGCCTTCTTAAGGCAACTTGTTTAACTTATGTCTGTACTCAGATATTGTTGCTTCCGCTGACTCGTCTATGATCGAGTTCTTATATTCGAGCCCTCGAGGCCCCTGGCTTGTAATATGATGCTTCTATGACTTATTTTATTTGTAGAGTTGTGTTGTGATATCTTCCCGTGAGTCCCTGATCTTGATCGTACACGTTTGCGTGTATGATTAGTGTATGATTGAATCAGGGGCGTCATAAGTTGGTCTCAGAGCCGACTGCCTGTAGGAATCCCCCTTCCACACTCCTTGGCCGAAGTCGAGTCTAGACATTTCAAAACTTTTACTAACATGATTGTGTGCCTTACGGGCCCACGTCGCCATCTGGGTGGTATTTGGATCTTTTACTCCTCGATCCTTACTCTGAGGCTCTGAACTCTCTTCTACTCGGGTTAAACGATTTTTACTAACTCTAACATTAGGATCCCGTGACCACATTCACCCCAAAGTTGGATAAGCCCTAGTTATTCTTTAGAGTAGTATTTGAACATTATCTACATTGTCATTTGACTCCTGTGAGAACATCTTTGCTTTCAGATGGAACCCACGAGACAGGTCGTGCACCACACGACGGGAAAGTTGCATGGCAGGGGGCGCGCCGAGGGGGGTGGGCGCGCCCCCAACCCTCGCGGGCAGCCCGGGACTCTCCTGGTCCAACTCCGATACTCCGTGGGCTTCTTCTGGTCCAAAAATAAGTTCTATGAAGTTTCAGGTCAATTGGACTCCATTTGATTTTCCTTTTCTGTGATACTCTAAAACAAGGAAAAAACAGAAACTGGCACTGGGCTCTAGGTTAATAGGTTAGTCCCAAAAATCATATAAAATAGCATACAAATGTATATAAAACATCTAAGGTTGATAATATAATAGCATGGAACAATCAAAAATTATAGATACGTTGGAGACGTTTCAGCATCCCCAAGCTTAATTCCTGCTTGTCCTCGAGTAGGTAAATGATAAAAACAGAATTTTTGATGTGGAATGCTACCTAACATATTTATCCATGTAGTTCTCTTTATTGTGGCAAGAATATTCAGATCCATAAGATTCAAGACAAAAGTTTAATATTGACATAAAAATAATTATACTTCAGGCATACTAACCAAGTAATCATGTCTTCTCAAAATAACATGGCCAAAGAAAGCTATCCCTACAAAATCATATAGTCTGGCTATGCTCTTCTTCACCACACAAAATATTTAAATCATGCACAACCCCGACGACAAGCCAAGCAATTGTTTCATACTTTTGATGTTCTCAAACTTTTTCAATCTTCACGCAATACATGAGCATGAGCCATGGACATAGCACTATAGGTGGAATAGAATGGTGGTTGTGGAGAAGACAAAAAGGAGAAGATAGTCTCACATCAACTAGGCATATCAACGGGCTATGAAGATTCCCATCAATAGATATCAATGTGGGTGAGTAGGCATTGCCATGCAACGGATGCACTAGGGCTATAAATGTATGAAAGCTCAACAAAAGAAACAAGTGGGTATGCATCCAACTCGCTTGCTCATGAACACCTAGGGCATTTTGAGGAAGCCAATCATTGGAATATACAAGCCAAGTTCTATAATGAAAGATTCCCACTAGTATATGAAAGTGACAACATTGGAGACTCTCTATCATGAAGATCATGGTGCTACTTTGAAGCACAAGTATGGTAAAAGGATAGTAGCATTGCCCCTTCTCTCTTTTTCTCATTTTTTATTTTTTTATTTTTTATATTTTTTTAATATTTTTTATTTGGGCCTTTTCTCTTTTTTATGGCCTCTTTTTTTACTTTTTTTTCGTTTGGAGTCTCATCCCGACTTATGGGGGAATCATAGTCTCCATCATCCTTTCCTCACTGGGACAATGCTCTAATAATGATGATCATCACACTTTTATTTACTTACAACTCAAGAATTACAACTCGATACTTAGAACAAAATATGACTCTATATGAATGCCTCCGAAGGTGTACCGGGATGTGCAATGACTCAAGAGTGACATGTATGGAAGACTTATGAACGGTGGCTTTGCCACAAATACGATGTCAACTACATGATCATGCAAAGCAATATGACAATGATTAAGCGTGTCATAATAACGGAATGGTGGAAAGTTGCATGGCAATATATCTCGGAATGGCTATGGAAATGCCATAATAGGTAGGTATGGTGGTTGTTTTGAGGAAGATATATGGTGGGTTTATGGTACCGGCGAAAGTTGCGCGGTACTAGAGAGGCTAGCAATGGTGGAAGAGTGAGAGTGTGTATAATCCATGGACTCAACATTAGTCATAAAGAACTCTCATACTTATTGCAAAAATCTATTAGTTATCGAAACAAAGTACTACGTGCATGCTCCTAGGGGGATAGATTGGTAGGAAAATACCATCGCTCGTCCCCGACCGCCACTCATAAGGAAGACAATCAATAAATAAATCATGCTCCGACTTCATCACATAACGGTTCACCATACGTGCATGCTACGAGAATCACAGACTTCAACACAAGTATTTCTAAAATTCACAACTACTCAACTAGCATGACTCTAATATCACCATCTCCATATCTCAAAACAATCATCAAGTATCAAACTTCTCATAGTATTCAATGCACTCTATATGAAAGTTTTTATTATACCCCACTTGGATGCCCATCATGTTAGGACTAGTTTCATAACCAAAGAAAACTACCATGCTGTTCTAAGGACTCCCAAAATAATATAAGTGAAGCACAAGAGTTCATCTATTTCTTCAAAATAAAACCACCATTGTGCTCTGAAAGGATATAAGTGAAGCACTAGAGCAAATGACAAACTACTCCGAAAGATATAAGTGAAGATCAATGAGTAGTCGAATAATCATGAAACTATGTGAAGACTCTCTAAAATTTAATAATTTCAGATCTTGGTATTTTATTCAAACAGCAAGCAAAACAAAATAAAATAAAATGACGCTCCAAGCAAAACACATATCATGTGGTGAATAAAAATATAGCTCCAAGTAAAATTACCGATGGATGAAGACGAAAGAGGGGATGCCTTCCGGGGCATCCCCAAGCTTAGGCTCTTAGTTGTCCATGAATATTACCTTGGTGTGCCTTAGGCATCCCCAAGCTTAGGCTCTTGCCACTCCTTATTCCATAGTCCATCGAATCTTTACCCAAAACTTGAAAACTTCACAACACAAAACTTAACAGAAAACTCGTAAGCTCCGTTAGTATAAGAAAATAAATCACCACTTAGGTACTGTAATGAACTCATTCTAAATTCATATTGGTGTAATATCTACTGTATTCCAACTTATCTATGATTCATACCTTCCGATACTACTCATAGATTCATCAAAATAAGCAAACAACACATAGAAAACAGAATCTGTCAAAAACAGAACAGTCTGTAGTAATCTGTATCAAACGTATACTTCTTGAACCCCAAAAATTATAAAATAAATTTCTGGACGTGAGTAATTTATCTACTAATCATCTTAAAAAATAATTAACTAAATATCACTCCCCAATAAAAAATGGCAGGAATTCTTGTGAGCACTAAAGTTTCTGTTTTTTACAGCATGATCGCAAAGACTTTCCCCATGTCTTCCCAAAGGTTCTACTTGGCACAAACACTAATTAAAAGCATAAAACCACATCTAAACATAGTCTAGATGAATTATTTATTACTAAACAGTAACAAAAAGCAATAAAGAAAAATAAAATTGGGTTGCCTCCCAACAAGCGCTAACGTTTAACTCCCCTAGCTAGGCATGATGATTTCAATGATGCTCACATAAAAGATAAGAAATTGAAACATAAAGAGAGCATCATGAATAATATGACTAGCACATTTAATTCTAACCCACTTCTATGCATAGGGATTTTTGAGCAAACAACTTATATGAACAAGAATCAACTTGCATAGGAAGGTAAAGCAAGCAACACTTCAAGATTTTCAACATGTAGAGAGGAAACTTGATATTATTGCAACTCCTACAAGCATATATTCCTCCCTCATAATAATTTTCAGTAGCATCATGAACGAATTCAAAAATATAACCATCACATAAATCATTCTTTTCATGATCTACAAGCATAGAAATTTTATTACTCTCCACATAAGCAAAATCCTTCTCATTCGGAATAGTGGGAGTATCATAAGAAACACGAATACTATGAATTGTTTCCATATTAAAAGAGTAATGTTCAGAAAAGGCGTAATCATAATCATGACAAGTTTCATAAATATAATCATCACTACTTTTTATAGCATATATGTTATCAGAATAATCATCATAAGTAGCAACTTTGTTCTCATCATAATCAATTGAAACCTCTTCCAAGATAGTGGATACATCACCAAATAAAGTCATGACATCTCCAAATCCACTTTCATAAATATTATAAGATTCAACATCCTCCAAAATAGTGGGATCATTACTTCCTAAAGTTGACACTCTTCCAAACCCACTTTCATCAATATAATCATCATAAGTAGGAGGCATGCTATCATCATTATAAATTTGCATATCGAAACTTGAGAGACTAAAAATATCATCCTCATTAAACATAGCTTCCCCAAGCTTGGGGCTAACATTAATTGCAGCAAATATATTCTCAAAAACACCATCTTCATCAAACATAGCATCCCTAAGCTTGGGCCTTTTCATATCATAAGGATAATCGCTCTCATCATTAATAGTATGGATAGCACCAATAGTATAGCAATTATCATCATCACAAGGAGTAATAGGAGCAACATCATTTGGGAGAGATACCTTTTTACCTTTGCTTCTTCGTTTTTTCTTTTTCTTCTTCACATCATGTGTGGGTTTAATCCTCTTTTTGGAGCTCCTTATTAATGAGATTGGTTGAATAGAAGGCTCCTCCTTGTTACCTGATTCATCATAATAAATAATAGGAGAATATTGGGAAGTCTCTTCCCTTTCACTACTAGGGAAAACCTTATACACAGAAATTTAGCAGTAGCGCGTGTCAAAAAAGGGCGCTAGTGCTAAATAGCAGTAGCGCATGTCCGTAAACCGCGCTACAGACACAATAGTAGTAGTAGCGCGTGCACATGAAAAAGATCTACCACTAATATCCCCTTTGCTAAACCGATAGGCTACGCATAGCAGTAGCGGTCTTGAGGAAAGCGCGCTACCGCTAGCACATAAGTAGCAGCGCGTTTCGCGCGGAGAGCTCTACTGCTAATGGAAATAAAATAAAATAAAAAACAAATGGAAAAGTAAATGAAAAAGAAAGAAATAGAAAAAGGAGAAAGGAAAAAATAAAATGTAGAGCAAAATAAATGAGAAAGCGGAAAAAAGGAGAAAGAAGTAGCAGTACGTTTGTTCGTAATAGGCGCTATAGCTAACGTAGCTACAGTGCGTTTCCTCGACCCCCGCTGTAGAAACAGAAAAGGAAATAAGAAAGATAAGGAAATTACATAGCTATAGCAGTAGCGCGTTTTGTGAAACTCGCTATAGCTAACTTAGCTATAACGCGTTTTGCGAAAAGCGCTACCGCTAAGTGTGACTTAACCAAAAAACGTTTCCCCCCGGCCACCACTTCCCCCCCAAATCCCTCGACCCACCCCGCCGCCGTCTGCCCGATTCACCGTCGCCCCACTTCGCCGCCGTCTCCTGCCAACATCGACTCCCCCGGAGCCACTAGAGCCGCGCGCCCTCGACACCATCGGAACCGCCCCAACGCCACCGGAGCCGCGCGGCCTCATCAACGCCACCGGAGCCGCATTCGACGCCACCGGAGCTGCAGTCGACGCCACCAGATCCACCCTCGCCACAACTGCCTCCCTCGCCGTCAGCGGAGACGCCCCCGCCTCCCTCGCCACCACTACCTCCCGCGCCACCACGGGAGCCATCCTCTGTAAGCCCCCACCCCTCCTCTCTCTCTATCTCTAAATTAGTTAGGTTAATTTAGTTAGCTTAATTAGTTAGGTTAATTTGACAAAGATGCCCCTGCCTCCCTCACCGTAGGAAAAAATTGTATATGCTTAACTAGGGCAGTAGGGTTAGGGTTGTAGTGTTTAATTACAAATGTTAGGAAAGTAAGGTTTAACTAGATGTTAACTAGGGTGGTAGGATTTAGTTTAGAGAAAAAATCAATATAAAAAATATAAATTTCTATTAGTGTTGCAAGTCTAGATGCAAATTTGAAGTGGTCATGATATATGAAAAATCCTCAATTGTGTTTGCTCATTGATCATAATCGACATTGAAGTGGTTCGATTGTGCCCAAGTGGACTTTTGTTGTTTCCAGGGAATGAAGTCGAGTGGCCTATGTTTTGCCAGAATGTTGATTCATTTCTGTTCCGGCAAAATTCAGGTTCTCGATTTGTCCACTTTTTAGCAAAGGTCATGCCGAAATTTTCCGTGAATTTCGGCACGACTTGTGCTACAAACTAGGACATATCGAGTGCCCGGGATTTGCCGCACCGGGAAGGAGTCAACGTTCCTGCAAAACAATAGGCCTTTTTAATGTCATTATTCATTTTATTAGGTCTAGAATTAATTGACTAGATTTAATCGTAGGAAACATGGCTAGCAACGATGAAGGATAGGGTTCTGGTGATTGCGATGACGTCTACCAGGCGGCAGACGAATTTTTTAGCCTTGCCGACATCGAGACCGGCGCTGAGACTCAGACCGGCATCGAGACTGAGACTGAGACCGGCGCTGAGACTCAGACCGGCATCGAGACCGGCGCTAAGACTGAGACCGGCGCTGAGACTCAGACCGGCATCGAGACCGGCGCTGCCTCGGGGAGCGGAGCCAGTGTAGAACCGAAAGCAAAGAGGCAACGACCTCCTAACAAACTCAGGACTACTAGACTGGTGGTCACGGAGGTGGACGGCAGCAATTTTGAGCCAAAGGCGCCCGAGGAAGCGCGTCGATGCTACGACAATCAGATAGGCTGCATCGTACGGACAACCGCCACCATCAACGATGAGAAACTACAGAAGATAGAAAATATGAGGAGCTCCCTCCTAAAGAAGTTTCACCAGATATTCTTGTTCCCGGGCCGGAATGAGAAGGATTATAAAGATCCGGATGAGGACCCGGCAATGAAGAAGATAAACAAACACACCATGACCAAGTTTAGCGACGCGTTGGCCGCCTGAAAAAATCGAGTGAAAGCAAAGATCATCGACAAGAAGGAACCCCACTCCGAGATTGTAAAGGATAATCCGACAATCACGGAAGAGCAGTTTCAAATATTCAAGGAGGCTTGCGAGGCCGAAGCTGCCAAAAAAAGTCTAAGTACATAAAGGGGCTTCACGAGAGGAACATTGGGAGCCACCACCTCGGAAGCCGTGGTTACGGCGGAAAGAGGTCCAAATGGGCCAAGGAGGACGCGGAAGCTGCGAGTCTGGGCATCCCAGACCCCTTGGAGGATTTCACCGTCCCGCAGGAGCGTGACGTCCTCAGGGTCCGGCATCGTTGGGACCCAGTGAAGAAGGTTTACGAGACAAAACCGGTCATCATGGAGGTCATGAGACTACTGGTAATTTTAGTTTCTGATCAATTCAACTGCAAACGTTAGTCATATTTGTAAACGATCCTTGTGCCTTTTGCAGAGAGAGCAGCACCGGATTGCGGCCGAAAGCAACTCGCCGTCTAAGGCATTGGTGAGGCCCAAGTGGGACATTCCATTCAACCGGGCATTGAACATATTGAAACGACAACCGGTGGATACTCGCCCGTCATATGGACGCGTGCACGGTGTCGGAGACAACGCCACGTGGAAGAAGTACTACCGTGAGACCACGGAGGAGAGAAAGGAAAGACGAAGGTTAACTGAAGAAAACATCGACAAGAAGGTTGAGATTGCGGTTGAGAAGAAATCATCTCAGACAATTGCAAAAGCGGTAGCTGCCGCAAAACAGGTGGTTGCAGATTTGTCTACTTCCTTGGTGAAGGGCGTTTTCACTTGGACAAGGCAACATCCAGAAAAAAATGCAGAGGACTTTACCATTGCTGACTTCTTGGGGAGCAGTTCGACTAGCGTTGCACCAGCACCTGCTCCCGCACCGGCTCCCACACCGGCTCCCGCACCTGCTCCCGCACCGGCTCCCGCACAGGCTCCCGCACCGGCTCCCGCACCAGCTCCCGCACCGGACGTGCTCGGTGGTGCTTCGTCTTTGGCTGAGCTCGACGCCCTCACGGTATCTGTCACACCGCCCCCTTCAATATAAATGTATAATCTCCCGTTTTCTTTGCCTTTCGGATGTCTCACGTCGCAAACTTTTTTTGCAGGCCGATGAAACCCCGTGCACCATATTGTACACCATCCACGTCCAGAAGGTGGACGTGGGGAAGGCGACGATAATGAAGACGGAGGAACCATTGTTCCATAGCCGGCCGATCCCCCCGAATGTCTTCAAGGTTTCTGTGGCTAGTGTCAAACCGGGCCACGAGAATTTGCCTCCTCCAATACTAGCGGGGGATGACGATGAGACACCGTGGCGGCTTGGTGATTGTTGCAATGGGTGGGTCCTATTGTGGCCAAAGAGTCTGCTTCGTCTGGAGGCGGACGGGAGCACACCTACGAGCATGCAGCCTCAGCAAGGTATGAACATCAACACCCCACCTAACCAATTAGCGTCGGGTGTCGGGTTGGGTGATAGTGGACGGGGTAAGGAGGAGGCTCCATTAGTCGCTGATGATGTCGCCATGGATGAGGATGAGGACGATGATGGCTGTCGGTGTCAAAACCGGAGGATCTCGGGTAGGGGGTCCCGAACTATGCGTCTAGGCCGGATGGTAACAGGAGGCAAGGGACACGAAGTTTTACCCAGGTTCGGGCCCTCTCGATCGAGGTAAAACCCTATGTCCTGCTTGATTAATATTGATGATATGGGTAGTACAAGAGTATATCTACCACGAGATCGGAGAGGCTAAACCCTAGAAGCTAGCCTATGGTATGATTGTTGTTGTGTATGTTGTCCTACGGACTAAAACCCTCCGGTTTATATAGACACCGGAGAGGGTTAGGGTTACACAAAGTCGGTTACAATGGTAGGAGATCTGCATATCCGTATCGCCAAGCTTGCCTTCCACGCCAAGGAAAGTCCCTTCCGGACACGGGACGAAGTCTTCAATCTTGTATCTTCATAGTCCAGGAGTCTGGCTGAAGGTATAGTTCGGCCATCCGGACCCCCCTAATCCAGGACTCCCTCAGTAGCCCCTGAACCAGGCTTCAATGCCAACGAGTCCGGCACGCAGATTGTCTTCGGCATTGCAAGGCGGGTTCCTCCTCCAAGTACTTCATAGAAGATTTTGAACACAAAGATAGTGTCCGGCTCTGCAAAATAAGTTTCCACATATTGCCATAGAGAGAATAACATTTACACAATTCTAATCTGCTGACGTAGTCCGTAGTGTGACACACCACGGCCAAGCCTTTATCCGAGTCGTTTCATTATCCCACCTCAGCGCGTCATGCGAGGCGATTTCCTTGGCATGTCTTGTTAAAGCAGAGATCGTGTCCCCTTATTCCAGGATTCTCATCAATATGGGCGTGGGTAACCCAACCGTGCCATTGATTACGGTGCTTGGAGATAAGCGAGTTTTACCAGGCTGGTGGGGACACGTAGTTGCGTCCACCCATATAAGGGGATAAGGATCCACCTTTTCACCTACGCCTTCTTCTTCCCTTGCTTATCCATTCTCGCGCACTCGAGCTCCAGCGCCCAAGTCCGCACTCCCCACCTCAACCTTCTCCAGCCATGTCTGGAGCGGGAGGCAAGTGGATGGTCTCCTCCGTCACGGAGGGACGCATCAAAAAACTGAGGAAGGCTGGATACTTGTCTACCGACATTGCGTACCGGCTTCCCAAAAAGGGCAGCTCATCCCCACCCCTAGGCCCCATGAGAGGGTGGTGTTCCTCCCCCATTTCCTCCGCGGACTAGGCTTCCCTCTTCACCCATTTGTCCGAGCGCTCATGTTCTACTATGGCCTGGATTTCCACGATCTGGCCCCGAACTTCGTCCTTAACATCTCGGCGTTTATCGTCGTGTGCGAGGCTTTCCTCCGCATCCGCCCCTATTTCGGCCTATGGCTCAAGACTTTCAATGTCAAGTCGAAGGTGGTGCGTGGCAACCAGGCGGAGTGCGGAGGCGCCATGGTGGGCAAGATGGCCAACGTCTTATGGCTCGAGGGCTCCTTTGTGGAGACCCTGAAGGGGTGGCAATCGGGGTGGTTTTACATCACCGAGCCGCGCGACCCTGAATGGGTCGCACCCCCTGAGTTTCGATCCGGACCCCCTACGCGGCTCACCTCCTGGAAGGAGACGGGCCTGTCGTGGGGTAAAAAAGGAGAGCTGACCGGACTCCAAACATGCGTCCAAACCCTGGTGGACAAGACGCTCAAACTTGTCAACGTAGTCCAGGTTATTCTCATCTGCCTGATCCTCCCGTGTCAACAACGGGCTTTCAACCTGTGGGAGTTCGACCCGGCGCGGCACCAAACTCTGAGCAGGCTCTTCGACACGACGTACGAAGATGCCTGGAAGGTGCTTTTCAAGGGCGCCGAGGCCCCTGCATCCGCTACCGAGGATCGCGGATTCAGTACGCAGCGTCACGCTCATGCTGTCGTGGTTTTGTCATGGCAGGTATCCTCGTGAAAGGACTTAGTCATGGAGCCATCGCAACGGGTTAGCTTGAAGGGGTTAAAGCGGACACAGGGACGCAAGAGAGTTTATACTATTTCGGCCCCTTCGATGAAGGTAAAAGCCTACGTCTAGTTGTGATGGAATTGATGGGGTTTCGATGACTAGGGAGCAAACAAGCTTCGCCTAAGTCTCGAGTTGTTGTCTCTCCTCTGAACCGCCGCCTGGTCGTCCCCTTATATACACGGGTGACGCCCGTAGGTTCACAGAGTCCCAATACCGGCTCATAGATGTGTCCGGTTTGGTCTCTACTTATTCCTAACTTACAATACAAGTTACATACCAATGCCGGTTTACTGCTACAGGCCTTGAACCGACTATGGGCCTTGAGCCCTCATCTGCCTTCTTGGGCTTTAACATAGTTAACTACTGACGAAGTTAACCCGGCCCAGATAGGCTGGTTTATGCCCAGTAGTGATAGCCCCAACTTTAGGCCCCAGATTGATTTGAACAGGTTCATGTCAATCCTTAGCAAAAAATATTCATCTTCAACATCTTCTTGTAGTTTGTTGGACCGCCGTGATGTCATCTTCTCTGTTCGTTGTAAACCGGCGTGACGTCACCTGTTTATAAAGAAACTTATCCATGATACCTTTTTTGTTTAATAAGTCTGCGACAATCGAGGCGACAACTTCGTTTCCAAACCCACGGTCCCTTGATTTTCGCGCCTGACACATGTCCCTTGCTTTATAAATAGGACCGAAGGGTCATTTCTTTTTCCCCTTCGTGCCCTTCTGCTTCGTCTTCCCTGTGTCGTCCAGCTTCGGAGCTCCGCCGCCGTCAACGACCTCTGCTCCAACCTTGGCCGCTGCATCACCCTGATTGTACCAGAACATCGCGGCGACCTTCTGCTTCTTCCTCGGCTCCGGTGAGTTCTTCACCTTTTCCTCCGTAGATCCGTTCTAGGGTTTCCAATTTCTTCAGTGTTCATCGTCTGCTTCGTACTCATATGATAGATCTTAGACGAACCTGTGAACCTTTGCTCTGTGTAGCGGTAGCTTTTAGCATCCGTCCTCACTTACATGCCTCAAGACCATAGATCGACCTGTATCTCTGCCCATTGATTCGATACTATTCTTTTTTGAACCTTGAATATTTTCCTTCTTTTCTGAACTTGCTTCAGATTCGTCGTTGTAGAGAAATCTTGTGAAATCTGTTTCTGTACACTTACCCATCCGCAATCTCAACTGTTTCAATGCTTAGTCTGGCGGTTTAACTTGGTGTAGAAAAAATTAACAAACCGGTATATACCATTAGTCCCCTTGTTGAACCGCCAGATGCTGTTGCTTCATAAAACTCCGGTTTAGATAGAGCTGTCTCCAGTTTAACATTGTACATACCAGTGCACTTTAATCAATGCATTCTTGAACCGGAATCACCTATCTTGTAGATTTCATCATGGCCAAGCAAGTATATGAGTGCAACTGGGTTCCTTCTCGCGTCACAGAGACTCAACTGAGCAATTTAGTCCTGATCGGCGCTTTAGGAAGCAAAAACACCATCCATTGGAGGGTCCCTGGCAAAGAATGCCCTCCCATACCTCAAGAAGGAGAGGTCGTCATTTTCGTAGATCACTTAGCCCGGGGCTTTAAGCCGCCCGGTTCTAAATTTTACTGGGACGTTTTAGCCGATTTTCAACTCCGCCCACAAGACACTGGCCCCAACTCTGTTACAAACATGTGTCACTTCCAAGTGCTCTGTGAGGTGTTCTTTCAAGAGGAGCCCACAGTGGAGTTTTTCAGAGACTGTTTCAATCTAAACCACCGTACTGAGTTTACTGATGGTTCCAATACGGAATTGGGTGGTGTGGCGATTCAGAAAAGGAAAGAGGTCACATACCCTCACGCGAAACTGCACAGCCACCCCAAAGAGTGGAATCAAACATGGTTCTATTGCAAAGACACCTCCCCTGCTGGTGAAAATCCTTTGCCTGGCTTTCGTCCGGAGCGGCTTAGCAATACACACCCCTTTTCGCAAAGGTTGACTGCCAAGGAGAGAAGCAAATACGCTCCTCAACTGTCCAAGCTCAGAGCCTTCATGGCCAATGGTTTAACAGGAGTTGATCTCGCTCACTGTTGGATATCGTGGAGCATACTGCCCCTTAGTCAGCGCTCCGGTTTGATGTGCGAGTATACTGGCAGTGTTGATGACCCACTGTGACATGCTAACATCCAGCTCACCGATGAAGAAATCACAGAGGCTGTGAATAAAATGCTGAATGAACCGGAACACGTCTGTGCTCGAACCGGCCTGCTTCCCTTCTGTGCCATCAACAAACCGCCAGCTGTAAGAGTGTGATTTTTCTTTTTACTGAACCTGTTATTGATATATCTGGTCATTGTTTAATATCAATGTCTGTTTAAACAGGGTAATGATCCGTTTTGGAGCAAGAAACTTCCACGGGAGAAGCCAGAAAAAATAGACAAACCGAAACGACCAACCCGGCCAAAGACTAAAGTCGTGAAACGGCCTGCTCACAAGAAGAAAACCACTGCCTCTTCTGATCCGGCCCCTGATGATGATGTGGGTAATCCAGACCTTGAGGTAGAGCTTGACTCACTTGGCTTATTTTTCATGCGCCTTATTGATGATGATATTTGTCAGGATGATGCCGAAGCCAGCCATGCTAATGCTGCAGAGGTAATTATTCTCTCTTCCGATTCAGACCCTTTGCCTTCACTAAAAATCCGTCAGGCAAACCGGAAGGTTAATTTTTCTCATCCTCTTGCTTACTTGGATCCCAAATTTCTTATGAAGACCAAACAACATGAAGCTCGCCGCACAACCTGTCACAGCGGCCAGGTAGTTACCTCCGCCGATTTACCGAACAGTCCGGTTCGGAAACGCCGTTCAGAGGCCTCTAATTTGCTTGTCAGTGCTTGTCCTAAAGCGGGCTATTTTCGTCAACCTCTTAATCCATCTGACTTCGATTATCAGGTTACTTCCTACTCATCCTCTGGCGAGTCATTGGCTACTCAGCTGCCACCACTCAAAATGGTGCTTGGGTAAGCTATACTTATCATAATATTTCCGGTACATCACCTTGGAACATATGCTGTATTTGACTTTGTTATTCCTTTCAGGGCCAAGCCTAGGCCGAGCAAGAAGGCTCGTCTGGATAAAGCGGCCGAGGAGGATGCCATCCCTGAACCGGGTAAAACACCAGATCTTGAAGTGGCTATTCCCGAAGATATACCCAATGATCCACCACAGCAAGATGGCGATTTTACTGCTGAAGAAAGGCCTATTGATACCTCAAGTCCTGTCAACCAGCCCACAAGCCCCATCCGGTTTGGAAGATCCACCAGTCCATCCCAGCCTGCTGACAAACCGACTGCGCCAGTGCAAACCGGTGATGCTAAGGATGATGAAGTTGTAATTCCTGGTATTGGCCATACAGAGCCCAGCAATCCTGTTGTTTTATCCAAGCATACCGCCAAAGAAGAATTTGCTGCCATGGGCAAAGGCAAGTGGAATGTTGACTTGGCAACCTATGCTGCTCTGAATGCCCAAGATCTTCATTCTGGCTACCTGAACCGGCTGTATACCAACCGTGATTATGAGGCTGGTCTGGTGAATATGATGAAAGAGAAATTTGAGGTAACTTCCATGTGCTTTTCCCTGCTTGGATATTTCAATCTTGTTAATTCTCCTAGCCCCCAAGGGCCGGTTTAGAATCTTCATTCAAACCGGGACTTGCTAGTATAAATCTCAATACTTCAGAATTCGCTGATGTAGCCCCCAAGGGCCGGTTCAACTTAGCGTAGTTAAACCGGGACTTTAAGTAATTGTCATCTTTATTTAAGCAAATAGCCATTAGCCCCCAAGTGCCAAGCTGAATACTTGTATTGATCTTGGGACTTTAGAATCTATTGAAAGATTAAGATCAAATATACATTAGCCCCCAAGGGCCAAGTACATAACTTGTTATGTGGTTGGTACTTCAATTGTTGTACTGCTTGCGGAATCATATATCCGTCTGTATGCAGGCTGAGCTGAAGACAAAAGAAAACCAAGTCGCCGATCTCCAAGAAAAATCTGAAATCCCAACAAGCTGAAACCTCCAAAGCAAAAGAGGAATTAACCAGCGCTTTAAGCGCCATGGAATAGCTTAAGGAGGGCTTCAAGAAAGAGCGGGCGGATTGGGCCAATGAAAAATCCGCTTTAACCAAACGAGCAGAAGATGCCGAGGCTGCACTGAAACTGGTGGTGGATGAACTGACCAGCATAAAGCGGCATGTGCATGCCATGACCGCTGCTATCTTTGGTAAGCTGGTTTGATTTCTGGATTGATTCGGCCGTCTTATAGAGTTGCCAGTTTGTTAACCCTTTGTGATATTTCAGGAACACGCATTGGTCACTTGGGGTCAGATGTGCGGAAGAAATTGAAAGCTGCCTACACATTGATCGAACAACTGTACACTGGTGCACATCGGATCATCTGTATTGCATCCCACAACAATCCGGCGCCCACTTTGATTCAGGACACTCTGAAGAGACTGTCGATGCTTCCTGCCCGGGTTGAAGACCTGAAGAAATCTGCTGCTCGAACCGGTGCGATTAATGCCTTAATCCGGGCAAAAGCTTGGGTGCCGGATTTTGATCCTATTGAAGCGGCTCAGGGCTATCCCAGCTTGAAGGAAGATGGGTCAGAGTTTAGTGAAGCGGATCTGCGAGCAATAAACCGGGAGGTGCGTCCGCTAGCTTGTCAATTGGTTGAAGAAGCAGACTTGTCTCATTATCAAGCCCAATATGACAACCAAAACAAGCGAGGAGCTGCACCAACTCCTGAAGCGGAAAATCTTATCCCTCCAATCCGTAAGCATACTTATGCTCCCGATATTGAACCGTCGTTGCTGATCCACGATGAAGCTGTCTTTCGAGCATTAATGGGAATCGACTGGACAACTGTTGATTTCCAGCCGCTGGGTAGAGAAGCTGAAGTTGAAGCGGCGCGGGATGACCCACAACCATCAGGCCAGGCTGGTGACCAAGCTTGAACCGGAAGCCGGTTTATACTGCCTCTCCATTGAAAAAACAATGATCTTATTTTGGGCACCATGTTGCCTTGTAATAGGCTAGCCGATACTGTTGATTTTGATATGCCTTCGTGGATAATTACTGCAACTTGTTCTTCCTTTGGGTGATGAACTTTCCAAAGTATTTTCTGCAATATAAAAAATCTTAAAGTGCCACCGCGGTTGTACCGTTAGGCGGAGTATGATGTCTGCATATATGAAATCAAAATATCTCAAATTTAAGCATATGCTCAAATCTTTGAGATACATAATACCTGCCGTCGTTGGGCATGAAGTTGGCTTAGCCAATCTTGAAGCGGAGGTTTATAAACCCACACTATTGGAGGAGATAGCAGCTCCTGTATATAATGCCGGTTTACCATGTAAACCGTGCTGGGTTATAATAAAACACCATGTTACTCCGTAATAGGATGTTAATAAAAAATCAAACCGGGCAAATAGTCTCCGGATTAAAAATGGACCGTGTTCCGTCGACTGACAGCTTGAACCAGCTTAAAACTTTGTCGGTTAAAAAAACGCAACAAAAAGAAAGAAATATCTATCAAAGAAAATTGTGAAGCAAAGGAAATGATAAAATTGTTTGCAAAAAGAGGCTTTATTTGAGCCGATCAGATGGCGTTACCATGGTCAGACACGACCAAGCTCCCGATAGGTGTAGCTATGGTTCAAGCCAGCCAGGTCCCCAAATGAAACCGTGGCATTTATGCCGATCAAGAGGCGTGGCAATGGTTCGGGTTCGACCAAGGCCCCAAGTGATTCTGTGGCCTTAGGCCGATCAAGAGGCGTGACTGGTTCAGACGTGACCAAGTCCCCAAGTGATCTGGTGGCTCTCGCCTATCAAGAGGTGTTGCATTGGTTCGGACACGACCAAGCCCCCAAGTGATATAACATGATGCTTTGAAAAGCTAACTCAAGGGGTAAACCGGAGGCCACTTTAGAACAACTCCGTGTAACCACACATGATGTAAAAGAACAGATGCCCCGCTTTAGCTGAGGTTCCGGTTTATTATATTTAATCATAATATATACATCGTCATAATATGTACATAAGTAGAGCCAATGGCTCAGGTATAGTAAGGCCGAAGATGAGCTATGTTCCACGGCCTGTTGGTCTCCTCTTCTAATGTACGTGAGTCTTTATGCTCTCGAATATCGATCAGATAGTATGACCCGCTATGCAGATTCTTGCTGACCACGAAAGGTCCCTCCCAAGGTGGGGATAACTTATGCATATCAGTCTGATCTTGGATGAGCCGAAGCACCAAATCTCCTTCCTGAAAGGTTCTGGTTCTGACTCGGCGACTGTGATAACGACGAAGATCCTATTGGTAAATCGCCGAGCGGGCGGCTGCTATGTCACGTTCTTCATCCAACAGGTCCAAAGCGTCTTGCCGTGCTGTCTCGTTTTCCGCTTCAACATAAGCCGCCACACGAGGTGAATCATGACGGATATCACTGGGGAGAACCGCCTCCGCTCCGTAGACCATTAAGAACGGTGTGTATCCTGTTGATCTGTTGGGTGTAGTATTGATGCTCCATAACACAGATGGTAACTCTTCTACCCAACAACCTGGTGTTCTCTGCAAAGGAACCATAAGCCAGGGCTTGATGCCTCTCAAGATCTCTTGATTAGCCCTTTCTGCTTGACCATTGGACTGTGGGTGTGCCACTAATGAAACGTCAAGCCGGATGTGCTCCCGTTCGCAGAACTCCTTCATGGCACCCTTGGACAAATTGGTACCATTATCTGTGATGATACTGTGTGGAAAGCCAAACCGGAAAATTACTTTTTTGATGAACTGAACCGCCGTGGCCACATCACACTTGCTAACAATATCCACCTCACGACGATATGCTGCCATGAGTGGGTCCTTGGAATCCCAAGTGTTAGACACTTGTTGAGCCATGAGGTCCGAGTCACCGAAGCACTTAACTCGACTTAGATTCATCTCCTTAGCCATCTGGAGACCATGGAGCAAGGCTTCATACTCAGCTGCTTTGTTAGTACAAGGGAACATTAAGCGGAGAACGTAACAAAACTTATCACCTCGTGGGGAAGTTAATACAACTCCAGCCCCCGAGCTTTCCAATTGCCTGGATCCGTCAAAATGGATGGTCCAATATGTGTGATCCGACTTTTCTTCAGGTGCTTGCAGTTCCGTCCAATCATTGATGAAATCAACAAGTGCTTGAGACTTAACCGCCGTCCGAGGCACATATTTCAACCCGTGCGGCCCAAGCTCTATAGCCCACTTGGCAATCCGGCCAGTCGCTTCCCGGTTGTGGATGATATCCCCCAAGGGAGCAGAACTGACCACCATAATGGGGTGCCCTTGGAAGTATTGCTTGAGCTTCCGGCTTGCCATAAAACTCCATATACCAGCTTCTGCCAATGCGGATACCTTTGCTTGGACTCAATGAGTACCTCGCTGATATAATAGACCGGACGTTGAACCGGATGCTCCTTGCCAGCCTCTTTTCGCTCCACCACAATAGCCACACTGACCGCCCGAGCATTAGCAGCAACATATAGCAGCAACGGCTCCTTGTCCATGGGAGCGGCGAGCACAGGCGGATTGGCCAATTGCCGCTTTAAGTCCTCAAATGCTTTGTCAGCAGCAGAACTCCAGACGAATTGATCCGTCTTCTTCAACATCTGATACAAAGGGATTGCCTTCTCACCAAGGTGGCTGATAAACCGGCTTAACACGGCAATCCGGCCTGCCAGGCGTTGAACATCGTTGATACACTTCGGTTTAGCCAGGGAGGTGATGGCTGTGATCTTCTCCAGATTAGCCTCGATTCCCCTGTTGGACACCAGAAAACCCAATAACTTGCCTGCCGGTACACCAAAGACACACAGGACGGATTAAGCATCATCTTGTACGTCCTTAGGTTATCAAAGGTTTCCTTCAAGTCGTCAACCAGAGTCTCCTTCTCCCTTGACTTAACCACGATATCATCCATGTAAGCATGTACATTACGACCAATCTGCTTGTGAAGACAATTTTGTACACACCGTTGATAAGTTGCCTGGGCACTCTTGAGCCCAAAGGGCATAGACACATAGCAGAAGGCTCCAAAGGGAGTTATGAATGCCGTCTTCTCCTGGTCCTTAACTGCCATTTTGATCTGATGATAGCCAGAATATACATCCAAAAAACTCAAACGCTCACAACCCACCGTAGCATCAATAATTTGATCAATACGGGGGAGGGCAAAAGGATCTGCTGGACAAGCCTTATTAAGATCTGTGTAATCCACACACATGCGCCAGGTGCCGTTTTTCTTAAGGACCAGCACCGGATTGGCAAGACACTCAGGGTGGAAAACTTCAATAAGAAAGCCAGCTGCTAAGAGCCTGGCTACCTCTTCTCCAATCGCCTTGCGTCTTTCTTCGTTAAACCGGCGGAGGAACTGTTTCACCGGTTTGTATTTAGGATCCACATTAAGGGTGTGCTCAGCGAGTTTCCTCGGTACACCTGGCATGTCAGAGGGCTTCCATGCAAAAATGTCCCGATTCTCACGGACGAACTCGATCAGCGCGCTTTCCTATTTCGGATCCAAGTTGGCACTGATGCTGAACTGCTTGGACGAATCGCCAGGCACGAAGTCCACAAGCTTAGTTTCAGCTGCCGATTTGAACTTCAGGGCCGGATCATGCTCCGTAGTTGGCTTCTTTAATGGAGTCATGTCCGCCGGATCAACATTGTCCTTATAATACTTTAGCTCCTCGGTGGCACAAACCGACTCTGCGTAGGCCGCATCTCCTTCCTCGCACTCCAAAGTGATTTTACGGCTTCCGTGAACCGTTATTGTCCCCTTGTGACCCGGCATCTTGAGCTACAAATACACGTAACAGGGCCGTGCCATAAACTTGGCGTAGGCCGGTCGCCCAAACAGGGCGTGATACGGACTTTGGATTTTCACCACTTCAAACGTCAATGTTTCCTACCTGGAATCATGATCATCTCCAAAGGCCACTTCCAGAGCTATCTTACCAACAGGATATGCTGACTTGCCAGGTACCACACTGTGGAACACCGTATTGGACGGTTTGAGATTTTTATCTGTTAGTCCCATACGACGGAAGGTCTCATAGTACAAGATATTAATGCTGCTCCCTCCATCCATGAGCACCTTGGTGAACTTGTAACCTCCCACCTGAGGCGCCACCACCAGAGCCAACTGACCCGGATTATCAACCTGGGGAGGGTGATCCTCTCTGCTCCATATGATTGGCTGTTCAGACCAGCGTAGATAACGGGGCACGGCCGGTTCAACAGAGTTGACTGCCCGCCTCTGAACCTTCCGGTCTCGCTTGTCCAAGCTAGTGGTGAAAACATGGTACTGCCCACTATTCAACTGCTTTGGATTGCTCTGGTAACCCGACTGTTGCTGCTGCTGGTTGTAACCACCCTGGTTGTTCTGATTATTTTGATTGTTATGTCCGCCCGGATTACCATTAAATCCTGAACCAGAATTTCCTCCACCGTATCCCGGCCCGGATCCTGAGCCACCGCCGGAGCCATGATCATACCGGAAAGCATTAGAATTCTTGAACTCCTGCATAATGAAGCAATCCTTCCAAAGGTGGTTTGCTGGCACCTCCTTCGTCCCATGCTTTGGACAGGGCTGGTTCAATAGATAATTTAAGCGGTCCGGGTTAGGGTTAGGTGCTCCACTGTGATTTGGCGGTTTACCCTTGCATCGCTGACCCTTGTCCTGTGTGTTGGTATTAGCCACGAAGTCCATGTTGCCATCCGCTTTACGCTTGCCTCCGTTACCGTTACCTGCCGAGTGGTGCTGTTGACCTTTGGAGTTGCTGTTCTTCTTTCCCTTCCCTGTCTTGTCATCATCAGACTCGGGATCCTTCGTACTATCAGAATCAGCATACTTTACCAAGGCAGCCATGAGGGTCCCCATGTCAGTGCAATGGCGCTTCATCCATCCTAATTTCAGCTTTAGGGGCCCAAACCGGCAATTGCCTTCTAGGGTTATAACCGCGGTGTCAGCGTTGATGCGGTCTGATGAATGCAGAACCTGTGAGACCCGGCGCACACAATGAGTCGTTGATTCTCCTTCCTCCTGGACACAGGCAGCTAAGTCCACTATTGACATAGGCTGCTTACATGTATCCTTGAAGTTATTGATAAATCGGGCTCGTAATTGGGCCCATGAACTGATAGAATTGGCCGGTAAGCTTTTCAACCAAGTGCGGGCCGTTCCTTCAAGCATCATGGTGAAGTACTTCGCACATGCCACATCATCCACATCAAGCATCTCCATGGCCATCTCATAGCTCTCCACCCATGTCTCTGGGGGTTGATCCGCCGTGTAATTTGGTACCTTGCGCGAGCCCTTGAAATCCTTGGGCAGGCGCACATTGTGTAAAGCGGGGACAAGGCAAGGAACCTCCAAACAACTAGAAGTAACACCAGGTTCGACCGAGATAGTTGGACGAACCGACGTAAGCTGCCGAGCCTGATACTGTGCGGCTAACTCGGCCTCCCTGCGCGCTCGGGCCCGGTCCACCACTTCCTGAGCGTTATCAGCACCACCCGCCGGGTTGTTGCCGCGGGGTGCTCCACATCGTTCATTACTTGACACTACCGGTTCATCCATATGCCTGCTATAGCTCCGGCTTGGACGAGGGGTTGAGTGGATCCGGTCGCGGCTGTACGAGTACGCTTCCTGTTGGACAATAGCTGTCCTAAGAAGCTCCTTGACCCGTCGCGTCTCTACCGCCTGCGGCGAGTCACCTTCAATTGGAATGGCCTCCAGCCGTGCAGCAGCGGCAACGAGATTGTCCATCGGGTTGGAGTAGTGACCCAGAGGTGTTGAAATAGCCTGAGGTATAACAGTGTTTTGACGAGGCAGATTCATCAGACGGGGCTGAACCGGTGCGCCGGTCCCAGGAGCTTCTGCCCGGTTTCCCTCCAGCGGATTACTGGTTCCTGCTCCTGGGGTGTTGAAAAGGTCTCTGGCCTCGAAAACCGAAGGCAAATAGGATCGGTACTTCCTCTTCATGACTTCATGCGATGCGTTCTGGTCCAACATGAGCCTGTAGGCTTGTGCGTCTAAAGCGGCCCGCTCTGTGGTCATCCTGGCATTCTTAGCTGCCAGGTCCGCCTTGGCCTGGGTGATCTGTTCCTTCACCTTTGCAATCTCCGCGTTGTGGACTTCCTGATCTGCTAGGTTAGCTTCTGCCATAAGCACAGCCAATGCATCAAATAGATCTGATAGAACTTGAGCCGGCGGGCGTGCAGAGCTTCCTGGCCCGGCAGCTGTCGCCGCTACTGAACCGGAGGTTATTGGCGCAACGGTCGAAGAATTAAGCGCTGATTGTGTTCCGGCCATGAATATTCCAACTCGGTTGGGTAGATCAGAGGGGTCCGGAATACTGTCGCCATCGGAATAGCCCCCAATCCGGCCATCTTGTAGCTGATATAGAGATTCGGTTTCTCTGGTTGATGACTCGTCGCTGGAATAAATGACGGTCTCGCCGCGAGATTCCGATCCATCCTCATAATTTCCTCCATGGATGACTCCCACGAAGGCACGCTTCACGGCCGGTTTAACCCGGGCGGATCGCGCACGCTGAGCCGTTTCGACGAGGTCGGTGCAGATGTCCGGCTCAGGGCCCGGTTCACCGATCTTGCCGATGAAAACGTGTATTCCACCAAAGGGGACCCGGTACCCGTACTCAACTGAGTCGGTCTCGGGGCCCCAGCCTGCATCATCGATGTAGAGCTTGCCGCGACAACTCTTAGTCATCCGGCCCACAACGTAGCCCTCGAGTCCTTCAAAGCGGCCCTCCAAGAACTTGAAACCATCGTGCGATAGCCCCACGGTGGGTGCCAACTGTCGTGGTTTTGTCACGGCAGATATCCTCATGAAAGGACTTAGTCATGGAACCATCGCAATGGGTTAGCTTGAAGGGGTTAAAGCGGACACAGGGATGCAAGAGAGTTTATACTAGTTCGGCCCCTTCGATGAAGGTAAAAGCCTACATCTAGTTGTGATGGAATTGATGGGGTTTCGATGACTAGGGAGCAAACAAGCTTCGCCTAAGTCTCGGGTTGTTGTCTCTCCTCTGAACCGCCGCCGGGTCGTCCCCTTATATACACGGGTGACGCCCGTCGGTTCACAGAGTCCCAATACCGGCTCATAGATGTGTCCGGTTTGGTCTCTACTTATTCCTAACTTACAATACAAGTTACATACCAACGCCGGTTTACTGCTACAGGCCTTGAACCGACTATGGGCCTTGAGCCCTCATCTGCCTTCTTGGGCTTTAACATAGTTAACTACTGACGAAGTTAACCCGGCCCAGATAGGCCGGTTTACGCCCAGTAGTGATATCCCCAACACATGCGGTAAGCTGTTTTTTCCTTTTACAGGGTATCAGTTTTTCATAGTTTGACTCCATGCGGGATCTAAGCTCCCTTACCTTTCACAGGATTGGCAGGTGATGTCTGGACAGATCAACTGTCCGTCTCCTTTGCCTGAAGGCCCAACGGACGCTCGCTTGGCGAAGCTGCTGGTCCCGGCACCCTACGTGGCCGGATAGGAGTGGCCGCCCAGGGCCAAGCCCTGGCAAAATCGTAAGTATCCGGATACCAGAGTAATTCATAGTATTCGTTTATTGCACAGCTTTCCCTTATGTCGAATATGTTTATGCAGCCCACCCAAAGACCGGCTCGACGCGTCGTCGAGCGGCTCACTGGACTCGTCGGATGTGAACTCGCTTCTGACGGCTTCCTCCCCCCACCCTACGGACGACACCGAAGCGTTGTCCCAACAGGTTCCAAGCCGGGAGGAGGTGGTCCTGGAGGCGCTGCAAGGCGACCTCCCAGACTCCAGGAGTAAAGTGGATGAAACCCCCCAGGGCTCCAAGTCCGGCTCTCGGCCAGACACTGCTCCGGAACTTTCAAAGGTTCCAGAGTCCGGCGGGGGACCTCCTTCCAAGAGGAGCAAGCCCACTGTGCCGGTGACCCCCGTCCAACCGGAGGTGCCGGACAATCTGTTGGAGGCTCTCCAAGGCGCCCCCATAGAGGAGGAGCACTGCACCATTATGAGTGCGGTGGTCCAGAAGGTTCAGTCCACCAAGAGCGGACTGACTGAAGCTTGTACTAGCCTTCTAACAGGCTTTGAGGTAAGTAAAGAATGTGTAAATAATATTACCGCATAGACAGTAGCCCCTGATGCTCTGTTTGGCATTCGGGAAGAAAAGCCAAATAGAGGATCAAATAAAATTCGCAGGAGTCTAACAAAAAGGAGTCAATATGCGTATGCAGGCTTCTATGCTTGCGTCCACCGCACTGACTGCGGAAGTGGACACACTAAAGTAGAGCCTCGAGCGGTCCGAGCAAGAGCTCGGGCGTGCCAAGAAGCAGCTCGAGGACAATGAAGGTAAGAAATACCTTGTTTAAATATATATAAAAAGATGCAATTGCAAAAAATGACAGGATTATCGCGGCTATTGTAGGGGCCACGTCTGAGGTGGCGACCCTTAAGCAAGCGCTGGTCGAGGCCGAGAAGAGGGCGGCCACGGAGCGCATCGAGCGGGAGAAGTAAGATGCTGAGGATGGCAAGGTACGACAAGAGCTCCAGGCTCTCATGGAAAAATATGAGAGTTTGGAGCTTGACTCAAAGACGCGAGCGTCCGAGCTCGCGGTGGCAATTGAAAATGCCAAGTCTGCCAAGGCCGAATCCCAGAAGACCCTCCAGGAGTTGGATGAGGTGAAGAAGATAGCGGCGGATAAGGCATTCTTTATGCAAAGCAAACACATAAATGTGAGTTACTTGTTACTTACCCGAATCCGGAGCTCTCCAGGAGCGTTCGCAGATCTTTCCCGGAGTGTGTTCGATGCCGCCGCATTCTATCGAGCCGAGGAGGGCAGCTCGACAGAGAAGGTGTTCTGGTCTCAGTATGCTGAGGCCGGACACCCCGTGCCCCTGAGCGACCAGCTGAAGCAACTAGTCGAGCTCCACAAGGCGGCCGAACAGGCCATGAAGGGCCTCATAGTTCGGCTGTGGCCTGGAGGGGCTCTGCCTGGGAGCTATTTCGGGTTGGTGGAGGCCTGTCCAAGGCTCGAAGTCATCAAGCACTCTGTCTGCATTGAAGGTGCCCGTAGGGCCCTTGCCCGTGCTAAGGTGCACTGGGGCAATCTGGATGCTGAGAAGCTTGTGAAGGACGGGCCACCGCCGCGGAAAGAGTATCGCAAGCCCGAGAATTATTATAAGGATGTTCTGAAGGGTGCCTGCCTTGTGGCGGATGAATGTTCTAGGGATGTAATTATTGAGTGAAACTTGCTCGTTTTGTCCTATGCGCTAAAAACTTGTTCATATGCGCTAAGCAATGCTGTTTTGAATTTAAAATATTACCTTCTGTGCGGCTGTTTATCAATTCTGAGAGATGGCAAGTCGTCGGCTTCTGCCCCCGTGCCGCTAGTGCTGGGGTGTTCGGGGATAAACCTGAGTGCTCTTTTTCCCATGTTTGGGTCCTTCGAGGGAGGCGCTCAGCCCAATGAACGAGGCAATCAGACTATAATGCGTGAACACTCTCACTTAGCCATAGAATTCTATAATTTTAAATTTCGGCGAAGCCCCTGGTATTCGGAAGACCGAGTTCGGGGCGCTATCCACGCCTTGGCCGGACAGAGCCGGCTCCTCTCTCTAAGCGGCATAAGTCTTTAGGGACTCGAAAAACCTCTCGAACAGCGACCAGCTCCCGCTTCATCATGACAGTCAATTTTAGCTTTCTCCACTGAGGTGCTCGACCCAGCTCAACTGGGGCACAATCACAGTGGTTCTCCTAGTGCCACCTTAGCCGATATAGAGCAACGTAAGGCACCAAAACATAGGAGACGGGCAAACCCAATTATTGACCCAAGACATGATTCAGAGCCGATGCATATAATGCTATAAGTTCGGGGTGCCGCACTTGTTAAAGTGTTTGGACTTCTCACACCATATTGAGGGGTACTTGATGGCGTGGAGATCATCTCCTCGAGCCATATGGATATGAAGGATGTAGTCCTCAATCCAGACCACAGGGTCTGTTGTTCCGTCGTATGCCTCTATGTTTACGGGCTTGAATCCCTCTGGAAATTCATGGTCCAGCACCTCATCGGTAAAACATAGGGTGTGTGCGGCACCCCTGTAGCTGGGTGTACCGCGTTGTTCGGATGTTTGTTGTGTTGCATTATATGCTGGGGCGCGCTTGTGTGGTCCATAGATGGATCTTGTTGCGCCGTCCTTTGGGTGCGAGCCCTCGCATGGGCCGCGTATTGTATTGTGAGCGGCATTGTATGCCGCTCTGTGTTGGTAGAGGGGTCGTCTATCCGACCAGGTGGCTGCTTTGATATTTGGTTGTGGGGGGTCTGAGGCCTCCTCATCGAATTCGGGTAGCAGCTTTCGCTTTGGGTCGCTCTTGGAGGGGCGATTGTCGCCGTACCTTGCTGCACTGTTGAGTATTTTACTCCATCTGATTTGGAGTGTGTCTTGCGTGGCCTTGAGCCTTTGCTTCTGCTTTTTAAGACTCCTCGCGGTGGCAACAAGCCTTTTACGGGCATTCTACTGCTCCGGGTGCCTGTCCGGCGTTATGTCGTCCGTACCATTATCCTAGATAGAATTTGTTTGTTCGGTTTGATTATACGGATTGCCGTTGTCCGGCAGCGGTTCGCCCTGCTCCAGCGCTGGGTCTGTGTGATCGCTATTTCTATCGAGGCGGGATTTGGGGCGGCGCTTGCGTCACCGCTTTGACTGCCTTTCGAGGGAACAAGCCTTCGGTGCGTCCTTCTGCTCCTCGTCATCATCTTGTTGGGGAACGTAGTAATTTCAAAAATTTTCCTACGCACACGCAAGATCATGGTGATGCATAGCAACGAGAGGGGAGAGTGTGATCTACGTACCCTTGTAGATCGACAGTGGAAGCGTTATGACAACGCGGTTGATGTAGTCGTACGTCTTCACGGCCCGACCGATCAAGCACCGAAACTATGGCACCTCCGAGTTTTAGCACACGTTCAACTCGATGACGATCCCCGTACTCCGATCCAGCAAAGTGTCGGGGAAGAGTTTCGTCAGCACGACGGCGTGGTGATGATCTTGATGTACTACTGTCACAGGGCTTCGCCTAAGCACCGCTACAATATTATCGAGGACTATGATGGCAGGGGGCGTCACACACGGCTAAGAATATGATCACGTGGATCAACTTGTGTGTCTCTGTGGTGCCCCTGCCTCCATATATAAAGGTTCAAGAGAGGAGGAGGCCGGCCGGCCCCTATGGCGCGCCAAGGAGGAGTCCTCCTCCTAGTAGGAGTAGGACTCCTACTAGGAGGGGGAAAGAAGTGGGGAGGGAGAAGGAAAGGGGGGCGCCGCCCCCCCTCTCCTAGTCCAATTCGGACCGGGGGGGGGGGAGGAGGCGCGCGGCCCACCTTTGGCTGCCCCTCTCTCTCACCACTAAGGCCCATATGGCCCATTACTTCTCCCGGGGGGGGTTCCGGTAACCCTCTGGCTCTCCGGTTTTCTCTGAAATCATCCGGAACACTTCCGGTGTCCGAATATAGCCGTCCAATATATCAATCTTTATGTCTCGACCATTTCAAGACTCCTCGTCATGTCCGTGATCACATCAAAATGTATAAACTCACAATATAACTGTCATCGAAACCTTAAGCGTGCGGACCCTACGGGTTCGAGAACAATGTAGACATGACCGAGACATGTCTCCGGTCAATAACCAATAGCGGGACCTGGATGCTCATATTGGCTCCTACATATTCTACAAAGATCTTTATCGGTCAGACCGCATAACAACATACGTTGTTCCCTTTGTCATCGGTATGTTACTTGCCCGAGATTCGATCGTCGGTATCCAATACCTAGTTCAATCTCGTTACCGGCAAGTCTCTTTACTCGTTCTGTAATACATCATCTTGCAACTAACTCATTAGTTGCATTGCTTGCAAGGCTTAAGTGATGTGCATTACCGAGAGGGCCCAGTGATACCTCTCCGACGATCGGAGTGACAAATCCTATTCTCGAAATACGTCAACCCAACATGTACCTTTGGAGACACCTGTAGAGCACCTTTATAATCACAAAGTGTTCCTCCGGCACACGGGAGTTACATAATCTCATAGTCATAGGAACATGTATAAGTCATGAAGAAAGCAATAGCAACATACTAAACGATCGGGTGCTAAGCTAATGGAATGGGTCATGTCAATCAGATCATTCAACTAATGATGTGATCCCGTTTAATCAGATGACAACTCTTTGTCCATGGTTAGGAAACATAACCATCTTTGATTAACGAGCTAGTCAAGTAGAGGCATACTAGTGACACTCTATCTGTCTATGTATTCACACATGTATTATGTTTCCGGTTAATACAATTCTAGCATGAATAATAAACTTTTATCATGATATAAGGAAATAAATAATAACTTTATTATTGCCTCTAGGGCATATTTCCTTCAGTCTCCCAGTTGCACTAGAGTCAATAATCTAGATTACACAGTAATGATTCTAACACCCATGGAGCTTTGGTGCTGATCATGTTTTGCTCGTGGAAGAGGCTTAGTCAATGGTTCTGCTACATTTAGCTCCGTATGTATCTTGCCAATCTCTATGTCTCCCACCTAGACTAGATCCCGGATGGAATTGAAGCGTCTCTTGATGTGCTTGGTTCTCTTGTGAAATCTGGATTCCTTTGCCAAGGCAATTGCACCAGTATTGTCACAAAAGATTTTCATTGGACCCGATGCACTAGGTATGACACCTAGATTGGATATGAACTCCTTCATCCAGAATCCTTCGTTTGCTGCTTCCAAAGCAGCTATGTACTCTGCTTCACATGTAGATCCCGCCACGATGCTTTGTTTTGAACTGCACCAACTGACAGCTCCACCGTTTAATGTAAACACGTATCCGGTTTGCGATTTAGAATCGTCCTGATGAGTGTCAAAGCTTGCATCAACGTAACTGTTTACAATGAGCTCTTTGTCACCTCCATATACGAGAAACATATCCTTAGTCCTTTTCAGGTATTTCAGGATGTTCTTGACCGCTGTCCAGTGATCCACTCCTGGATTACTTTGGTACCTCCCTGCTAAACTTATAGCAAGTCACACATCAGGTCTGGTACACAGCGTTGCATACATGATAGAGCCTATGGCTGAAGCATAGGGAACATATTTCATTTTCTCTCTATCTTCTGCAGTGGTCGGGCATTGAGTCTGACTCAACTTCACACCTTGTAACACAGGCAAGAACCCTTTCTTTGCTTGATCCATTTTGAACTTCTTCAAAATCTTGTCAAGGTATGTGCTTTGTGAAAGTCCAATTAAGCGTTTTGATCTATCTCTATAGATCTTTATGCCTAATATGTAAGTAGCTTCACCGAGGTCTTTCATTGAAAAACTCTTATTCAAGTATCCCTTTATGCTATCCAGAAATTCTGTATCATTTCCAATCAGTAATATGTCATCTACATATAATATCAGAAATGCTACAGAGCTCCCACTCACTTTCTTGTAAATACAGGCTTCTCCGAAAGTCTGTATAAAACCAAATGCTTTGATCACACTATCAAACCGTTTATTCCAACTCCGAGAGGCTTGCACCAGTCCATAAATGGATCGCTGGAGCTTGCATACTTTGTTAGCTCCCTTTGGATCGACAAAACCTTCCGGTTGCATCATATACAACTCTTCTTCCAGAAATCCATTCAGGAATGCAGTTTGGACATCCATCTGCCAAATTTCATAATCATAAAATGTGGCAATTGCTAACATGATTCGGACAGACTTAAGCATCGCTACGGGTGAGAAGGTCTCATCGTAGTCAATCCCTTGAACTTGTCGAAAACCTTTTGCGACAAGTCGAGCTTTGTAGACAGTAACATTACCGTCAGCGTCAGTCTTCTTGAAAATCCATTTATTCTCAATTGCTTGCCGATCATCGGGCAAGTCAACCAAAGTCCATACTTTGTTCTCATACATGGATCCCATTTCATGGCTTCAAGCCATTTTGCGGAATCTGGGCTCACCATCGCTTCTTCATAGTTCATAGGTTCATCATGATCTAGCAGCATGATTTCCAAAATAGGATTGCCGTACCACTCTGGCATGGTTCTCACTCTGGTTGATCTACGAGGTTCGGTAGTATCTTTTCCTGAAGTTTCATGATCATTATCATTAGCTTCCTCACTAATTGGTGTAGGTGTCGCAGAAACAGTTTTCTGTGATGTACTACTTTCCAATAAGGGAGCAGGTACAGTTACCGCATCAAGTTCTACTTTCCTCCCACTCACATCTTTCGAGAGAAACTCCTTCTCCAGAAAGTTTCCGAATTTAGCAACAAAAGTCTTGCCTTCGGATCTGTGATAGAAGGTGTATCCAATAGTTTCCTTTGGATATCCTATGAAGACACATTTCTCCGATTTGGGTTCGAGCTTATCAGGTTGAAGCTTTTTCACATAAGCATCGCAGCCCCAAACTTTCAGAAACGACAACTTTGGTTTCTTGCCAAACCATAGTTCATAAGGTGTCGTCTCAACGAATTTCGATGGTGCCCTATTTAACGTGAATGCGACCGTCTCTAAAGCATAACCCCAAAACGATAGCGGTAAATCAGTAAGAGACATCATAGATCGCACCATATCTAGTAAAGTACGATTACGACGTTCAGACACACCATTACGCTGTGGTGTTCCGGGTGGCGTGAGTTGCGAAACTATTCCGCATTGCTTCAAATGTACACCAAACTCGTAACTCAAATATTCTCCTCCACGATCAGATCGTAGAAACTTTATTTTCTTGTTACGATGATTTTCAACTTCACTCTGAAATTCTTTGAACTTTTCAAATGTTTCAGACTTATGTTTCATTAAGTAGATATACCCATATCTGCTTAAGTCATCTGTGAAGGTGAGAAAATAACGATATCTGCCACGAGCCTCAATATTCATTGGACCACATACATCTGTATGTATGATTTCCAACAAATCTGTTGCTCTCTCCATAGTACCGGAGAATGGTGTTTTAGTCATCTTGCCCATGAGGCATGGTTCGCAAGTACCAAGTGATTCATAATCAAGTGGCTCCAAAAGTCCATCAGTATGGAGTTTCTTCATGCGCTTTACACCGATATGACCTAAACGGCAGTGCCACAAATAAGTTACACCATCATTATCAACTCTGCATCTTTTGGCTTCAACATTATGAATGTGTGTATCACTACTATCGAGATTCAATAAGAATAGACCACTTTTCAAGGGTGCATGACCATAAAAGATATTACTCATATAAATAGAACAACCATTATTCTCTGATTTAAATGAATAACTGTCTCGCATTAAACAAGATCCAGATATAATGTTCATGCTCAACGCTGGCACCAAATAACAATTATTTAGGTCTAATACTAATCCCGAAGGTAGATGTAGAGGTAGCGTGCCGACCGCGATCACATCGACTTTGGAACCGTTTCCCACGCGCGTCGTCACCTCGTCCTTAGCCAATCTTCGCTTAATCCGTAGTCCCTGTTTCGAGTTGCAAATATTAGCAACAGAACCAGTATCAAATACCCAGGTGCTACTGCGAGCATTAGTAAGGTACACATCAATAACATGTATATCACATATACCTTTGTTCACCTTGCCATCCTTCTTATCCGCCAAATACTTGGGGCAGTTCCGCTTCCAGTGACCAGTCTGCTTGCAGTAGAAGCACTCAGTTTCAGGCTTAGGTCCAGACTTGGGTTTCTTCTCTTGAGCAGCAACTTGCTTGCCGTTTTTCTTGAAGTTCCCCTTCTTCTTCCCTTTGCCCTTTTTCTTGAAACTAGTGGTCTTGTTGACCATCAACACTTGATGCTCCTTTTTGATTTCTACCCCCGCAGTTTTCAGCATTGCGAAGTGCTCGGGAATAGTCTTATTCATCCCTTGCATATATAGTTCATCACGAAGCTCTTGTATCTTGGTGGCAGTGATTGGAGAATTCTGTCAATGACGCAATCATCTGGAAGATTACCTCCCATCTGAATCAAGTTATTATTATACCCAGACATTTTGAGTATATGCTCACTGACAGAACTGTTCTCCTCCATCTTGCAGCTATAGAACTTATTGGAGACTTCATATCTCTCAATCTGGGCATTTGCTTGAAATATTAACTTCAACTCCTGGAACATCTCATATGCTCCATGACGTTCAAAACGTCGTTGAAGTCCCGATTCTAAGCCGTAAAGCATGGCATACTGAACTATCGAGTAGTCATCAGCTTTGCTCTACCAGACGTTCATAACATCTGGTATTGCTCCAGCAGCAGGCCTGGCACCCAGCGGTGCTTCCAGGACGTAATTCTTCTGTGCAGCAATGAGGATAATCCTCAAGTTACGGACCCAGTCCGTGTAATTGCTACCATCATGTTTCAACTTTGCTTTCTCAAGGAACGCATTAAAATTCAACGGAACAACAGCACGGGCCATCTATCTACAATCAAACATACATAAGCAAGATACTATCAGGTACTAAGTTCATGATAAATTTAAGTGCAATTAATCAAATTACTTAAAGAACTCCCACTTAGATAGACATCCCTGTAATCCTCTAAGTGATCACATGATCCAAATCAACTAAACCATGTCCGATCATCACGTGAGATGGAGTAGTTTCATTGGTGAACATCACTATGTTGATCATATCTACTATATGATTCACGCTCGACCTTTCGGTCTCCGTGTTCCGAGGCCATATCCGTATATGCTTGGCTCGTCAAGTATAACCTGAGTATTCCGCGTGTGCAACTGTTTTGCACCCGTTGTATTTGAACGTAGAGCCTATCACACCCGATCATCACGTGGTGTCTCAGCACGAAGAACTTTCGCAACGGTGCATACTCAGGGAGAACACTTCTTGATAATTTTAGTGAGAGATCATCTTATAATGCTACCGTCAATCAAAGCAAGATAAGATGCATAAAAGATAAACATCACATGCAATCAATATAAGTGATATGATATGGCCATCATCATCTTGTGCCTGTGATCTCCATCTCCGAAGCACCGTCATGATCACCATCGTCACCGGCGCGACACCTTGATCTCCATCGTAGCATCGTTGTCGTCTCACCAATCTTATGCTTCCACGACTATCGCTACCGTTTAGTGATAAAGTAAAGCATTACTGCGTGATTGCATTGCATACAATAAAGCGACAACCATATGGCTCCTGCCAGTTGCCGATAACTCAGTTACAAAACATGATCATCTCATACAATAAAATCAGCATCATGTCTTGACCATATCACATCACAACATGCCCTGCAAAAACAAGTTAGACGTCCTCTACTGTGTTGTTGCAAGTTTTACGTGGCTGCTACGGGCTTAAGTAAGAACCAATCTTACCTACGCATCAAAACCACAACGATAGTTTGTCAAGTTGGTGCTGTTTTAACCTTCGCAAGGACCGGGCGTAGCCACACTCGGTTCAACTAAAGTTGGAGAAACTGTCACCCGCAAGCCACCTATGTGCAAAGCACGTCGGGAGAACCGGTCTCGCGTAAGCGTACGCGTAATGTCGGTCCGGGCCACTTCGTCCAACAATACCGCCGAACCAAAGTATGACATGCTGGTAAGCAGTATGACTTATATGGCCCACAACTCACTTGTGTTCTACTCGTGCATATAACATCAACACATAAAACCTAGGCTCGGATGCCACTGTTGGGGAACGTAGTAATTTCAAAAAATTTCCTACGCACACGCAAGATCATGGTGATGCATAGCAACGAGAGGGGAGAGTGTGATCTACGTACCCTTGTAGATCGACAGCGGAAGCGTTATGACAACGCGGTTGATGTAGTCGTACGTCTTCATGGCCCGACCGATCAAGCATCGAAACTACGGCACCTCCGAGTTTTAGCACACGTTCAGCTCGATGACGATCCCCGGACTCCGATCCAGCAAAGTGTCGGGGAAGAGTTCCGTCAGCACGACGGCGTGGTGACGATCTTGATGTACTACTGTTGCAGGGCTTCGCCTAAGCACCGCTACAATATTATCGAGGACTATGGTGGCAGGGGGCGCCGCACACGGCTAAGAATATGATCACGTGGATCAACTTGTGTGTCTTTGTGGTGCCCCTGCCTCCGTATATAAAGGTTCAAGAGAGGAGGAGGCCGGCCGGCCCCTATGGCGCGCCAAGGAGGAGTCCTCCTCCTAGTAGGAGTAGGACTCCTACTAGGAGGGGGAAAGAAGTGGGGAGGGAGAAGGAAAGGGGGGCGCCGCCCCCCCTCTCCTAGTCCAATTCGGACCAGGGGGGAGGAGGCGCGCGGCCCACCTTTGGCTGCCCCTCTCTCTC
>NC_041380.1:56097041-56142513 GCF_002162155.2 Triticum dicoccoides | reverse complement strand
TCCAATATATCAATCTTTATGTCTCGACCATTTCGAGACTCCTCGTCATGTCCGTGATCACATCTGGGACTCCGAACAACCTTCGGTACATCAAAACGTATAAACTCATAATATAACTGTCATCGAAACCTTAAGCGTGCGGACCCTACGGGTTCGAGAACAATGTAGACATGACCGAGACATGTCTCCGGTCAATAACCAATAGCGGGACCTGGATGCCCATATTGGCTCCTACATATTCTACGAAGATCTTTATCGGTTAGACCGCATAACAACATACGTTGTTCCCTTTGTCATCGGTATGTTACTTGCCCGAGATTCGATCGTCGGTATCCAATACCTAGTTCAATCTCGTTACCGGCAAGTCTCTTTACTCGTTCTGTAATACATCATCTCGCAACTAACTCATTAGTTGCATTGCTTGCAAGGCTTAAGTGATGTGCATTACCGAGAGGGCCCAGAGATACCTCTCCGACGATCGGAGTGACAAATCCTATTCTCAAAATACGTCAACCCAACATGTACCTTTGGAGACACCTGTGGAGCACCTTTATAATCACCCAATTACGTTGTGACGTTTGGTAGCACACAAAGTGTTCCTCCGGCACACGGGAGTTACATAATCTCATAGTCATAGGAACATGTATAAGTCATGAAGAAAGCAATAGCAACATACTAAACGATCGGGTGCTAAGCTAATGGAATGGGTCATGTCAATCAGATCATTATACTAATGATGTGACCCCGTTTAATCAGATGACAACTCTTTGTCCATGGTTAGGAAACATAACCATCTTTGATTAACGAGCTAGTCAAGTAGAGGCATACTAGTGACACTCTATCTGTTTATGTATTCACACATGTATTATGTTTCTGGTTAATACAATTCTAGCATGAATAATAAAATTTTATCATGATATAAGGAAATAAATAATAACTTTATTATTGCCTCTAGGGCATATTTCCTTCACATCTTTTGGTGCGTCCACCATGTATACATGATATGACGAGGTGGCGTTCCAGGGCCCAATAGGCGCTGGTTTTTCATCGTCTCCATCATCGGCGTCCATACCGTCGATGTCTTCGGAGTCGAAGTCGAGCATGTCAGTTAAATCGTCGACAGTGGCTACAAAGTGGGTGGTGGGTGGGCTTTTAATTTCTTCATCGTCCGTATCCCAACCTTGCTGACCGTAATCTGGCCAGGGTTCTCCTGATAAAGAGAGAGACTTCAGTGTCTTCAGAATATCGCCGAAAGGCGAGTGCTGAAAGATGTGCGCGGCAGTAAACTCCATGATCGGCGCCCAATCGGATTCGATCGGCAGGGGCGCGGAGGGTTCGGAGTCCAGCTCCTTGGAGTCACGAGTCTCGCAGAGTGCGGGGCTGGTGTTTGGCTCGATCGCCGTTGGGATCGCAGCCCCCGAGGTGGCGTCCAACCACCCATCCTCGATCGGCACAGTTGGCTCCGAATTAAGGGTCGAAGCCGATGCGGGTGCGGCCTCCAGGGCACTGTTCGGCGGCAGAGCTAGATCATGCTCGTCGTGACAGTCCGGCGCGCTCGGCAGTGGCTCGAATCCATCGAAGATCAAGTCCCCGCGGATGTCAGCCGTGTAGTTTAAGCTTCCAAATCTGACCTGACGGCCAGGGGCATAGCTTTCAATCTGCTCTAGATGGCCAAGTGAATTGGCCCACAGTGCGAAGCCGCCGAAGGCGAAGATCTGTCCGGGGAGGAAGGTCTCACCCTGGACTGCATTGCTATTGATGATCGTAGGAGCCATCGAGCCTGATGGCGCTGACACAGAGGAACTCTCAATGAAAGCACCAATGTCGGTGTCAAAACCGGCGGATCTCGGGTAGGGGGTCCCGAACTATGCGTCTAGGCCGGATGGTAACAGCAGGCAAGGGACACGAAGTTTTACCCAGGTTCGGGCCCTCTCGATGGAGGTAAAACCCTACGTCCTGCTTGATTAATATTGATGATATGGGTAGTACAAGAGTAGATCTACCACGAGATCGGAGAGGCTAAACCCTAGAAGCTAGCCTATGGTATGATTGTTGTTGTGTATGTTGTCCTACGGACTAAAACCCTCCGGTTTGTATAGACACCGGAGAGGGTTAGGGTTACACAAAGTCGGTTACAATGGTAGGAGATCTGCATATCCGTATCACCAAGCTTGCCTTCCACGCCAAGGAAAGTCCCTTCCGGACACGAGACGAAGTCTTCAATCTTGTATCTTCATAGTCCAGGAGTCCGGCTGAAGGTATAGTCCGGCCATCCGGACACCCCCTAATCTAGGACTCCCTCAATGGCGCTGAACAGTATGTCTATACTGGCGCCTCCTCAGTGTTTGAGCGTCATGAGTCGGTGCCTGAATTGCCATCTCAACGTATTATGGACGACCTTCCGGTAGTAAAGAAGTGTAGGAAGAGAGCGAGGAAAGGCAAAAAAGCTGATTCTATGATCCAGCTGCCTCAGCAGCCTCGGCTTCAGGACCGTATAGATATCCCCTATGCGGATAAATGGCATATCCCCGGTCAACCAATCCTACCTGCAATAGCGCTACAGGCCAGATTCAGCGATCTAAGGAGACTTCATGACAATGTGCTGCGGGTAGAGAAAGGCCTCATCGCCTCGAAAGATCTAGGATACCCACTCTACGTGGTTAATGTTCCGCAGAAAATGTCGTACGTCGATAGCTTCCTCGCGGATAAGTTCTTCCTCCGATTGGATTACATATTCGACATGTTTCACGTGAAGAAGCTGGATTTTACGTTTGTCCGCCTTTATGCCTTGCACATGAACTACATCATCGGGGTTGAGCAGATATCTCATATCTGTGTCGCTGACCCGTACTACATGCACGAGGGCTTCTTGGGAGTCTGTGCAAAGAACCGTGAATACGCGAGGGACTACATCATCAATTTCATGCTCGCCAATAAGGACAAGGAGGCGATTCTCGTGCCTTATCATCCCGTGTAAGTCATCCGCACTGCTATCCTTCCTTTGATTTCAATCATTCATCTGCACGGTGGAGGCTAATTAATTTGAGGTGTACTTATTTTGCGCAGTGGCGGGCGCGCCGTTCTCATCATCCTCTACCCCCGATTCTCAAACGCTCTTTACTTGGACTCGTCGAAGAACATTCACAAAAAGGATTACACCCACATCAAGGATGTTCTCGACAGTGCTATGTTTTACTACCAAGCAAGGGGTGGAGAGGTCAGGGACAAGAAGACAAGGGGCGGCAGGGCCGCCTTCGGCCATAAGACCGACTTCTGCTGCATCCAGCAACCGAGCGATTCTCTTAATGATGGATTCTATGTCCTACACCACATGCTGGAGTACAGACGGGATCACCAGAACCTTCGCATGTCACCTAGATCCAGCGATGCCCATATTCTGCAATGGGCAAAGGACATAGGAGATAACGAGGATCATCGACTTCGAGCTGAGTTCTATAACATCCAGCGCGAACTTTCCCAAATCATCATGAAGGAGGTCGCCGGAAAAACAGGGATGTTCTACGGAGAAGGACAAATGTCGTGGGAAGACGTCCGAACATGGATAGCCTCTCAGCGTCTCGACATGAAGCCTTTCACTAAGCTCAAGGACTATCTCCCTGACTTGGATGGATGGAACGACATGTTGGAGTGATTGTCGATATATGACAATGTGTCCATTTAGTCCATACTTTTTGTATGAAAACCTTTGAGTTATGCATGGTGAAACTTTATTTGTGATGTAATTAAACCGTCCTCCTCCTCGACTAGCGAAAATCTCTCTAGTTAGGGCATTTTGGGGGTACGATGAACTTTGTTATTTATGCTTATGATATGTTGTTTCTATTTTTGCCAAGTCTGTCTCTTTCTGTTGCTCAACTATATATGTTGCATATCATCGACTCATGTGACGATGCAGGTGCATAGATCATAGATGGCGAAGAAGTGCTACGCCAGGAGTATATATACGATAAGTGGCCGGAGTGTCAGGCCCAGGTGTACCGGTTTCTGGTTTCCGAGCGACAGGCAGTAGTTAGTTTAGGTTCACGCTAATGCGAGAGAGGGATACGAACTCATGTACTCAAAGTGATAGCTCTTCTCGCGTATATCATTGTTTAGATGGATGACGATGTATTTGCAAGTAACCGAGACTTGTATCGCTATTTTCAAGATGATGACGAGAGACCACTTTGTGTTGGATGATGATTATGATGATGACATGATTTGATGTGATTAATTGTATGTATATGCTATTATTACATTTGTATGTGTATGATATGCTAAAGATTACTGTATAAAGCCTATTCAAATACAAAACAAATATGCAGGAAAAAAACTAATAAAACTAGTAGTAGCGAGGGGGAAAAATTTAGCAGTAGCGCCGCCTTATCAGTAGCGCTTCCCAGTAAACAACACTGCATATAATATCAGTAGCGCCCTTTTCTAAAGAGCGCTACAGCTATTCATGTATAGCATTAGCGACAACAGGCGCTACTGCTATACGTTAGCTGTAGCGCCTTATTAGTAGCGCCGGTCCCCGCGGTACTAATAGGCCCAAAACCCGCGCTGCTGCTAGGCTTTTCCCTAGTAGTGTTTCATTAGTATTCTCTTCATCCTCTATTTGTTTTCTTTTTTTTATGTAATTGGCAATATAAGGATTTTAAATGCAATTCACCGCACAATACATATAAATTTCTTCTAGATCAAAATTAAGAACTCTATAAAGGGCAAATTCTGGAATAACCTTACTTATACGTTTCATTTATTCATAACCCAAGAGAAAACTAAGTTCATTATGATGTGCAAGAGAAATCAGGTCATCACAATTTTTGGACACGATACGATCATGAAACAATTTGCATTGGGTACTGAAATGATCACGTTCATTGCAAAGTTCACAGGTACGGCTAAGAAAATTTAAATTTTCAGCACAAATATCTAGCCTTTCTTGCAACAGTTTAGTTTCTAAATGCTTATGCCTCTTGCAATATCTATCTTCCCTATTTGGTGTGTACTTGCAAACCCAATGCACTCCACAAAAATTTACATGTCTATAGGAGACATTTTCATCATAACTAGTGCAATCATCATTAGTACTATGGATGATCAAAGAGTTCATACTAACAACACTGCAATCATGCTCATCATTCAAAGATTTAGTGCCAAACATTTTATAGACTTCTTCTTCTAGCACTTGAGCACAATTTTCCTTTTCATCATACTTACGAAAGATATTAAAAAGATGAAGCGTATGAGGCAAACTCAATTCCATTTTTTGCAGTTTTCTTTTATAAACTAAACTAGTGATAAAACACGAAACTAAAAGATTCGATTGCAAGAGCTAAAGATATACCTTCAAGCACTCACCTCCCCGGCAACGGCGCCGTAAAGGAACTTGATGTCTACTACACAACCTTCTTCTTGTAGACATTGTTGGGCCTTCAAGTGCAGAGGTTTGTAGGACAGTAGCAAATTTCCCTCAAGTGGATGACCTAAGGTTTATCAATCCGTAGGAGGCGTAGGATGAAGATGGTCTCTCTCAAGCAACCCTGCTACCAAATAACAAAGAGTCTCTTGTGTCCCCAACACACCCAATACAACGGTAAATTGTATAGGTGCACTAGTTCGGCAAAGAGATGGTGATACAAGTTGTGTATGGATGGTAGATAAAGGTTTTTGTAATATGAAAATATAAAAACAGCAAGGTAACTAATGATAAAAGTGAGCACAAACGGTGTTGCAATGCATTGAAACAAGGCCTAGGGTTCATACTTTCACTAGTGTAAGTTCTCTCAACAATAATAACATAATTGGATCATATAACTTTCCCTCAACATGCAACAAAGAGTCACTCCAAAGTCACTAATAGCGGAGAACAAACAAAGAGATTATGCTAGGGTACAAAACCACCTCGAAGTTATCCTTTCTGATCGATCTATTCAAGAGTCTGTAGTAAAATAACATGAAGCTATTCTTTCCGTTCAATCTATCATAGAGTTCGTACTAGAATAACACCTTAAGACACAAATCAACCAAAACCCTAATGTCACCTAGATACTCCAATGTCACCTCAAGTATCCTTGGGTATGATTATACGATATGCATCAGACAATCTCAGATTCATCTATTCAAACCAACACAAAGTACTTCAAAGAGTGCCCCAAAGATTCTACCGGAGAGTCAAGACGAAAATGTGTGCCAAACCCTATGCATAGGTTCATGGGCGGAACCCGCAAGTTGATCACCAAAACATACATCAAGTGGATCAATAGAATACCCCATTGTCACCGCGGGTATCCCACGCAAGACATACATCAAGTGTTCTCAAATCCTTAAAGACTCAATCCGATAAGATAACTTCAAAGGGAAAACTCAGTCCATTACAAGAAAGTAGAGGGGGAGAAACATCATAAGATCCAACTATAATAGCAAAGCTTGTGATACGTCAAGATCGTACCACCTCAAGAACACGAGAGAGAGAGAGAGAGAGATCAAAAACATAGCTACTGGTACATACCCTCAGCCCCGAGGGAGAACTACTCCCTCCCCGTCATGGAGAGCACCGGGATGATGAAGATGGCCACCGGAGAAGGATTCCCACTCCGTCAGGGTGCCAGAACGGGTCTAGATTGGTTTTCGGTGGTTACAGAGGCTTGCGGGGGCGGAATTCCCGATCTATTGTGCTCCCTCATGTTTTTAGGGTATATGGGTATATATGGGAGGAAGAAGTACGTCGGTGGACCTCCGGGCTGTCCAGGAGGCAGGGGGCGCGCCCAGGGGGGGTGGGCGCGGCCCCAACCCTCGTGGGCAGCCCAGGACTCTCCTGGTCCAACTCCGATACTCCGTGGGCTTCTTCTGGTCCAAAAATAAGTTCTGTGAAGTTGTAGGTCAATTGGGCTCCATTTGATTTTCCTGTTGGGGAACGTAGCATAAATTCAAAATTTTCCTACGTGTCACCAAGATCTATCTATGGAGTCATCTAGCAACGAGGGAGGAGTGGATCTACATACCCTTGTAGATCGCGCGCGGAAGCGTTCAAGAGAACGGGGTTGATGGAGTCGTACTCGTCGTGATCCAAATCACCGATGATCCTAGCGCCGAACGGACGGCACCTCCGCGTTCAACACACGTACGGAGCAGCGATGTCTCCTCCTTCTTGATCCAGCAAGGGGGAAGGAGAGGTTGATGGAGATCCAACAACAGGACGGCGTGGTGGTGGAAGTAGCGGGATTCCAACAGGGCTTCGCTAAGCGCTGCGGGAGGAGGGAGATGTGTCATGGGAGGGAGAGGGAGGCGCCAGGGCTTAGGTATGGTTGCCCTCCCTTCCCCCCACTATATATAGGGCCAAGGGAGAGGGGGAGGGCGCAGCCTTGACCCTTCCTCCAAGGAAGGGTGCGGCCAAGGGGGGGGGGGAGGAGTCCATCCTCCCCAAGGCACCTCGGAGGTGCCTTCCCCTTTTAGGACTCTCCCCTCCTCTTGTCCCTTTGGCGCATGGGCCTCTAGGGGCTGGTGCCCTTGGCCCATATAGGACAAGGCGCACCCCCTACAGCCCATGTGGCCCCCCGGGGCAGGTGGCCCCACCCGGTGGACCCCGGGACCCTTCCGGTGGTCCCGGTACAATACCGGTGACCCCGAAACTTGTCCCGATGGCCGAAATAGCACTTCCTATATATAAATCTTTACCTCCGGACCATTCCGGAACTCCTCGTGACATCCGGGATCTCATCCGGGACTCCGAACAACTTTCGGGTTACCGCATACTAATATCTCTATAACCCTAGTGTCATCGAACCTTAAGTGTGTAGACCCTACGGGTTTGGGAGACATGCAGACATGACCGAGATGACTCTCCGGTCAATAACCAACAGCGGGATCTGGATACCCATGTTGGCTCCCACATGTTCCACGATGATCTCATCGGATGAACAACGATGTCAAGGACTTAATCAATCCCGTATACAATTCCCTTTGTCTATCGGTACGATACTTGCCCGAGATTCGATCGTCGGTATCCCGATACCTTTGTTCAATCTCGTTACCGGCAAGTCTCTTTACTCGTTCCGTAACACATCATCCCGTGATCAACTGCTTGATCACATTGTGCACATTATGATGATGTCCTACCGAGTGGGCCCAGAGATACCTCTCCGTCACACGGTGTGACAAATCCCAGTCTTGATTCGTGCCAACCCAACAGACACTTTCGAAGATACCCGTAGTGCACCTTTATAGTCACCCAGTTACATTGTGGCGTTTGGCACACCCAAAGCACTCCTACGATATCCGGGAGTTGCACAATCTCATGGTCTAAGGAAATGATACTTGACATTAGAAAAGCTTTAGCATACGAACTACACGATCTAGTGCTATGCTTAGGATTGGGTCTTGTCCATCACATCATTCTCCTAATGATGTGATCCTGTTATCAACGACATCCAATGTCCATGGTCAGGAAACCGTAACCATCTATTGATCAACGAGCTAGTCAACTAGAGGCTTACTAGGGACATGGTGTTGTCTATGTATCCACACATGTATCTGAGTTTCCTATCAATACAATTCTAGCATGGATAATAAACGATTATCATGAACAAGGAAATATAATAATAATCAATTTATTATTGCCTCTAGGGCATATTTCCAACAGTCTCCCACTTGCACTAGAGTCAATAATCTAGTTCACATCAATATGTGATTAACACTCAAGGTCACATCCCCATGTGACTAACACCCAAAGAGTTTACTAGAGTCAATAATCTAGTACACATTTACCATGTGATTAACACTCGATGAGTTCTGGGTTTGATCATGTTATGCTTGTGAGAGAGGTTATAGTCAACGGGTCTGAACCTTTCAGATCCGTGTGCGCTTTACAAATCTCTATGTCATCTCCTAGATGCAGCTACCACGCTCTATTTGGAGCTATTCCAAATAACTGTTCTACTATACGAATCCAGTTTACTACTCAAAACAATCTGGATTAGTGTCAAAGCTTGCATCGGCGTAACCCTTTACGACGAACTCTTTTACCACCTCCATAATCGAGAAAATTCCTTAGTCCACTAGTTACCAAGGATAACTTTGACCGCTGTCCTGTGATCCATTCTTGGATCACTCTTGTACCCCTTGACTGACTCATGGCAAGGCACACTTTAGGTGCGGTATACAGCATAGCGTACTGTAGATCCTATGTCTTAAGCATAGGGGACGACCTTCGTCCTTTCTCTCTATTCTACCATGGTCGAGCTTTAAGTCTTAACTTCATACCTCACAACTCAGGCAAGAACTCCTTCTTTGACTAATCCATCTTGAACACCTTCAAGATCATGTCAAGGTATGAGCTCATTTGAAAGTACCATTAAGCGTTTTGATCTATCCTTATAGATCTTGATGCTCAATGCCCAAGTAGCTTAATCCAGGCTTTCCATTGAAAAACACTTTCCAAATAACCATATATGCTTTCCAGAAATTCTACGTCATTTCTGATCAACAATATGTCAACAACATATATTCATCAGAAATTCTATAGTGCTCCCACTCACTTCTTTGGAAATACAAGTTTCTCATAAACTTTATATAAACCCAAAATCTTTGATCATCTCACCAAAGCATACATTCCAACTCCGAGATGCTTACTCCAGTCCTTAGAAGGATAGCTGGAGCTTTGCATACTTATTAGCATCTTTCAGGATTGACAAAACCTTCCGGTTGTATCACATACAACCTTTCGTCAAAAATCGTCGAGAAAACAATGTTTTGACATCCTATCTGCAAGATTTCATAAATGATGCAGTAATTGCTAATATAATTCCAACAGACTCTTAGCATCGCTACGAATGAGAAAGTCTCATCGTAGTCAACTCCTTGAACTTGTCGAAAAACATCTTAACGACAAGTCGAACTTTCTTAATGGTGATACTTACCATCATTGTTCGTCTTCCTTTTAAAATCCATCTGTACTCAACAACCTTACGACCATCGAGCTGTTCCGCCAAAGTCTACACTTTGTTTTCATACATGGATCCTCTCTCGGATTTTATGGCCTCGAGCCATTTATCAGAATCCGGGCCCACCATCGCTTCTCCATGGCTCGTAGGTTCATTGTTGTCTAGCAACATGACTTCCAAGACAGGATTACGTACCACTCTGAAGTAGTACGCATCCTTATCATCCTACGAGGTTTGGGAGTGACTTGATCCGAAGTCTCATGATCAATATCATAAGCTTCCACTTCAATTGGTGTAGGTGCCACAGGAACAACTCTTTGTGCCCTGCTATACACTAGTTGAAGTGACGGTTCAATAACCTCATCAAGTCTCCACCATCCTCCCACTCAATTCCTTCAAGAGAAACTTTTTCTCGAGAAAGGACCCGATTCTAGAAACAATCCCTTATTTCTTTCGGATCTGAGACAGGAGGTATACCTAACTATTTTGGGTGTCCTATGAAGATGCATTTATCCGCTTTGGGTTCGAGCTTATCAGCCTGAAACTTTTTCACATAAGCGTCGCAGCCCCACACTTTTAAGAAATGACAGCTTAGGTTTCTCTAAACCATAGTTCATACAGTGTCATCTCATCGGAATTACGTGGTGCCCTATTTAAAGTGAATGTGGTTGTCTGTAATGCCTAACCCATGAACTATCGTGGTAATTCGATAAGAGACATCATGGTATGCATCATATCCAATAGGGTGCAGTTATGATGTAAGGACACACCATCATGCTACGGTGTTCCAGGCTGTATTAGTTGTGAAACAATTTCCACAATGTCTTAATTATGTGCCAAACTCGTAATTCAGATATTCATCTCTATTATCATATCATAGATCTTTTATCCTCTTGTCACGACGATCTTTCAACTTCACCCTGAAATTACTTGAACCTTTCAATAATTCAGACTCGTGATTCATCAAGTAAATATACTCAACATCTACTCAAATCATCTGTGAAGTAAGAACATAACGATATCCACTATACGCCTCAACACTCATTGGACTGCACACATCAAAATGTGTTACTTCCAACGATTTGCTATCTTGTTCCGTCTTACTAAAACGAGGCTTTCAGTCATCTTGCCCAGTGGTATGATTTGCATGTCTCAAGTGATTCAAAATCAAGTGAGTCCAAATGGTCCATTTGCATGGATTTTCTTCATGCATATACACCAATAGACATGGTTCGCATGTCTCAAACTTTTCAAAACGAGTGAGCCCAAAGATCCATCAACATGGAGATTCTTCATGCGTTTTATACCAATATGACTTAAGTGGCAGTGCCACAAGTAGGTGGTACTATCATTACTATCTTATATCTTTTGGCATGAACATGTGTATCACTACGATCGAGATTCAATAAACCATTCATTTTAGGTGCAAGACCATTGAAGGTATTATTCAAATAAACAGAGTAACCATTATTCTCCTTAAATGAATAACCGTATTGCGATAGACATAATCCAATCACGTCTATGCTCAACGCAAACACCAAATAACAATTATTTAGGTTTAACACCAGTCTCGATGGTAGAGGGAGCATGCGATGCTTGATCATATCAACATTGGAAACACTTCCAACACATATCGTCAGCTCACCTTTAGCTAGTCTCCGTTTATTCCATAGCTTTTATTTCGAGTTACTAACACTTAGCAACCAAACCGATATCTAATACCCTGGTGCTACTAGGAGTACTAGTAAAGTACACATCAACACAATGTATATCCAATATACTTCTATCGACCTTGCCAGCCTTCTTATCTACCAAGTATCTAGGGTAATTCTGCTCCAGTGGCTGTTCCCCTTATTTCAGAAGCACTCAGTCTCGGGTTTGGGTTCAACCTTGGGTTTCTTCACTAGAGCAGCAGCTGAATTGCCGTTTCATGAAGTATCCCTTTGTTCCCTTGCCCTTCTTGAAACTAGTGGTTTCACCAACCATCAACAATTGATGCTCCTTCTTGATTTCTACTTTCGCGGTGTCAAACATTGCGAATATCTCAAGGGTCATCATATATGTCCCTGATGTATTATAGTTCATCACGAAGCTCTAGCAGCTTGGTGGCAATGACTTTGGAGAACCATCACTATTTCATCTGGAAGATCAACTCCCACTCGATTCAAGCGATTGTTGTACTTAGACAATCTGAGCACAAGCTCAACAATTGAGCTTTTCTCCCTTAGTTTGTAGGCTAATAAAATTGTCGGAGGTCTTATACCTTTTGACGTAGGCACGAGCCTGAAATCCCAATTTCAGCCCTCAAAACATCTCACATGTTTCGCGACGTTTCAAAACGTCTTCGGTGCCTCAACTCTAAACCGTTTAGCATTACGCACTGAACTATCATGTAGTCATCAAAACGTGTATGTCAGATGTTCGCAACATCCACAGACGACGTTCGAGGTTCAGCACACTGAGCGGTGCATTAAGGACACAAGCCTTCTATGAAGCAATGAGGACAATCCTCAGTTTACGGACCTAGTCCGCTTAATTGCTACTATCAACTTTCAACTAATTTTTCTCTAGGAACATAACTAAACAGTAGAACTAAAGCGCGAGCTACGACATAATTTGCGAAGACCTTTTGACTATGTTCAGGATAATTTAGTTCATCTTATGAACTCCCACTCAGATAGACATCCCTCTAGTCGTCTAAGTGATTACATGATCCGAGTCAACTAGGCCGTGTCCGATCATCACGTGAGACGGACTAGTAAACATCGGTGAACATCTTCATGCTGATCATATCTACCATACGACTCATGCTCGACCTTTCGGTCTTCTGTGTTCCGAGGCCATGTCTGTACACATGCTAGGCTCGTTAAGTCAACCTAAGTGTTTGCATGTGTAAATCTGTCTTACACCCGTTGTATGTGAACGTTGGAATCAAACACCCGATCATCACGTGGTGCTTTGAAACAACGAACTGTCGCAACGGTGCACAGTTAGGGGGAACACCTTCTTGAAATTTTAATGAGGGATCATTTTATTTACTACCGTTGTTCTAAGCAAACAAGATGCATAAACATGATAAACATCACATGCAATCAAATAGTGACATGATATGGCCAATATCATATTGCTCCTTTTGATCTCCATCTTCGGGGCTCCATGATCATCATCGTCACCGGCATGACACCATGATCTCCATCATCATGATCTCCATCATCGTGTCTTCTTGAAGTTGTCTCGTCAACTATTACTTCTCCTACTACAACTAACGGTTAGCAATAAAGTAAAGTAATTACATGATGTTTATGTTGACACGCAGGTCATAAATAAATTAAGACAACTCCTATGGCTCCTGCCGGTTGTCATACTCATCGACGTGCAAGTCGTGATTCCTATTACAAGAACATGATCATCTCATACATCACATATATCATTCATCACATCCTTTTGGCCATATCACATCACATAGCATACCCTGCAAAAACAAGTTAGACGTCCTCTAATTGTTGTTTGCATGTTTTACGTGGCTGCTATGGGTTTCTAGCAAGAACGTTTCTTACCTACGCAAAAACCACAACGTGATATGCCAATTGCTATTTACCCTTCATAAGGACCCTTTTCATCGAATCCGATCCGACTAAAGTGGGAGAGACAGACACCCGCCAGCCACCTTATGCAACTAGTGCATGTTTGTCGGTGGAACCAGTCTGACGTAAGAGTACATGTAAGGTCGGTCCGGGCCGCTTCATCCCACGATGCCGCTGAATCAAGATAAGACTAGTAACGGCAAGCATATTGAACAAAATCAACGCCCACAACTACTTTGTGTTCTACTCGTGCATAGAAACTACGCAATAGACCTAGCTCATGATGCCACTGTTGGGGAACGTAGCATAAATTCAAAATTTTCCTACGTGTCACCAAGATCTATCTATGGAGTCATCTAGCAACGAGGGAGGAGTGGATCTACATACCCTTGTAGATCGCACGCGGAAGCGTTCAAGAGAACGGGGTTGATGGAGTCGTACTCGTCGTGATCCAAATCACCGATGATCCTAGCGCCGAACGGACGGCACCTCCGCGTTCAACACACGTACGGAGCAGCGACGTCTCCTCCTTCTTGATCCAGCAAGGGGGAAGGAGAGGTTGATGGAGATCCAACAGCACGACGTCGTGGTGGTGGAAGTAGCGGGATTCCAACAGGGCTTCGCCAAGCACTGCGGGAGGAGGGAGATGTGTCATGGGAGGGAGAGGGAGGCGCCAGGGCTTAGGTATGGTTGCCCTCCCTTCCCCCCACTATATATAGGGCCAAGGGAGAGGGGGAGGGTGCGGCCTTGCCCCTTCCTCCAAGGAAGGGTGCGGCCAAGGGGGGGAGGAGTCCATCCTCCCCAAGGCACCTCGGAGGTGCCTTCCCCTTTTAGGACTCTCCCCTCCTCTTGTCCCTTTGGCGCATGGGCCTCTAGGGGCTGGTGCCCTTGGCCCATATAGTCCAAGGCGCACCCCCTACAGCCCATGTGGCCCCCTGGGGCAGGTGGCCCCACCCGGTGGACCCCCGGGACCCTTCCGGTGGTCCCGGTACAATACCGGTGACCCCGAAACTTGTCCCGATGGCCGAAATAGCACTTCCTATATATAAATCTTTACCTCCGGACCATTCCGGAACTCCTCGTGATGTCCGGGATCTCATCCGGGACTCCGAACAACTTTCGGGTTACCGCATACTAATATCTCTATAACCCTAGCGTCACCGAACCTTAAGTGTGTAGACCCTACGGGTTCGGGAGACATGCAGACATGACCGAGATGACTCTCTGGTCAATAACCAACAGCGGGATCTGGATACCCATGTTGTCTCCCACATATTCCACGATGATCTCATCGGATGAACCACGATGTCAAGGACTTAATCAATCCCGTATACAATTCCCTTTGTCTATCGGTACGATACTTATCCGAGATTCGATCGTCGGTATCCTGATACCTTTGTTCAATCTCGTTACCGGAAAGTCTCTTTACTCGTTCTGTAACACATCATCCCGTGATCAACTCCTTGATCAAATTGTGCATATTATGATGATGTCCTACCGAGTGGGCCCAGAGATACCTCTCCGTCACACGGAGTGACAAATCCCAGTCTCGATTCGTGCCAACCCAACAGACACTTTCGGAGATACCCGTAGTGCACCTTTATAGTCACCCAATTACGTTGTGACGTTTGGCACACCCAAAGCACTCCTACGGTATCCGGGAGTTGCACAATCTCATGGTCTAAGGAAATGATACTTGACATTAGAAAAGCTTTAGCATACGAACTACACGATCTAGTGCTATGCATAGGATTGGGTCTTGTCCATCACATCATTCTCCTAATGATGTGATCCCGTTATCAACGACATCCAATGTCCATGGTCAGGAAACCGTAACCATCTATTGATCAACGAGCTAGTCAACTAGAGGCTTACTAGGGACATGGTGTTGTCTATGTATCCACACATGTATCTGAGTTTCCTATCAATACAATTCTAGCATGGATAATAAACGATTATCATGAACAAGGAAATATAATAATAATCAATTTATTATTGCCTCTAGGGCATATTTCCAACATTTCCTTTTCTGCGATACTCTAAAACAAGGAAAAAACATAAACTGGCACTGGGCTCTAGGTTAATAGGTTAGTCCCAAAAATCATATAAAATAGCACATTAATGCATATACAACATCCAAGGTTGACAATATAATAACATGGAACAATCAAAATTTATAGATACGTTGGAGACGTATCATCATCCCCAAGCTTAATTCCTGCTCGTCCTCGAGTAGGTAAATGATAAAAATAGAATTTTTGATGTGGAATGCTACCTAACATATTTATCCATGTAGTTCTCTTTATTGTGGGAAGAATATTCAGATCCATTAGATTCAAGACAAAAGAAACTAGTGCGCCCCCCTACCTCGTGGGCCCCCTGTTGCCTCTCCGACTCCAACTCCACCTCCACCTCCATATATTGTGTTTCGGGGAGAAAAAAAATCAAAGAGAATAAATCATCGCATTTTACGATACGGAGCCGCCGCCAAGCCCAAAAACCTCTCGGGAGGGCTGATCTGGAGTCCGTTCGGGGCTCCGGAGAGGGGAATCCGTCACCATCGTCATCATCAACCATCCTCCATCACCAATTTCATGATGCTCACCGCCGTGTGTGAGTAATTCCATCATAGGCTTGCTAGACGGTGATGGGTTGGATGGGATCTATCATGTTATCGAGTTAGTTTTGTAAGGGTTTGATCCCTAGTGTCCACTACGTTCTAAGATTGATGTCGCTATGACTTTGCTATGCTTAATTCTTGTCACTAGGGCCCGAGTGCCATGATTTCAGATCTGAACCTATTATGTTTTCATCAATATATGAGTGTTCTTGATCTTATCTTGCAAGTCTATAGTCACCTATTATGTGTTATGATCCGTTAACCCCAAAGTGACAATAATCGGGATACTTACCGGTGATGACCGTAGTTTGAGGAGTTCATGTATTCACTATGTGTTAATGCTTTGTTCCAGTTCTCTATTAAAAGGAGGCCTTAGTATCCCTTAGTTTCCGTAAGGACCCCGATGCCACGGGAGGGTAGGACAAAAGATGCCATGCAAGTTCTTTTCCATAAGCACGTATGACTATATTCGGAATACATGCCTACATTACATTAATGAACTGGAGCTAGTTCTGTGTCACCCTAGGTTATGACTGTTACATGTTGAACCGCATCCGACATAATTCTCCATCACCGATCCATTGCCTACGAGCTTTCCATATATTGTTCTTCGCTTATTTACTTTCCCATTGCTATTGCTATCATCACTACAAAATACCAAAAACATTACTTTTACTATCATTACTTTTTGTTACCATTACCACTACTATCATATTACTTTGCTACTAAATACTTTGCTGCAGGTACTAAGTTTCCAGGTGTGGTTGAATTGATAACTCAGCTGCTAATACTTGAGAATATTCTTTGGCTCCCCTTGTGTCGAATCAATAAATTTGGGTTGAATACTCTACCCTCGAAAACTGTTGCGATCCTCTATACTTGTGGGTTATCAGTAGTCTCACATCAACTAGGCGTATAAATGGGCTATGGAGATGCCCATCAATAGATATCGATGTGAGTGAGTAGGGATTGCCATGCAACGGATGCACTAGAGCTATAAATGTATGAAAGCTCAACAAAATAAACTAGTGGGTGTGCATCCAACTCGCTTGCTCACAAAGACCTAGGGCATTTTGAGGAAGTCGATCATTGGAATATACAAGCCAAGTTCTATAATGAAAGATTCCCACTAGTATATGAAAGTGACAACATAGGAGACTCTCTATCATGAAGATCATGATGCTACTTTGAAGCACAAGTGTGGTAAAAGGATAGTAGCATTGCCCCTTCTCTCTTTTTCTCTCATTTGTTTTATTTTTTATTTTTTTATTTGGGCCTTTTCTCTTTTTTATGGCCTCTTTTTTTAATTTTTCGTCCAGAGTCTCATCCCGACTTATGGGGGAATCATAGTCTCCATGATACTTTCCTTACTGGGACAATGCTCTAATAATGATGATCATCACACTTTTATTTACTTACAACTCAAGAATTACAACGCGATACTTAGAACAAAATATGACTATATATGAATGCCTCTGGCGATGTACCGGGATGTGCAATGACTCAAGAGAGACATGTATGGAAGAATTATGAATGGTGGCTTTGCCACAAATACAATGTCAACTACATGATCATGCAAAGCAATATGACAATGATGAAGCGTGTCATAATAACGGAACGATGGAAAGTTGCATGACAATATATCTCGGAATGGCTATGGAAATGCCATAATAGGTAGGTATCGTGGTTGTTTTGAGGAAGATATATGGTGGGTTTATGGTACCGGCGAAAGTTGCGCGGTACTAGAGAGGCTAGCAATGGTGGAAGGGTGAGAGTGCGTATAATCCATGGACTCAACATTAGTCATAAAGAACTCACATACTTATTGCAAAAATCTATTAGTTATCGAAACAAAGTACTACGCACATGCTCCTAGGGGGATAGATTGGTAGGAAAAGACCATCGCTCGTCCCCGACCGCCACTCATAAGGAAGACAATCAATAAATAAATCATGCTCCGATTTCATCACATAACGGTTCACCATACGTGCATGCTACGGGAATCACAAACTTCAACACAAGTATTTCTCAAATTCACAACTACTCAACTAGCATGACTCTAATATCACTATCTCCATATCTCAAAACAATCATCAAGTATCAAACTTCTCATAGTATTCAATGCACTCTATATGGAAGTTTTTATTATACCCCACTTGGATGCCCATCATATTAGGACTAGTTTCATAACCAAAGCAAACTACCATGCTGTTCTAAGGACTCTCAAAATAATATAAGTGAAGCACACGAGTTCATCTATTTCTTCAAAATAAAACCACCATCGTGCTCTGAAAGGATATAAGTGAAGCACTAGAGCAAATGACAAACTACTCCGAAAGATATAAGTGAAGATCGATGAATAGTCGAATAATCATGCAACTATGTGAAGACTCTCTAAAATTTAATAATTTCAGATCTTGGTATTTTATTCAAGCAGCAAGCAAAACAAAAGAAAATAAAATGATGCTCCAAGCAAAACACATATCATGTGGTGAATAAAAATATAGCTCCAAGTAAAATTACCGATGGATGAAGACGAAAGAGGGGATGCCTTCCAGGGCATCCCCAAGATTAGGCTCTTGGTTGTACTTGAATATTACCTTGGTGTGCCTTGTGCATCCCCAAGCTTAGGCTCTTGCCACTCCTTATTCCATAGTCCATCGAATCTTTACCCAAAACTTGAAAACTTCACAACACAAAACTTAACAGAAAACTTGTAAGCTCCGTTAGTATAAGAAAATAAATCACCACCTAGGTACTGTAATGAACTCATTCTAAATTCATATTGGTGTAATATCTACTGTATTCCAACTTATCTATGGTTCATACCCTCCAATAATACTCATAGATTCATCAAAATAAGCAAACAACACATAGAAAACAGAATCTGTCAAAACAGAACAGTCTGTAGTAATATGTATCAAACGTATACTTCTGGAACCCCCAAAATTCTAAAATAAATTTTTGGACGTGAGTAATTTATCTATTAATCATCTTCAAAAAGAATTAACTAAATATCACTCTCCAATAAAAAAATGGCAGCAATTCTCTTGAGCGCTAAAGTTTCTATTTTTTTACAGCATGATCGCAAAGACTTTCCCCAAGTCTTCCAAAAGGTTCTACTTGGCACAAACACTAAGCATAGAACAACATATAAACAGAGGCTAGATGAATTATTTATTACTAAACAGTAACATAAAGCAAGGAACAAAAATAAAATTGGGTTGGCTCCCAACAAGCGCTAACGTTTAACTCCCCTAGCTAGGCATGATGATTTCAATGATGGTCACATAAAAGATAAGAATTGAAACATAAAGAGAGCATAATGAAGAATATGACTAGCACATTTAAGTCTAACCCACTTCCTATGCATAGGGATTTTGTGAGCAAACAACTTATGTGAACAAGACCCAACTTGCATAGGAAGGTAAAACAAGCAACACTTCAAGATTTTCAACATGTAGAGAGGAAACTTGATATTATTGCAACTCCTAGAAGCATATATTCCTCCCTCATAATAATTTTTAGTAGCATCATGAATGAATTCAACAATATAACCATCACATACAACATTCTTTTCAGGATCTACAAGCATAGAAATTTTATTACTCTCCACATAAGCAAAATTCTTCTCATTCGGAATAGTGGGAGTATCATAAGAAACTCGAATACTATAAATTGTTTCCATATTAAAAGAGTAATGTTCAGAAAAGGGGTAATCATAATCATGACAAGTTTCATAAATATAATCATCACTAATTTTTATAGCATACGTGTTATCACAATAATCATCATAAGTAGCAACTTTTTTCTCATCATAATCAATTGAAACCTCTTCCAAGATAGTGGATACATCACTAAATAAAGTCATGACCTCTCCAAATCCACTTTCATAAATATTATAAGATTCAACATCCTCCAAAATAGTGGGATCATTACTTCCTAAAGTTGACACTCTTCCAAACCCACTTTCATCAATATAATCATCATAAGTAGGAGGCATGCTATCATCATTATAAATTTGCATATCAAAACTTGAGAGATTAAAAATATCATCCTCATTAAACATAGCTTCCCCAAGCTTGGGGCTAACATTAGTTGCAGCAAATATATTCTGAAAAACATCATTTTCATCAAACATAGCATCCGCAAGCTTGGGCTTTTCATATCATAAGCATAATCGCTCTCATCATTAATAATATGGATAGCACCAACAGTATATCAATTATCATCATCACAAGGAGTAATAGGAGCAACATCATTTGGGAGAGATACCTTTTTACCTTTGCTTCTCCGTTTTTTCTTTTTCTTCTTCACATCATGTGTGGGTTTAATCCTCTTTTTGGAGCTCCTTATTAATGAGATTGGTTGAATAGAAGGCTCCTCTTTGTTACCTGATTCATCATAAGAAATATAGGAGAATATTGGGAAGTCCCTTCCCTTTCATTAGTATTCTATTCATTCTCTATTTGTTTTCTTTTCTTTATGTAATTGGCAATATAAGGATTTTCAATGCAATTCACCGCACAATATATATAAATTTCTTCTAGATCAAAATTAAGAACTCCATAAAGGGCAAATTCTAGAATAACCTTAGTTATACATTTCATTTCTTCATAACCCAAGAGCAAACTAAGTTCATTATGATGTGCAAGAGAAATCAAGTCATCACAATTTTTGGAAACAATACTATCATGAAACAATTTGCATTGGGTACTGAAATGATCACATTCATTGCAAAGTTCACAGGTACGGCTAATAGAATTTAAATTTTCAGCACAAATATCTAGCCTTTCTTGCAATAATTTAGTTTCTAAATGCTTATGCCTCTTGCAATATCTATCTTCCCTATTTGGTGTGTACTTGCAAACCCAATGCACTCCACAAAAATTTACATGTCTATAGGAGACATTTTCATCATAACTAGTGCAATCATCATTAGTACTATGGATGATCAAAGAGTTCATACTAACAACATTGCAATCATGCTCATCATTCAAAGATTTAGTGCCAAACATTTTATAGACTTCTTCTTCTAGCACTTGAGCACAATTTTCCTTTTCATCATACTTACGAAAGATATTAAAAAGATGAAGCGTATGAGGCAAACTCAATTCCAATTTTTTGTAGTTTTCTTTTATAAACTAAACTAGTGATAAAACAAGAAATTAAAAGATTCGATTGCAAGATCCAAAGATATAGCTTCAAGCACTCACCTCCCCGGCAACGGCGCCAGAAAGGATCTTGATGTCTACTACACAACCTTCTTCTTGTAGACGTTGTTGGGCCTCCAAGTGTAGAGGTTTGTAGTAAAGTAGGAAATTTCCCTCAAGTGGATGACCTAAGGTTTATCAATCCGTAGGAGGTGTAGGATGAAGATGGTCACTCTCAAGCAACCCTGCAACCAAATAACAAAGAGTCTCTTGTGTCCGCAACACACCCAATACAATGGTAAATTGTATAGGTGCACTAGTTCGGCGAAGAGATGGTGATACAAGTGGTATATGGATGGTAGATAAAGGTTTTTGTAATCTGAAAATATAAAAACAGCAAGGTAACTAATGATAAAAGTGAGCACAAGCGGTATTGCAATGTGTTGAAACAAGGCCTAGGGTTCATACTTTCACTAGTGTAAGTTCTCTCAACAATAATGACATAATTGGATCATATAACTTTCCCTCAACATGCAACAAAGAGTCACTCCAAAGTCACTAATAGCGAAGAACAAACAATGAGATTATGGTAGGGTATGAAACCACCTCAAAGTTACCCTTTTTGATTGATCTATTCAAGAGTCCGTAGTAAAATAACATGAAGTTATTCTTTCCGTTCAATCTATCATATAGTTTGTACTAGAATAACACCTTAAGACACAAATCAACCAAAACCCTAATGTCACCTAGATACTCCAATGTCACCTCAAGTATCCGTGGGTATGATTATACGATATGCGTCACACAATCTCAGATTCATCTATTCAAACCAACACAAAGTAATTCAAAGAGTGCCCCAAAGATTCTACCGGAGAGTCAAGGCGAAAACGTGTGCCAACCCCTATGCATAGGTTAATGGGCAGAACCCGCAAGTTGATCACGAAAACATACATCAAGTGGATCAATAGAATACCCCATTGTCACCGCGGGTATCCCGCGCAAGACATACATCAAGTGTTCTCAAATCCTTAAAGACTCAATCCGATAAGATAACTTCAAAGGGAAAACTCAATCCATTACAAGAGAGTAGAGGTGGAGAAACATGATAAGATCCAACTACAATAGCAAAGCTCGCGATACATCAAGATCGTGCCACCTCAAGAACACGAGAGAGAGAGAGATCAAACACATAGCTACTGGTACATAACCTCAGCCCCGAGGGAGAATTACTCCATCCTCGTCATGGAGAGCGCCGGGATGATGAAGATGGCCACCGGAGAAGGATTCCCCCTCTGGCAGGGTGCCGGAACGGGACTAGATTGGTTTTCGGTGGCTACGGAGGCTTCTGGCGGCGGAACTTCCGATTTATTGTGCTCCCTGATGTTTTTAGGGTATATGGGTATATATGGGAGGAAGAAGTACGTCGGTGGACCTCCGGGCTGTCCACGAGGGAGGGGGGCGCGCCTAGGGGGGTGGGCGCGCCCCCAACCCTCGTTGGCAGCCCGGGACTCTCCTGGTCTAACTCCGATACTCCGTGGGCTTCTTCTGGTCCAAAAATAAGTTCTGTGAACTTTCAGGTTAATTGGACTCCGTTCGATTTTCCTTTTCTACGGTACTCTAAAACAAGGAAAAATAGAAACTGGCATTGACTCTAGGTTAATAGGTGTCGGTGTCAAAATTGGCGGATCTCGGGTAGGGTGTCCCGAACTGTGCGTCTAAGGCGGATGGTAACCGGAGACAAGGGACACGATGTTTACCCAGGTTCAGGCCCTCTTGATGGAGGTAATACCCTACATCCTACTTGATTGTTCTTGATGATATGAGTATTACAAGAGTTGATCTACCACGAGATTGTAGAGGCTAAACCTTAGAAGCTAGCCTATGGTATGATTGTATCTTGTCCTACGGACTAAACCCTCCGGTTTATATAGACACTGGAGGGGGCTAGGGTTACACAGAGTCGGTTACAGGGGAGGAGATCTACATATCCGTACTGCCTAGCTTGCCTTCCACGCCAAGGAAAGTCCCATCCAGACACGAGATGAAGTCTTCAATCTTGTATCTTCATAGTCCAACAGTCCGGCCAAAGGATATAGTCCGGCTGTCCGGAGACCCCCTAATCCAGGACTCCCTCAGTAGCCCCTGAACCAGGCTTCAATGACGATGAGTCCGGCGCGCAGTATTGTCTTCGGCATTGCAAGGCGGGTTCCTCCTCCGGATACTCCATAGAAGAGTTTGAACACAAGGATAGTGTCCGGCTCTGCAAAACAAGTTCCACATACCACCGTAGATAGAATAACATTTCCACAAATCCAATCTGCTAATACGTTTTGACAACATGACATCATGTCACAGCCCGGTATTTATTTGAACTGTTTTTCTCAACCAGCACCACACATATTGCGGGGTGGTTTTCTCGACACATCTTGTCAAAGCAGAGATCGTGTCCCTCTTATTACGGGATTCTCATCAATACAGACACGGGTAACCCAACCGCGCCATTACCTATGACGCTTGGGGAATAAGCGGTTCTACCAAGCGAGGGGGGAGGCACATCGCCTCTTCCGCCCTTATAAAGGGACAAGAATTCACCCTCTTCACCCATGCGTTCTTCCCAACTCATTACATTCTGCTCAAGCTCCAACGCACGAGCGTTCACCTCCTCTACCCACAAGAAGTCTTCCAAAGATGTCTTGATTCGGAGCAGGAGGCAAATGGATGGCCTCTACCGTCCGAGAGAAGGATATCAAAAAGCTTCGGGAGGCCGGGTATTTGGCCAAGAAAATCGGCCACCGTCTCCCAACGGCGGGACAGATCGTCCCCACTCCGAAACCCCACGGGAGGGTTGTATTCCTCCCTCACTTTGTCCTCGGGCTAGGATTTCCCCTCCACCCATTCGTTCGCGATATCATGTACTATTATGGGGTCGATCTTCATGATCTGTCCCCTAATTCCTTCCTCAACATCTCGACATTCATTGTCTTGTGCGAGGCTTTTCTCCGTGTTTCGCCACACTTCGGTTTATGGCTGAAGGTCTTTAATGTGAAGCCCAAGGTGGTGGGCGGCGAGCACGCCGAGTGTGGGGGCGCTATGGTGATCAAGATGCCCAACGTCATATGGCCAACAGGAACCTTTAATGATTCTGTCAAGGAGTCGCAACAATAGTGGTTTTACATCACTGAGCCGAGCGGCAAGGAGTGGGCCGCTTCTCCTGAATTTCGATCTGGTGCTCCTCTGCGGCTTACATCCTGGGTCAAGAAAGGACTAGATTGGTCCTCGTCCGACGAACTGTCGGTGCTCCATACGCGCATTAAAGATATGGGAGATAAGAACATTGAACTCGTCAACGTAGTCCAGGTGATGTTAGTCCACCGGATACTGCCTTGTCAACACAGGACTCACAATCTATGGGAGTTTGATCTGGCTAGGCACCAAACCTTGCGAAGGCTCTTTGGCTCGTCGCACGAGGACATTTGTAAGGTGCTTTTTAAGTCCAGCAAATCATGGCCGAAGTCCGCAGAAGACCACGGGTACCAACTGTCCCGCCCTGCAAGTTCAGTGAGTTTATCAAACTTTTCCATCCGCATGACCCAATGGACGTGCTTGACGCGTGTTTATTCAACTTTCCCAGAGTTGGATGAAGAAGGCGGAGTGGATCCATTGTCCGGCCCCGCTGCCCGAAGACCCGGCCATCCCACTTCTAACGAAGATGCTGGTCCCGGCGCCTTACAAGGTGCCGAAGAAGACGTCCGAGAAGAGGGCTAAAAAGACCAGGGGCAGCCTTCGTCGTCGTGGCACTTCGGGCACAATACCCGAAGGCTCTGATGCCCATTCCACCTTCGAAGAGGACGAAAAGGAGGACGGAGATGAATCCCCTACGGAGGGAAGAAGGAAGAGGACGGCCTCCACATCCTTGGAGGCCGAACAACCCAAAAGAGGAAAGATTCCTCGTCAAGAGGAGTCTCTTGCTGCCGCCGACAGCGGCACGTCATGGGATCCCAGGGCCCATCCCCTGGCGAACTCGTGAGTATCCGAATACGTTTAAGCATCTGGACTCATCGTGGCTTAGTATTTTGACCTAAGCCGTATATTTCTTGTAGTCCGACGAGGTCCCGTACCAAACAATCCTCATCGGAGGACTTGCTGAGCTCAAACACTATGGAGAGCGGGACGCCCCCGAAGGACCCTTCCTCTAAACAGGTGCCAAACACCGAGGCCTCGTCCCGAAAGGACCCCGACCAAGGAGAAAAGGAAAAAACTATGAAGATGGCGCCTGGAGGTCGAACCGCAGGGGCCGGAGACGTGGGGAAAAAGATTCCGCCGCCAACCTCTGTCCATCCAGAAGTGTCGGATGCTTTGTTGGTGGCGCTATGAGATGCCTCCATCGTTGATGAACACCGTGCCCTGATGGGCGCGGTGATTGAGAAAATTCAGTCGACCGAGAATGGACTGAACGAAGCCTATATCCGTCTTATAAAAGGCTTTGAGGTATGTTATATGAGTTATCATAGAGTGTCATAGTATAGATAGTAGCCCCTGATACACTGTTCGGTAAAATAAAGAACCGGATAGGGGATCAAATTCATGATCTCAGGAAGACTTACTAAATGACATTGATTTCTCTCCTGTTTCAAGAAGATACATGTAGTGGCTGCTACCTCTCACACTGCGGAGATCGCCGGACTGAATCAAAGTCTGGAGCGGGCCAGAGAAGAAATTGGCCGATTGCAAATGCAGTTGAGGGATAAACAAGGTATGCACCAGTATTATGTGCATTTATTGCAAGATAAATGTTCAGTATGAAATAAGCCGCATAATTTGTGCTAGGAGTTATGACCGAAGTCGAGGCCCTCAAAAGGGCTGTTGCCGAGGCTGAGAAAAAGGCGGCCACGGAGCGGACTCTTCGTGAGAAACACGAAGCCAGAGTTATTAAAGCTGAGCAGGAGCTGCAAGAGGCTGTATGTAAATGCGAGGCCTTGGAGAGCAGAGTTTAACGGAGAAAGAGTCTGAACTCACCAAGGCATGCCAAGCCATGAGCCACGCCCAGGGGGAAACCCAAAGCGCGCTGCAAGGGATCCAAGAGGTGAGGAAGATCGCGGCGGGTAAGTTTTTCCCATGTAAAGAAAATATTGGAAGGGAAAACTATGTTTTTGATTGCGAATCTGGACTTCTTATGTGTATTTGCCGAGCTGCCACATAGTATATCAGATGCCGCTCACTTCTACCGAGCCAAAGGAAGGAACACCGCCGACAAGCTTTTTTTTCTCTGTATTTGGCACCGAATTATCCGGTGCCTTTTGCCAATCAACTGAAATAGCTGATCGAACTGCATAAGGCGACGTAACTAGCCATGAAAGATGTGCTTATCCGGCTATGGTCTGCCGAACCGATTCCAAGCAGCTACTTTGGACTCGTAAGGCGGCTTATAAGCGCTTGCCCTCGACTTGACGTCATCAAGCAGTCGGTCTGTATAGAAGGAGCGCGAATGGCCTTCGCCCTTGCAAAGGTGCACTGGCGGAAGATGGATGCTGAAAAGCTAGTGAACGAAGGACCGCCAGAGGGGAAGGAGCACCGCAAGCCCGAATCATATTATAACAGTGTCCTGAATGGATCCTACCTTGTGGCGGAGCTATGTACCAAGGACATTATATTTCCCTAAATGCGGATCATGTTGTCCGTTGTAATGTTTAAACAAGGTCGTTCGATATGTCACCTATTATATAAAAGTTTACCCTCCTGTGCGGCCGTTTGTATATTGAGGCTGAGAGTTGGCCAGTCGTTGGCTTCTGCCCCCACGTAAGGACTACGGGGGTGTTCGAGATAAACCTGAGCACTCTTTATCCCAGTTTTGGGTCCTCCAAGGGAGGTGCTCAGCACAACGAACCAGGCACTCGGACTATAGGGCTTTATTACTCTCACTTAGCCAGAGGAGCTTTAGTATGGTCGGCGCAGCCCCTTGTGTTCGGAAGACTGTACTAGGGGCTCTATAAGCACCTGATCGAAGAAAAAAGTCGATCCATCGCACGCTGCATTGGTTCTGGCATTATGCGGGAGAAATCCTTAAAGATTTTGCGACCGCTCGAACAGCTGACCAGCTCTTGCCATATCATGACAGTTAGTTTTCGGCTTTCTCTACTAAGGTGCTCGTCCGGAAGAACCGGAAAATCACAGTAGTTGTCCCAGTGCTACCTTAGCCGATATAGCAGAACGTAAGGTACCAAAACATAGGAGCCGGGCAAACCCAACTATTGATCCAAGACATGATTCGGAGCTGATGCATATAATGCTATAAGTTCGGGGTCCCGAACTTCCATGAAGGTGTTCGGACTTGTATTGCCGTGCTACGGGGAAAACGAAGCCCCTGGCATATTTAAGGCATATCGTTGTGTACGGATGCCATTTGACAAAATGAGTTCGATGAGAAATAGTCAGCGGTAAAACGTCATATAAATCCACATGTTGTATTTGAATAATACGTCTATGCATATGGGTACAAGTAATTTGATGAAAGAAAGGAGTTGTGATAGCAGAACCTGCTGTGACCAGGGGGAAGAGGTTGAGTGCGGATCCGTATTGTAGCCGGATGTTCGCTGCGGGGAATGTCTAAGGATCCCCAGACGCGTTCGAGCCGCCTCTGTGGAGTCCGTCCTGGTCGGTGCGAAGGTGAACCTGTGAAGGAAATATAAGAAATGTTTGCGTGCCGGAGGGCTGTTGAGCCGCTGAGTTCGTCCTATCGTGGCTTTCACCGGAGTGTTTAATTGAGCCCTGGACGAGCCAGAGTATCCTTCCTCAAAGCAGTTTGGAGAACCTTGACGGTGTCCGGGAGCCTAGGTGTCGACTCAAGGTTTGGCTGCAAGGTGCTGCTCGGTGTTCCTGCTGCTAAGGCAGTGATGTATTTGTTGGTGCCGAAGAAAAATTCGCCCTTGCCATGAACCATGATGACACCGCGTGGACCGGGCATTTTGAGCTTACAATAGGTACAATGTGCTACCGCATTGAATCGAGCAAATGCGGTTCGCCCGAGCAGTGCTTGATAGTCACTACGGAAAGGGGCAATTTCAAAGATTAACTCTTCGGTACGGTAATTTTCTGGTGACCTGAAGATTACCTCGAGGGAAATGGAGCCTGTACAGCTGACCTCCATATCTGGTATTATGTCTCTAAAAGTGGCCTTAATCACTGACTGATCGATGCCCATCTTGCGCACTGCATCCTGGTAAAGCAGATTTAAACTGCTACCTCCGTCCATAAGGACTCGAGTGAGGTGGAACCTGTCTACTATTAGGTCGAGGATTAGTGTGGCTGGATTTCCCCAGTTGGCTTTAACCGGACGATCCGTGCTGTTGAAGGTGACCGGCCCTAGCTTATATCAAGTAGGCCAGTTGGGTGGTATTTACCACATTCACCGATTGAGTATGGGGGGGGGGTTCTTTTGCCCTCCTGTGTTCGAAAATCTAGGCTCTTCGTTGCTATCGTCGTTTTGAGACCCCTCTTTGTGTTTTGGCGCATGCCTTGCCGGCTTGTTTGAAGACCTAGCATTCTCTGTTGGTATGGGTGGCTGGCGTTTCTGGGGTGCCATGAATTTGGCATTGGCGAGCGAGTATGCGGTTCAGACTGGATGGACCCGGATTTGTATTTTTTTGGGGGCCTTTCCGCTGACCGGGCTATGAGACCCTGAACCCGGCATTAACTGTCGTATTATTGGTTTTATCACCGTATTTGCGGCACTTGTGTTTGTTGCGTCGTGATTTGCCGTTGGCATCTTTGTTATCTGGAGTGCCCGGATTCCTGGATGTGTTGTTGCTGCGAGCCAGCCAGCTATCCTCGCCCACGCAAAAACGGGTCATGAGTGCCGTGAGGGCTGCCATAGACTTCGGCTTCTCCTAGCCGAGATGTCGGGCAAGCCACTCGTCGCGGATGTTATGCTTGAATGCCGCTAAGGCTTCTGCATCCGGACAGTCGACAATTTGTTTTTTCTTTGTTAGGAATCATGTCCAGAATTGCCTGGCCGATTCCCCGGGGTGCTGAGTTATATGGCTGAAGTCATCAGCATCCGGTGGTCGCACATAAGTGCCCTGGAAGTTGTCAATGAATGCGTCTTTCAGATCCTCCCAACTGCCGACGGAGTCTGCTGGCAAGCTATTGAGCTGGTCCTTTGAGTTTTAGTGGGAGGTAGTTGATGGCATGTAGATCATCACCGCGAGCCATGTGGATTTGAAGGAGGAAATCCTCAAGCCATACAACGGGATCTGTTGTACCATCATATGATTCGATATTTACGGGTTTGAATCCCTCTGGGAATTCGTGATCCATAACTTCATCCGTGAAGCATAGGGGGTGTGCGGTGCCTCTGTGTCGGGCATTATCACGACGCAGTTCATATGAGTCTTGTCTGCTGTATTTGGCCCGGCCGGATTTACCTTTGGTGTATCCGGCGCGACGATCATCGTCCCGCGTTGGCGCACGCGCCCGTGACCCGTATATTGACCTTGCGAGTTTTGCCCTGCTGTCCCATACATCTCACAGGTCACGTGTGTTGCCCCATGCCTTAGTATTTTTGATTGAGTGGCGGCAGGGTGCAGGCTGAACTTCAGGATGAAATGCCTCTTTGACTTGGCCACGCGGTGGCCGGTCAGCCGCATCGTACACTGGTGATGGAGGTTTCAATGCTTCCTTCTCGAGGTGAGGTAGCAACCTGCGTTTTGGGTAACTCTTGGAGGGGCACTCGAGTTCGTATTCCTCCGCCGCAAGGATTTTGGTCCATCTGTCTGCTAGCAAGTCTTTGTCAGCTTGAAGCTATTGTTGCTTTTTCTTCAGGCTATTTGCTGTGGCCATAAGCCGGCGCTTGAAGCGCTCCTGCTTGATGGGGTCCTCAGGCACGATAAATTCTTCGTCACCGAGGCTCACCTCGTCTTCGGAGAGAGGAATGTAATTGTCCTCCTCCGGTTCTCCATCTGCTGCCTGCTCTAGAGGGCTAGCTTGTTCGTCCTCCGGATCTACATCGTGCCAGAGGGGACTATGGTTGCACTACAGGGAAAACGGTCTATTGCAATGAATTTTTTTGTTGCAATAAGTAACAAACTGTTGCAATATGTATCTATCGCAACAAAGTAGAAATTGTTGCCAAGCGTCGCAATAAACTCCATGGCAATAGGATAATGCAACATTTTTTGGTATCGTGGCAACATGGAATGTTATCGCGACGATTTTTCTCGTGGCATTTGAATTATATTGGCACGAGCCCCGCCGTTGCGGCACACACATATGGCCACAAAATACTCTTTGTGGCAATAACCTAGCACAACGAATGAGATTTCGTGGCAAGACCCTCTCGCAGCGACATAATTTTGTGGCAACACACTTGTTGCAACGACCAAGGATTTGTAGCAAAAACTTATTGCAACATGCAAATTTTGTGGTGATACATTATCGCAACAGGCAGGTTTCGTGGCAATATATTTTTGCGACGGGTGTAATTCCATGGTGATAACCTATTGCATGTATTTTATATTACACTAATAATGATCCAAGCACCATTTACAAGTACAGAACAATGCTCACATGTTGATAATGGTAGAAGAAAATCATGAGTACATGTCCAAAGCATTCATTCATTCATTAACAAGTTCAAGAATAAAACATCCAAGTCAGATACATGTTCTACAAAGTCTGAAAGGAAATCTAAATATTCAAACAAACAAGATACATATGACTTCATCTAGTCAACAAGAATTTTTCAAGACATCACTTTTCTTCACTTCACGTAGAAAAACCGTCCTACAAGGCGCCTCCTAAACTGGTAATAAATCTTGTTGGGATCTTTCTTCTTCATTTAGAGAAAACCATCCTATAAGGCTAAAACAAAATTTGAAGCTTATACTTAGTTAAGACAGTAAAGACAATACACAATAAAAATGATTATAAATAAGGGTTGATGATTCTACATGGGATGGATTCCATATTTATAATCCATATCAAGAATGTACTGTAATATTTATTCAGTAACACTTCTGACATATTACTATGGCTACTTCTGTACAGTCATTTAGCAAGAAAAGATAGGTGTTGTTTACACAGATACAAGGTCTATAAATAGATGATTAGTGAGCAGCGAATACAAAAGTTTCTATTCAAACATGAATGACCGAATTTCAATGAAATACATCAGGTTTCCTCGTTGAGGGCATTCACAAAAGAAGATATTTGCCTCTTTTTATTTGTGGCACATAAACATTAATATCTCAAAGTAGGCAGAGAACTAAAGGGTTGATCATGCTACTTGAGAAACTAATCATGCCTTTTTTCTATGTAAACATACTAATGAAAAGCAGAATGGGTAATCCGTACACCAATGCATGGATAACATGAGTTCCACCAGTTTATACTTGGCATGTAATCTGCTGGTTGTTCCACGTGTAGGCCATTGCACGTATAGAAGAAAAGGTTGGCATGCTTATTATGTTTCTCAACTTAGTATTTCACTTAATAATTAACATGTGTGGTAGAAACACATGCAAACCAAGGCACAAGTTTTTCTTTGTTTTACTTGCATTTTGCTGAATCAACTTTTTTCTTCTCCTCTTCATGACTGATCATGTAGTAAAAGTCTAAAAATTATCCTATCAGTGATGTATCACTTGATATGAGTTTACCCAAAAATGTAGCATGTTGCTGAAATCTATTTTCTCCAGCCTAGTATAAGTTTAGAAGTTGTTTACTGGGGCTGCACTAGTGTGGTGGTTGCCTTCGAGGTACAGATTCTTTTTTGCCTTGTCTTTTGTGTTGTGTTCAGTTTCAGATGGTATAGTTTGGCATGTACATGCTTCAATGGAAACTAGATCTCATAATTTTGTCAAATACCTTATCACTTGGAGGACGACGATGGTGTTTAGCTGCTTGCATAAGCTGGTGTTGAGTAATCATGCTCGAATTTTTAAACAGAGAACTTAACCGATTTCCAGTTCCATTTCTTGGAGCGTCCCTTGCTTGGGAAAACTGCATTGAATGGATAACTCACAAGATTTACTTTTCTCCATAGAACATAATTGTACTAAATTGAACGCTTTTGTATTACCTGATGTGCGTCTTCCTGTCGAGTTCCCAATATCTGCTCAACATCCGACCTCATTGATTGCCTAACCTCATTCATAATATCATGCATCATTGCTTGCTTAGCCTCCTCAAGTTCTCTCTGCCTTGCTACGCGTTCCTCCTCAAGCTGTTTTTCCCTGGCAACTCGCTCTTCTTCTCATTCTCTTTGCCTCTCTGCCTGTTGTTCAACAATTTGCCTCCTTAAGTCATGAACCTTGAGGGTTAGCTCAGCATTTTGCCTCTGAATTTCAGAATGTAGTCTTTCAGAACCGCTAGGCGGCTTAGCCATGTATCCTCGGCCACGAGGCTTCAATGATGTACTTTCCATAGTAGATCTGTAGCTATTCTGGAAAATATTGTTTTGCTCTTCACTTGAAATTGGACCACCAATATCTCCTTCTTTCTCCGTAATCTGGCTGCGTTCATTGTCCTACACCACATAAAGATAGCATACTTAAGTTGCTAAGAATGTTAGTATGATATTGCACAACATAAGTAATGTAACAAGCTAGATTTCTTTGTTTGAAAATGTTTCTCACATAAACAGTCTGTGATTCTTCATTAGACCATGATCCATTTCGTGTATGAGTGATCTGCCAAAGTTGTAGAATAGTTGGTTCCATCCCAGTCTCCTCGTCCCTCTACAAGTATAGAGATATGTCAAATAGAGAACCTTGAAATTTGACCGTACAAAGGTGCATTACATCTACTCTTTTGAGTACCTTCTCATAGCTAATCTGTGTGTACGATTTTGAGCCAGCTATATGCCTCGCCTTTTGCTTCTGGCAATTTTCCGTATTTTTTCGGCTAAGCTCCTGCCACACACAATATAATGAGAGGCATGTTGTAACTAATACAGTTTACTTACTACACCTAAGAGACATGTTGTAACTAATACAATTTACTTACTACACCTAGTAATGTACACAAAAGTAACCTGGAATTTTAAATCAGTGCCAAAATAATTGATCATATAATCCCACTCCTCTGGAGTTACATCCTTGGGTTTATTGGCCCTTCTTTGAGCATCAGTACTGTATGCTTTGTATGTTAAATGCAAAGTTGACCGCCATCCTCTATAGCGCTCTCTAGCAATTGTTAGTATTTTTCCCTTCGTAGAATATGTGTCCTCCAAATCCCACTTATCCTAAAATGGAATGATGACAGGAGTCTGTTATTTATAAATAGATATTGGAGAGGCTATGAAAAATGCTGAAGTACAAACTTATACTTACAATGACATCAGCAACGATTGAATCCTTCACAGAAGAATCAATGGCAGACCACTTGTTCACACCAATGAATGGTGCCTTCCTTTTCATGTAAACCACCACGTCATCCACAAACATGCGATAGTTCTCTCCGATAGAACCTCCCAATGTTTTGGAAAATTCAATGTGAAGCTTTGAGGAACCATTGGCGAATCGCTTCTTGGCGACCTTGATTCCTTTGAGGACACCGCGCCCCTTCTTCTTTTGACCACCACTTTCTGTCGATTAAAATCCCAGAAAAGCAACTCTGTTTTTAAATTGCCATGCAGTCATAAGGAGCGAAGTCAACAGTAATGCTAGAAATTGTACCTATATCCGCTTCTGTACAACGTCGGCGTGCGTGCGACAGCCAATTGGACTGGTCTGTGGGGCTTTCCATAGCGTTACTTTGTTATACAGTATTTGTCATGTCATTTGCTGGATTCAACACATTGTACAATTAATTGATCAAGTAGTATATATTTGAGGTTAGGCTGTGGATAAGAACTATTTCTATGTATAACATGTACCTGATGTTGGTTGTCTGCTCTGCTGATTCTTGTACGCAATGATGGTATCGTCCCTTCACGATGATACAGAGCCTCTTGTCACTGTATCAAAAAATATATATACTTCTCAACAATACTGTACCCATGCTAGCTACAAATGTAGTGGCTGGGTATTTGTATTATTGTTAGTACGCTCCTATGAGAAGGTTTTGGTCACAAGAGCTAGAAAAGATATTTCAAAGTTACAATAATGGCATACTCAAACATGATTGTAGAACTATGAATTACGAGAATATTTCAAGCTAGTACATACCCCTTCGTGTTTGAGTGTTGTCTCGCCCTGAGGATAAAGTTGGAGCCCCATTCAGATAATTTGATGTATCAATTCCTGCATGCATTTTCACAAAGTGTGATGGCAAATTTATTATGTAGTTCTTAACTCGTACTTACTTTTGTAGTTCTTACAAATTTATTATGTTTGCTCCTGGGAACCAAATGCAAGATGTAGTGGGGATGGACATAGTATTTGTGATCATGAGACAATAATCAAGAAATTGAGGGTTGAGAGGCCATCATTTAAGGAAAAGTACATATTGCTAGGGGCTTACAAAATTAGTTGTTTGCAATTGCTAAAGTAAATGTACATAGTTCAGATTACCAGATTCTTGCTGAGTAGTTTGTCGATTCTGGTGTGCCAAGATGGCATCTTCTCTTGATGCCATTGCATATCCTAAACAAATGCATGACAAAAGGTAGGAAGGGGATAATCAATTAAGAAAAAGATGGTAGTAAAAATAGCAACATGTCTAAACAATGCAATGTGTAAAAACAGAGTTATGATATTGAAATTTCTCATCACATTAACATAATATAACACCAAGTAACAGGGACAGATCTGTTTCTCTCTATATTATAGAAAACTTAATCCTAATGTTCTACACAAAAAACTCATCATCATGAGATTCCTCGAGTACTAAATGAGGAACATGGCCATGATTTATATATGTCTCATCATCATCATAGCTATCACTATCAGAGTCAAGCTCATCATCTCTGGGATCAACTTCGGGTATCTTCGGAATATCTGAAGCATCACCACTCGCACCTTCCATGCCAGATCTAGACCAACTTTCGACATCCCCTTCTATGTCTGGCACATTTGTATCTCCAACTACAATATCAAATAAGTCAGCATCAGCTCCGGTTCCATCGTCATCATTTCCTACGGATGGCATGGCATATAGGTCTCACGGCTTCAATCTAACAATAGAAGCCCAATTTATCTTCTTGACATCTCTCACATAGAACACTTGTTCTGCTTGAATGCCTAGTATGTAGGGATCATCCCTATATCGAAGTCGGGTAGTATCTACATGGATATAGCCATAATCATCCTTCTTGTAGCCCGTGCTTTGATTTTTATTGGCAGAGGGCACATCAAACCAGTCACATTGAAATAGCACTACCTCCTTTTCCGAGGGAAAATCTACACAAATAATTTTCTTGATCACACCAAACCAATCAAGGTTGCCAGATCGAGCATCACCCCTAACAACAACACCGCTGTTTTGGGTATTCAAATCTCTTTCTACACTATCATTTCTATAGAAAAACCCATTGATGAAGGTGCGATTATAAACACAAGCTCGAGGGTCAGGTCCTCTAGATAGGGCATACAAAAGATCATTGACTTTCCCTTCTTTGTGAAGTGCCTGGATCTGTATTAACACGTGCAAATTATTAGAAAAAGCCACAACTATTTTTTTAACACGAGCATAAGTAATTACTATGTACTATGTTCTTACTCGCCTCTCGAACCAATCTACAAACTCGTCTCTGTGCCATTTCTGGACACCGCGAGCACTAGCCCTTGTAAGCTCATCCAGATGCTCACTATAACAAAAGTGTTGAGTAGGTTCAGAACAGTGCACATGTACCATGAAGAAAAAATAAAAACATCCTTACTCTATCCATGAGTTGGATTCCTCGCAGTTTGTTATTATGTAGTGCCTAATTTGCTTCATCTCTGCCTTAGAAAGTGTTTCAAATGTGAAACCTTTCTTTGAATGATCAATTGTGCCCAATACACTAAGTCCAGCTGGTCCTTCATCTCTAGCTGCAGCTTCATGACGCTCTGGCCGGTTAAGCTTGGTATCAATGTTAAATGGCTACAAAATGTTAGACACTCTTCAGCTATGTAACCCTCGGCAATTGAACCTTCTGGGTGAGCTTTGTTCCGCACATATCCTTTAAGTGTGCGCAAATATATTTCCACGAGATACAAGCATCGGTAAGCAACAGGTCCGCCTAATCGAGCTTCTTCAGCAAGGTGAATAGGAAGGTGCATCATGATATCAAAAAACTAGGGTGGAAGGATCATCTCAAGTCGATAGAGAGTTTCTGGAATTGTACGACTCAACTTTGCTAGCTCTTCAGGATTTAATTCCTTGGAATAAATCGCAACAAAGAATAGGCTTAGCTCGAGGAATGGGACAACAAATTTCTTGGGCAGTATATTGCGTACCCAAATGGGAAGAAGTTTCTGAAAGAGGACATGGCAGTCATGAGTTTTGAGCCCAGACACCTTACAACATTCGAGGTCCACACATCTTTTTAGGTTTGATGCATAACCATCGGGCATCCTTACACCATGCAAAAACTTGCATATCATTTTCTTCTCATCCTTGGTCAAATTATAGCAAGCTAGATTTAAAGTATACTTTCCATTACTGACATTTGGATGCAGATCCTTCCTTATCTTTAAGTGCTGCAAATCAAGACGGGCCTTCAGAGTATCCTTTCATTTACCATCCATATCAAGCAGTGTCCCTAAAAAGTTGTCACAGATGTTCTTCTCAATGTGCATTACATCCAAATTATGCCTAATAAGCAAGTTCTTCCAATAAGGGAGATCAAAAAATATACTCTTCTTCCTCCAATTATGCCACTTATTATCATCATCACGCTTCCCCTTTCTAGTTTTCCCAAAGGTTTCCTGCTCAAAACTTGCATGTTGTTGTACCACGTCATTGCCCAAGAGTGGCACCGGAGCATCTGTATTTTCTGTCTCGTTATTGAAGCAACTCTTGTTTCTACGCCACTTGTGGTCACGACTTAGAAAACGGCGATGACCCATGTAACAGTACTTGCGCCCATATTTCAACCATAAATGGTCTGTGTGCATGTGGCAATATGGTCATGCTAGTTTTCCTTTTGTGCTCCAACAAGATAGCATTGCATAAGCTGGGAAATCATTAATTGACCACATGAGGGCTGCATGCATTTGAAGTTTCGTCTTCGTTGTGGCATCATATGTGTCAACACCAACATACCATAGATCTTTGAGTTCATCTATCAAAGGCTCTAGATATACATCGATGTTATTTCCTGGTGATTTTTTTCCAGGAATTATCATCGACATTAACCAATATGGTTGTTTCAAACACAACCAAGGAGGCAAGTTATATGGAATTAGAATCATTGGCCAACAAGAGTATGACACATTCATTATCCCATATGGGTTGAACCCATCAAATGCAAGCCCAAGCCTTACATTCCGTGCATCCGAAGAGAATCCTTTAGAATAAATGTTATCAAAATGCTTCCATGCCATAGAATCTGCACGGTGCCGCATTATACCATCATCCACATGGTCGTCCTTATGCCATCTCATATATGATGATGTAGCCTCGGTCATAAATAGACGTTGTAGCCGTGGAGTGAGTGGGAAATATCTTAGAACTTTACGGGCCACTTGCTTCTTCCCTTTATGGTTTGTCCTCTCGACATCTGATTCATCAATGGCAGCAGCTTTCCATCTACATTCCTTACAAGTCGGACAGTAATCCATGTCAGCATACTCTTTCCGGAATAGCACACAATCATTAATGCAAGCATGTATCTTTTGGTAGTCAAGCCCAAGATCCCGGATTATCTTTTGAACTTTCTCGAGAGAATTTGGAATACAATGACCTTTTGGAAGCGCTTCTATGAACAATTGAAGTACTGCCTCACATGCCGTATTGCTCAACCCAAACAAGCACTTTATCTGGTAGAGTCTCACAATGAAAGAAAGCTTTGTGAGCTCCTTGCAACCAGGGTACAACTCCTTTTTAGCATCCTTCAACAAAGCAAAGAAAGCCTTGGCACATCCACCTGCCTCTTCGTTACTTCTACCTTCTGCAAACCCTTCTGGGATATTACCATCATCATGCAACATCTCTTCACTAGTACCTTCACCTGTGGTTTTGCTACTTTCTGGCTCGGTGCTACGTATGAGAGTGTTGAGCAAATCATGAACTGCAAAGTCATCACCTCTCACCCCTTCACCTTCAGATCCTTCAGCTGTACTTTCTTCATCTGAATCTCTCCATGGTATTTCCAGCAAGTATAACTGGGATCCATCCCATTCATGAGCAGGTCAAGGTGTACTTCGTCCCTTTCCTTGTAAATAGCATTGAGACATCTTCTACATGGGCATAAAGCGGTTGATCTTCCAGGACTACCGTCAAAAGCCAAATCTAAAAATTCCTTAATGCCACTCTGCCACTCCGCGGAATCCCTATTCATATCCATCCAACTCCTATCTCGAGCCATCTAGCTGATTTTAAACTAGAAAATTAGATAAAGGATTTACACACTTGTCAGGAAAGTGAATCTGAAATATGGAAATAGTATGTAGTATAATAGAACAGAATAGTAGTCCGTTTAGGACATGAGCTATTTTTCTCAAAATAATACAGATAACTTTTGAGCCTCATAGATACTCGTACTACATGAAATTTGGCATAGTAGTTATATTTTTTTATAGAATAGGATTACAACATATGCATATTAGGTATTAGCAAAACAAGAGAACACAGTACTGAATGTAACTTATTTTATTCAGACTGAGAAAAAGATGAAAATTTGAGAATGTTGACATAACCCAAACAAACCTTATCAAATTTAACATTAAACGCTATGCATATAGGTATTAGCAAAACGAGAAAATATGTGTACTAAAAGTAACTTATTTCATTCAGATTGAATAAAAAAAATGAAAATTTGAGAATATTGACATAACAGAAACAAACCTTCTCACAGGTCGTCCTTGACGCTACAAAGAACTGGCTTCTTCCTTATCCTGACTTCGACCTTTCCTGCATACAATTTTTCTAAGGGTGAGTAAAAGGTGAACCATAATACAATGTAATACCATTTGCTGCATACAAGAATTATGTATCAGCTTTTATGTGAGCCCAAATCTGACGAGATAACTCAATAAATTTTGGTATGAGAAGCATGTTATGAAATCCAAAGCAAGGCTGGGTATGCAAAGAACACAATGGAACGAAGCCTCATAACTAAAAACTAGACAGAAAAAATACTAAATGCATAGGTACATGGCATCAAACAATTGTTTGATAACTACATTTACTATAACTGAAAGAGAAAATTTAACTCGGGAGCATAGGGTGAAGGTCTCAATCGGCATTAGATCATATCCAGTGCCACTTCCTGATCAAAGCTTTGAAGACTATTTTTGGGGGTTAAATCCATATTCCTGTTTACCTTTCACTCTAGTAGGCTATCAACAATTTTACTTGAAGCCTACGGCTGCCCACCGGAGGAGCAAAAGTGTGTATCGCTAGCGGCAGGTGTGAGTGCGTTTGCCTCTGTCAGGGATGAGGGGACGAGAGAGAGAAGAGGCAGTTAAACAAAAGGGTGGAGCCTTTGCCGAAGCTCCGGTTAGAGGGAACAAGAAGCCAGATGAAGATGGCGAACTGGCTATTCTTGCTGCAGGCCACAAGGCACTATATGATGACATGGTCCCTGCATTTGATGTACTTGGGAAAAAGTGTTGAAAGGCATAGCTGATTCAGGCTAAAGCGGGATTGACGGCTGAATGTTTAAAACTACATGCCATGGGCATGCATATACTCTTGTAGTTCGTCCAACCATGTGGCTTATCATCGTACAATTGATATGTGCATTCAAAGGTTGATGCCTGATTGTGCTGTACGATGTAGCTGCAAGTTTCGAATAAAATAAAAAAATACTTGACGGAATAGAGGCATACAGTAGAAGAGAGGAAAACAGAGCAGATGAGACCAGAATAGTTGTAGATCTGGAAAGCACGCCACGGGCTGTCCACGGGAGCGGCGGCAATCCCACCCTTCCGACAAGTCGCGGCCATCCGGCGACGCGACATGGCGAGCCCCAATGCGTTGGTGACCGCCGGCCCTAAAGTTGATCTGGTCGGTGCCGCGCGGCAAGCCCCGGTCCGGAGGCGACCTCCAGCGTGCCGCCGACCGTCGGCCCTGAAGCTGCTCCTATCGGAGCCGCATGGCAAGCCCCAGCGCCGAGGCAACCGTTTTCCCTGAGCTGCTCCCGCCGGCACAGCTAGCTGTGGTGCAGCGGCCATCAACCTATTCCCTCCGACGTGTGCAAGAGGCAGCAGCGCTACTCACAGTCCCTGCGGCGCGCGGCCCTCCCTCCTCATCTTAATTGGAAGCAGTGAAAATTCCCCTTTGTGCAGGTGAGAGGGTCATGGCCCCCAGGTAGATGGGATGGAGATTAGGCGACGACAGCGACTAGCAGGGAGAAGGTCAAGTGGGGCACCCCATCACGGCATCACGGGAACAAGAGAAAGGTAGAGAAAGGAATTACCGATGTACGCACAAGAATCTTCTCGTCGACCAACGCCGCAAAGTCACCGATCTCGTCTACAAACGCCGTGAAGCTGCCATGACGGAGGAAGAAGTAAACCTGATTTCCTAATAGGGTGAAATCAGATTATAGTCTTGTTTAATCCAGATTGAAAGCAGTTATAAGGAGTTCGTGGAGCACCTCACCGTATCCATGCGGGAAAAGTAATTTTTGCCGGGAACGAGAAGGTCTATTCGTGGGAAATAAAGCAACCGGCTAAATTTTTTGATGGGAAACGAGAAGTCTCTTTATCGCCAAAGTCCAAAGGCAACCGGTGTGGAGTGGAGGAAGTAAAAATATTGCCATGATATATAAATTGTGGTAATAGCAATACTTAATGCAACATTATTTTTTTTGTTGCCATAAGCCTAGATTTTTGCCACGATTTTTTGTTCGTCACGATAAGGCTAGCCTTTTTGCAATGATCATGGCACTTATTGCAACAATAAAATAATGTTGCATTATGACGTGCTAGTCGCCACAAAAATGAAAATGTGGTGATAGAAAGAGATTTTTGCAACGAAAATTATTTTGTGGCAATAGACCAATTTCCTTGTAGTGTTGTCTTCGGCACTATCCGGGGTGTTATTATCTCCTTTGCTGGTATCACTACTTTTGCTGTGGCGGGACTTGGAGCGGCGCCGCTGACGTTGGCGCTTGGGTTGCTTCTTGGAGGGGTCATCCTCTGCTATCTTGTCGCCATTGCCTTCTTTAGGGGTGTCCACCATGTATATGTCGTATGATGAGGTAGCAGTCCAGCGCCCTGTGGGCGGTGGTTCCTGCTCGTCTCCTGCATCGTCGTCCATACCATCAATGTCTTCGGAGTCGAAGTCGAGCATGTCGGTTAAATCGTCGACAGTGGCTACTAAGTGGGTGGTGGGTGGGCAGCGAATTTCTTCGTCGTCCGCATCCCATTCTAGCCGGACACAGATCGGCCAAGGTTCTCCTGACAGGGAGAGAGACCTTAATGAATTTAGCACATCGCCGAAGGGTGAGTGCTGAAAGATATCTGCGAAGGTGAACTCCATGATCGGCGCCTAGTTAGATTCGACGGGCACGGATGTAAGCGGCTCGGAGTCCGTGGCCGGAGGTGAATCTAGTGGTTCGGCGACACGGCTCTCGCAAGGGGTGAAGTCAGTATCCGGCTCTATCGCCATTGAGAGTCCAGCCTCCATGGCGGGGTATATACCTCCGCTCTCGGATGGCGCGATATGCTCCGGATTGACGGCCGGAGTAGTTGTAGATGCGATTTCCCGAATATCATCTGACGGTAGAGTTACGTCATGCTCGTCGTGACTGTGCGGTGCACCTGACATGGCCTCGAATCCGTCGAAGATCAAGTCTCCGTGGATGTCGGCAGTGTAGTTTAAGTTTCCGAACCTGACCTGATGGCCAGGGGCGTAGCTCTCGATCTGCTCCAGATGGTCAAGCGAATTGGCCCGCAGTGTGAAGCCGCTGAATACAAAGATTTGTCCGGGGAGGAAAACCTCACCCTAGACCGCATCATTACCGATGAACGAAGGAGCCATCAAACCTTATGGTGACGACACAGTGGAACTCTCAATGAAAGCACCAATGTCGGTGTCAAAACCGGCGGATCTCGGGTAGGGGGTCCCGAACTGTGCTCTAAGGCGGATGGTAATAGGAGACAAGGGACACGATGTTTACCCAGGTTCAGGCCCTCTTGATGGAGGTAATACCCTACGTCCTACTTGATTATTCTTGATGATATGAGCATTACAAGAGTTGATCTACCACGATATCGTAGAGGCTAAACCCTAGAAGCTAGCCTATGGTATGATTGTATATTGTCCTACCGACTAAACCCTTCGGTTTATATAGACACCGGATGGGGCTAGGGTTACAAAGAGTCGATTACAAGGGAGGAGATCTACATATCCGTACTGCCTAGCTTGCCTTCCACGCCAAGGAGAGTCCCATCCGGACACGGGACAAACTCTTCAATTTTGTATCTTCATAGTCCAACAGCCCGACCAAAGGATATAGTCCGACTGTCCGAAGACCCCCTAAACCAGGACTCCCTCAATAGGTTAGTCCCAAAAATCATATAAAATAGCATATAAAACATCCAAGGTTGATAATATAATAGCATGGAAAAATGAAAAATTATAGATACGTTGGAGACATATTAGGAGCCCCAAGCTTAATTCCTGCTCGTCCTCGAGTAGGTAAATGATAAAAACAACTTTTTTGATGTGGAATGCTGCCTAACATATTTATCCATGTAGTTCTCTTTATTGTGGAAAGAATATTCAGATCCATAAGATTCAAGACAAAAGTTTAATATTGACATAAAAATAATAATACTTCAAGCATACTAACCAAGTAATCATGTCTTCTCAAAATAACATGGCCAAAGAAAGCTATCCCTACAAAATCATATAGTCTGGCTATCCTCTATCTTCACCACACAAAATATTTAAATCATGCACAGCCCCGATGACAAGCCAAGCAATTGTTTCATACTTTTGATGTTCTCAAACTTTTTCAATCTTCACGCAATACATGAGCGTGAGCCATGGACATAGCACTATAGGTGGAATAGAATGGTGGTTGTGGACAAGACAAAAAGGAGAAGATAGTCTCACATCAAGTAGGCGTATCAACGGGCTATGGAGATGCCCATCAATAGATATCAATGTGAGTGAGTAGGCATTGCCATGCAACAGATGCACTAGAGCTTTAAGTGTATGAAAGCTCAAAAAAAGAAACTAGTGGGTGTGCATCCAACTCGCTTGCTCACGAAGACCTAGGGCATTTTGAGGAAGCCCACCATTAGAATATACAAGCCAAGTTCTATGATGAAAGATTCCCACTAGTATATGAAAGTGACAACATAGGAGACTCTCTATCATGAAGATCATGGTGCTACTTTGAAGCACAAGTGTGGTAAAAGGATAGTAGCATTGCCCCTTCTCCCTTTTTCTCTCATTTTTTATTTTGTTTATTTTGTTTATTTTTTATTTTTTTATCTGGGCCTTTTCTCTTTTTTATGGCCTATTTTTTCTCTTTTTTTATTTTTCGTCCGGAGTCTCATCCCGACTTATGTGGGAATCATAGTCTCCATCATCCTTTCCTCACTGGGATAATGCTCTAATAATGATGATCATCACACTTTTATTTACTTACAACTCAAGAATTACAACTCGATACTTAGAACAAAATATGACTCTATATGAATGCCTCCGGCGGTGTACCGGGATGTGCAATGACTCAAGAGTGACATGTACGGAAGAATTATGAACGGTGGCTTTGCCACAAATATGATGTCAACTACATGATCATGCTAAGCAATATGACAATGATGAAGTGTGTCATAATAACGGAATGGTGGAAAGTTGCATGGCAATATATCTCGGAATGGCTATGGAAATGCCATAATAGGTAGGTATGGTGGTTGTTTTGAGGAAGATATATGGTGGGTTTATGGTACCGGCCAAAGTTGCGCGGTACTAGAGAGGCTAGCAATGGTGGAAGGGTGAGAGTGCGTATAATCCATGGACTCAACATTAGTCATAAATAAATCACATACTTATTGCAAAAATCTATTAGTTATCGAAACAAAGTACTACGCGCATGCTCCTAGGGGGATAGATTGGTAGGAAAAGACCATTGCTCGTCCCCGACCGCCACTCATAAGGAAGACAATAAATAAATAAATCATGCTCCGACTTCATCACATAACGGTTCACCATACGTGCATGCTACGGGAATCACAAACTTCAACACATGTATTTCTCAAATTCACAACTACTCAACTAGGATGAATCTAATATCACCATCTCCATATCTCAAAAAATCATCAAGTATCAAACTTCTCATACTATTCAATGCACTATATATGAAAGTTTTTATTATACCCCACTTGGATGCCCATCATATTAGCACTACTAGGAAAAGGGCTATAGATAGGATTGATACTAATGGCGCACCATGGAAGCAGTGCGCCACTACTATATACTAATGGCGCACCGGTTGGTGATGCGCCATTAGTGTGGAAGACACTAATGGCGCACCAGAAACTGGGTGCGCCACTAGTATTAAATTAATTTTTTTCCATTTTTCCATACATACTAATGGCGCATCAGGTCGGGGGTGCGCCATTACTAGTTCTAAGTAGTAATGGCGCACCAAGCAGACAGTGCGCCATTACTGTAAAAAAAAATATTCTTTTTTTTGCAAAACTACTAATGGCGCATTGTTTCACAGTGCGCCATTACTAGTTTAAACTAGTAATGGCGCACTATTACCCGGTGCGCCATTAGTATATATATTTATTTTTTTTACTTCAAGATTCACGCGTTTCACTCGTTGTTTAAACTAGTAAAGAGCACAACTCATGTTTCACGCGTTGGTTCAAGAAGAAGCTTCTGTCGTACCCTCTACATGAAGATTCTTCCGCGGAAGAACAACTCATATTCGCCTTGTCACAGGGCGCTGAGCACAAGCTGATGACCTATGAGGCGTACGATATCAAATTTGAACTCATGAATATTTTTAAACTCATGAATATTTTTAAATTTCATGGGCACTTTTCGTATTCATGAATATGTTTTTTCAAATTTGATGAATATTTTTAAATCTCGATCGCTATCCCCCTTCATCTCGAT